>NW_023596136.1:37577363-37614179 GCF_011947565.3 Pollicipes pollicipes
GAGACAGCTCCCTGTCCGCAAGGACTTTGTGTGATACCATTGCCCGTCGACTCGCCCATGGTGGTGCGCACCCACTTTTCAGCAACACCATTTAGTTGCGTCGACCGCTGCGCGTTTTTTTCTTTTTGCCATCGACGCGGTGTTTGTAAGTCTCCGTGCTACGTAATGAACAAAGCAAATGTGTTGTAGATGTATGTGGCCTTGTGGTGGAGATGCGTGCCGAACTATGGGTGGTTTTGATGGCAATGTTGTCCATATTTGACAAATTCGGTGAAGGAAGATGGAGGCTTTATTATTATATAGCGATTGTGGAGGAGGCCATGTGAATAGTAAGTAGATAATGCCTGTGCTTACTAAGCATATCCTTGGCATTGAAGGTGGAACTGTCGACCTTGGCGTTCAGAGCTTAAGGGAACATGTGAGGTAAACACGAACTGTCATTGAGCACTGAAAAAGGGTCATTCATGGATCCAATCATAAGCAGCCTGCGGTACTTGTCATTGGGAACGGGCCCTCTATATATGACTGATCACTGAGAGTATGTTTCTATTATATGATCTTATGCAAGCTAGCTGCTGCCGCATGACATAGTGATGCACAAGATGTTTGCAGCTGTGTTATCCAAATCAAATCAATTTTAGAGTATAATTCTTGTGTCATGCTAAGCTATTTTATTAGCATGTATTGCACATCATAAGGTTTTCAACCAGGGTAGGCACTATATGCAATGATGCTGCCAATATCTCACTTCGAAAGTGTTTGGAATGCAACTTGCATAAACGTAGAATGTATGGCATCCATAATAAGTATTGTGACAGCCACACAAGTTTCTCTCAATTGTGATGCATTTTGATGCTCTTGCAAAGGAAGCTCCTCGACCAGGCAGTTTTGCCTTATCTTTTGGTCTTGGCGTGCCCTACCCAAGGCTTCTTGCCTGAAAGGCTGGAACACTCATTATTACTTGCTCACACTCAAGCTTTATGCTCTGTTATGCCTTTAGCAGTTGTTGCATGTTGTTTGGACTTGCCACTGCAGCAATTTGTTTTTCAATAAGTAACAGTCCCAAGGTCAGTGTTATAATCCACGACACAAATGCCTGCTTTGATTACATTGCCAAGTTCATCAAGGACCTATCAAAATTAAGCTCTGTTGTACATTTGTTCTTGGCTTTGGGAAACTCATGCAAGATTGTTTGTGTATATTTGTGTCGTAGATTATACATTTTCTGTGTATTTTTTTGTGTCATACAAGGTAGTTGCAACATGCATATTTTTGTTTTGAGAAACTGGATTATACGATTTTACGCCAAAAATGTACAATTTACGCCAAAAATATACGAATTTCTGTTTTGAGAGCTGGCTATTGGTCGAAAATAGGTATGCATACCAAAGCTGTGTAGAATACTGATACCAAACCACTGCTTGCCTGACGCTAAAAAATCAAAGAGAGCAGCTCCATGATTTTCCACACGTGAAATTACAACACGATTTTAGTAGAGTTTATTCCTTTTCCGCCACGTGTTCCAACAGCTAAGCAATTTCCCAGCAAACAGAGGCGCAAGAACAGGTCGCCGGGGGAAGACGGGACGGTGAGCTGAAGGGGAGGGGGAGATGTCCCTCCGCGACATTTCGAGATTGAAGATGCTATCCACGAGCATTGTGCGTTGGCGGAATTGATGTGAAGTCCTCCATTCGACGCCAGTTTACTGTGGCGGCCTTCCGCCCCGCCGGTGGCTGCCGCCCGCGGGCTCTGTCCCCAGGGGCCGTGCAGCTCGCCTGATGACCCGGCTCGGGGAAGGAAGCGCCCCTCCGACCCCTCCGGGATGTGATGTCATGAGGTGGCCTCACATTCCAGCCGCCTGCGCACTTCCTGAGGCCGGGGTCAGCGAGTCTGGAGGGGCAGGGGGCAGTCCTCGAGCGGCCTGGCATGGCTCTGGCTCTGTTGGAGCGTGACGACCAAACAGGTGGCGGCTCAAGGTGCGCCCGTGCACCACGCCTCTTGCCTGTCAAGTGTTAAAAATACCTTTGAGTTGACGCGTCGTGCCGGTATTTGCATTCAGGCGCTGCGGAAGGCTGATGTGCTACCATTGCTGAGGTCATCACATTGCCTGTATCGGCGTGTGGGTAATGCGCGCCATTTGGGTCGAGCTTCTCTGTCTCTCTAATACGCACATCTTCCCCGGCCACAGTAATGGTGTGACGCCACAAACCCTGTGAAACAGGATCACGAAGGTATATTTTGATAGTTCACCTTTGCGCTACCCCATCATCCTCAATGGAGGGGTCTTTGGGGCTCTTTGGTTTCTTTACGACTGTCGTGAAAAGGTAGCCCGCTAGCCTCCCATTTATTGCGCCATCTCCGTTTGGAATGTTCTATTTGCGGGGACTGCCTTTTATTTTGATCTCGTCGTTTTACATAATCGAAGGCAGCTTTAGGGTCTGATCACCCGTAAACGAGTTACCGCTCCCCAGCGGCTGCGCCTCTCCCGTATTCATGGAGAAAAACGAAATAGAGCGCGCGGTCCAAATAGAATTACCGATCTTGACAACACACAATATTTGATATGGAAATTGGGTTTATGTCGTAAACCTTGTTTGAAGCGGCGACGAGCGGGAACGGGGAGAATTCTGCAAACGCCGTCGTTTGCAGCTGCTGAGCACATAGTGCCACCGCCAGGTGTGCTGCGCGCGCTGCAGCCCCACCGGTCTTACCCGAAACGAAACTTAATCGACCAAAGACACGCAGCGATGGTCACTTAAGATGACTGGCGTAAGTGGTACACAAGGGAGCGTGTATATATGTAGGGATGCATGTCATATGAGCAGGGGTGTCACTGTATATACTATCGGGGAGGGGGCCTGAACTTCTCCCCCAAATGCTGACACAAGTCCCTCAAGGCTCCTCTGAGCTCCCCATTGCGAAGGAAAGGAATGCCGAGCCAATGAAATGCACCGAGTGCCTGAACTGCTGGTACACTAGGTACCTAAACGCACCACTTTTAATATTATCATCATTACCATCACAGCGGATTCAAATGGAAAGTCATTCCTCAGCATTTCAACAAATTTGTGACCGACAAATGCTTACTCTAATGTTTATATCAGTGGCGGAAATCAAGTGGACGCGATCCGAAAAATCAGGATGTCAAGGTAGGTTGGGTCAACTTGATTGGCTCAGCTTCCCTCTACCAACTGATTTGAGAATGTGTGACGTCACTTTCCATATGACACCCAAAGTCAAAGTCCAAGTCGGTCGAAGTCCAAGTCAGGCATCCAAGTCGGCTGAAAGTCTGGCATCCAAGTGAACTGGAAGTCTGACAGGGCCGTACTCCCCATCAGCGCCCCAGCGTACGCCACTGCAAGAAACCCGGGTGACGGGGGTACCGGTGACCTCAAACAGCCGTAACGGTGCCGGCTCCAGGGTCACAACCAGCCGGATTTCGGCCGAGGGGGTGCTTTTTCGGCCGATAAATTCTCGCCTTTATTGGGCGAATCGGCAGCGAGGTAATTGATGACAGGGACCTCCCTCCCCGCCGAACACAACTTAGGCGGGGCTCAGAGGCGCAAAAACGACCCCGTTCAGATGAAGCTCATTAATCGGACCATACCGGGCCGTCATAAGCACCGGGCTGGTTGTTGATATGCTGGACTAGAGTGGCTCCAGTTGACGGGCCATTTATCTGAAGAGAAGGAAATTGCAGGCGTCCATAAGTGATGCCGTGGTCGAAGGTGCCGTTGTTTTTGCGATGTTTGTGATGTTTTGTGTGTGACCAGCAGAACGTTTGATGCACACCTGTCCGATTAGCAGCCAGCCAAGGCCAGTGTTTTTGCTTCCTTGCAAGGTTTTGAGAACCTTGGAAAACTTGTTCTCAAACAATGGACTTGGGGCTGGGCTTTTTCGTGAATTTCGAATGCGTGGGGAGAATCCCAGTGATAAGACCAATCTCAAAAACCTGAGTTTGCCTGACATATCCCAAGTTCCGATTGGTTCTCGGATCCAGGTCACAATATTTATTCTAGCGTTCATACGAAAAACGACGTAACAATCTGGTACACCGGCTGCGATACAAGACTGGGATAGAACGGGACTAGCACGGGGCTGAGACATCTGTAAGGAGGTGTGGCTGGGTAACTTCCTTCCCAGCGCTTTCAATAAGCACACGGTAGGACCATTTTTGATAGCTTGGAGAGTGTTTGAAAAGGACCTATTCTCGTCTGAAGACATCTACAACGTTGATAAGACGGGTGTGCAACCACGGTGCAGAAACCGAAAAGTGTGGTGACGAAAAAGGGATCGGAGGCAAGTGGGCTACATCATTTCCTTGGACAGAGGGGAGCTGTGTACGCTGATTTGTGCAGCCAACGCCGTGGGGAATTATTCCTCGCCACTCATCATCGCTGCGAGGACCGCTTTCTTCGAGGCGCACCTTCAGGCACTGCAGGATGTGTGACGAAGGGGAGGTGGGTAAACGAGGATACTTTCC
Organism: Pollicipes pollicipes; assembly: GCF_011947565.3. Classification (NCBI taxonomy): domain Eukaryota; kingdom Metazoa; phylum Arthropoda; class Thecostraca; order Pollicipedomorpha; family Pollicipedidae; genus Pollicipes; species Pollicipes pollicipes. The sequence continues at coordinate 37,581,847 of NW_023596136.1, forward strand.
CGTGTACTTCACCTACATTCAGACACACTCGGTGCTCTGCAGAGCAGCAATTCCCATCGTCTCGGACAACCACGCCGCTCGTATCTCGATTAGGACAAGTCAGTTCGCTCGCGCCAGCGGGACCACGTTTCCGCCGCACACTTCTTACCGCTTTCAGCCCTCGGGCATAGCGGTTTTCGGTTCGCTGAAGACCTACTACAACAGGGCGACGACGGACTGGATGCGGCAAAATCCTGGCAAAAAGGTGGCATTCTTCGACGTTCCACATATCGTGGATATTGTGTACCCCAAGGCCTTCACCGCTTCTAACATCCAGTCTGCGTTTAAAGCAAGTGGGACCTTCCCCTTCAACAGAGAAGTCTTCCCAGAGTACGCATTTTCGCCGGGAGATGTGGCCGACAGGCCGCTGCAGAATGCCTCCGGCGCCGGACCAAGTGGCGCCCTGCAGGGAGCGGGCGCCACAGGCGCATGATCAGGCACCGCCCTTGTCGGACTGAGTTGGGGTGCGATGGAATGATGCTGGACGCATCAGTCATCTATGTTGCAATGGAAGCAGGGGTGTCAATTTTTGTAATTTATTGGGGGCCCGAAACAAAAGCCCGACAACCTACCCCCGCCCACTTTTTCTCGCCGATCTTAAGTTTAGGCAGTGCAGAAGTCATGCAGGGTTGGATCCAGGGAGCAGGCACTGGACGCAAGCGTCTCTTCTGATCGGCACGTGAGGGCGCCCCTTTAGAGATGGCTCTCTTTGGCGGCCATGAGGGCGGCACGCATTTTGGTTGTGGGGAATGGGGACGGGTCTAGCCATGAAGGACATTGGCCATCCCCATATTTCAGAGGGTTTCACTCTAACCCACAGACCCTTGCGTGTCTTATGCTAGGCATGTGAAGTCAGCTGCATCGTTTATCCGCTCAGCTGTTACGATTTGCATCTTGTAGTGAGAGCACGATGACTTCTCGCTATGAGAGTGGTACGAGACGCCACTGCGAAGAAAGATCAAGGAAGGTAGTCTTTGTGTTATGATCTTTTACCCACGTTTTTTGTAGTATTCCCGCCAAAAACGCTGGGGGGCCAAGCCAACGTTGGGGGGCCAAGCTCAACGTTGGGGGGGGGGGGGTCAGGGCCCTCACAAGAGAATACAAATCGACACCCGTGATGTAAGCCATATCACCTATACCGAGAGCTTCACCACGACCAAGTGGAACAGCCAATCGTAAGCAGAGAAGAAGGCGCGGGCTGCTACGCGGGAAATCTAAGCCACAGGGCTGAAAAGCGAAACGAAAGTTGACGAAGAAGAGAATGTTGTCCTCCGACGATGATAGTGAGGAAGATTTGACGTACTTGATAACATGGAACCATGCAGCAGCAGCCTACACAACGAGAAGTGCATCCAGTGTAACACTTGCAGGATGTGGGCGCACGAAGTACGCGCGCCCGGCGATATCAGTACGAGTGTCACAACTGTGGTTCGGATTCTTCTAAAGTGACTGCGACCTGACGGTTCTGTTCCAGTGCATTACGCTTCTGTTCTTTGCGCTACGCAAGACATAGCGAGGATTTAATTCCGTGAGGTAATTGTGATTTTGGAAACACATATCTTTCATATATCAAACAGAATTGTTCATGGGTAACGAATACTGCCCAACATGCCATTACGTTGAGCATGTTTCCCCGCCGACGGGGCAGAATGCGCCATCGAACGATGCCATGAAAAATGAGAAATAACGTCTATTATATTTAAAGTCACGTGCATCATTGCTACACTATCATATGTGCAAAAGATCAACGTTTCACGCGTATAGTTGCCAGCTCAAAATTTCCATGCATATGATTGCAGTTCATCAAAACGTAAAACATTGCTGATCTAACACTACTTAACCCTACATCTCTGAGCCGCCATCAGGCATTACAGTAGCCTGTGCAAGCATCTCGCAAATGCTCAGCAACAATGAGCAGGTGATTGGCTGCAACCACTCACTGGTGGCGACCTCCAATACGTATGACAGGATGACTAATTGAATGGAAATCGGACTCTTTCATCACATGACCGACAATTTTGGTTCTTTTAAGATTTGGGGACAATGAGAATAGTGTCGTCAAGCCAGGGCTTTTTACTATGGTATGTGTGGAGATGCCCCTACCCTCTGCCGAACTTCCTACGCACTGACCAGATGTTACCCAGCCACACCTCCTCACGGATGTCCCAGCCACGTGCTAGTCCCGTTCTATCACAGCCTTGTATTGCAGCCAATTTACTAGATCTTTTACGTCGTTTTTCGTATGAATGCAAGAATAAAGTGGCCAGGATCCGACAACCATTCGGAATTTAGGACAGGTCGGGTAACTCAAGGCTTTTGAGATCGGTTATATCACTTGGATCCTCCCTACCCATTCGAAATTCACGAAAAAGCCCAGCCCCGAGTCCATCGCTTGAGAACAAGTTTTCCAAGGTTCTCAAAACCTTGGAAGGAAGCAAAAACACTGGCCTTGGCTGACTGTTAATCATAACGACACGTAGCCCTGGTGTGCCACCCCTGCAGTGTGATGAGTTGAGCCATGCTCATCTTGCCCGCATTCGTTTTGGTACAAGTTGCCCCACTACAACATGGCAAATGGAGCAGCATGGCTAATTATTTACTTTCAAGCTCAGTCGCGCAAGAGCTATGACGATTTTAGGAGCAGACATGGCCAAGTAAACGTCGGCCAGTGAACAAACGTCATTATTAATATCAGGAACAGCAGAAGGGGTTGTACGTTCTCGGAAATATTTACATAGATGTGTTAAAATCGCATTAATGTCAGAGTGCGCTCATCGTCCGCCCGCCGCCGTTCGTGTTCAACAAGAAAGGCCGGGCTTCCCAAACGTACCACCAGGCGACCGCTCGGAAACAATGGAATCTTGGGAAGGGGGGGGGGGGAGATCAACTTACCAGCCTACGCAAATTATCTCACTTTACCCTTTACATAACGGGAACTGCGTCATACATTTTCCTTCAAGAATGGGCTATGCATGTCTTGAGCCTCGACAGCTGTTGTTGTTGGATGTTGATGCGATGCTTGACAGGCTATTCAGGTGCTACTTAGTTTGTCATCAGTATAACATGCTGTCGTATGAGTACAGCTTTGCTCTCAATGCAGACAAGTTTGCTTGCAACTAACAATACATGTAAACATTATCTCAAGCGATGCCCTCAATTTTATATTCTGATCTTTGCAACCTTGGGTCGCTAAAGTGAAGTTCTGATCCTGCAGACAACAATGAGCATCCCTGAATCAGCACGTGACACGGCAGGCCAGCCTGCCACTCCGCAGAGAGCGCTTCATCGCTTTCTGGGAAGGTGTGCCGCGCAGTGACGGCGCGCTTCATCCGAGCAGAAGCGCTTGTCGCCCGGAAAGCATAACATCATCCAGAACGCTGTCACCCTGTGGTGTCCCGAGGCCGTGTCTGCGCGTGTCGCCCTGAATGTGACACGTGAGCCTCCCTGAATCAGCACCTGGTACAGCGGAGCAGCGGGTCAGCCTGCTGCTCTGCAGACAGCTGTGAGCCTCTCCGAATCAGCACCTGATGCAGCGGAGCAGCAGTTCAGCCTGCTGCTCTGCAGACAGCTGTGAGCCTCCCTGAATCAGCACCTGATGCAGCGGAGCAGCAGGTCAGCCCGATGCTCTGCAGACAGCTGTGAGCCTCCCTGAGTCAGCATCTGATACAGCAGGTCAGCCTGCTTCTCCGCAGACAGCCGTCACCACCCCGACACAGGTTCCACGACCGCAGACGTGTAGATCGCGCCGGTGACACGCGCAGGCGCGGCCTCGGGATACCATTGGGTGACAACACCCCGGATGACGTCACACTTCACGCGCGAGGGGCGCTCTGACCGCGCCGCCAGTGAGCGGCACGCCTTCTCAGAAAGTGGCGAAGCGACCGCCGTAGATTGGCGTTGACTGGTGAACTGTGGTCGGCCGTCTTCGAAAGCAACGACGCTGTGGCAAATTATGCGGCCATCATAGATAAACGGACTCCAAGCGAGGCACGCTGCGCAATAATGAACAAACGAACACTGCCATGACAGAGCGTCAGTGTTCGACCGGACGGCTTCCTTTTTTGCAACGAAGATGCTAAGTCGTTTCACCACTAACACTGGCCTCCTGGATGTGCGATAATTAACACGAGAGAGCTGACTAAGTTAACTCAAACATAGTCGGATTTTGAATAGGCTGGCATGAGGAGGGCACTGTGCTTGAAGGCATCAACGGAATGTGCAGCTAAGGAAATAACAATCGTCAGTTGTATCGTGTAAAATGCAATTGTATGTCAGATGTAGTGAGTTGTAATGAACAGTGCTGATTTGGAGAACACCGGGTCTCCTGACCTACGGACAGCACCCCTGTCCTCCTAGCGGTTCCTTGTAACCTCTTGACAGCGCCTTCTAACCTCTTGACAGCATCGCCTGACCCGGGCGGGATCTTGTGAGCTCCAATCAATTTCTCTGGACCCCAGACAGCCCTTTCAGAACCCTGACAGCATCACCTGAGCCTTGAGAAAATCTTATGATCCCAAACAATACCTCATAACTTCCCAACAACATCTGATGACCTCCGGCAGTGACTCCTGTCCTGACCTCATGGCAGTGCCTCCTGACCCCTCGTCACATGGTCAGCGCCATCGCGCCGTGATCAGTGACACCCTCCCCACCCCTCCCCTCGACCCACGCCTCGGCTGTGGCCGCCAGTGCCGGCGGGTGGGGCTGGATTCTTCAGCGGTTGCCCGATAGCGGCCTTGCAGCGTGGCCGGAATTCAGCTGACTCAGAGCGTTGCGTTGAGCGAGCGTTGAGCATAAGGGTGTCGATAGGTGGGGGAGCCTTCTGGTGGCCGTTGGCATGTTTGCGTCCTCAGACGTGCCAGATGATTCAGTGGGGCCTGGTCGTCTTCTTAGGCCTGGAGCGGGGAAGCGCTGACCTCCGGCAAGGAGGTGCAGTACCGTTCTGGGCGACAGGTCCAGAGGCGGGGAGCGCTGACCCCCCTCGGTTGGTATCATCGCCCGGCAGATCTCGGCCACCCCTGGCAGGTCCTCTGGCCGGCTGGGGTCTGTCCTCCGACCGGTTTGGGTCTGTCCTTTGGACCGGCTGTGGTCTGTCCTCTGACCGGTTTGGGTATGTCCTCTGGCCGGCTGTGGTCGGTCGTCTGGCCGGCTTTGTGGTCTGTTCTCTGACCGGTTGGGGTCTGTCCTCTGGGGTCGGGCCACTCTCGGCACCTGCCTCGTCTCGTCGCCGCGGCTGTCCTCTCACCTGTTCGCCGCCGGCGGCCATTAGCGCCCGGAGACAAAGCGGGCGTCATTATTTATCGGCGGACAATCTGGTCCGGGCGGCGGCCGGCGGCGGCGCGGCGCGTGTGCCGCCCGGACGGCCCCCCGCCGCGCCATTGTTGTTCTATGACGGCCCGCATTACGGTAATTGACGCATCCCTGACGTTTAGTGTAGCTCCACGGCCGGTGCAAGCTATAATTACCCGGGAAATGATTGTATCGGTGGAGCTCCCGCAACTAAAGCGTGCGCAGCAGTGCGCAGCTGCGTGTGCCGCCGCCAGGTCGCCGGCGGCGCCTACACGCACACACGAGTGGGGGGGGGGGGGGAGGGGGGGGGGAGCGTGGCGGACCGCAGAGGAGCAGTCACTAGACGGGAGCGTCCGTCAGGCGTCAGCAAACATTGCTCCAGCATATGAGACCGTTACGAGGCCAGGCGGCTCGGACGCCGGTGTTGGTCAGCGGCTCAGATGCCGTGTTGGTCAGCGGCTCAGACGTCGGTTGTGGTCAGCGGCTCAGACGCGTGTTGGTCAGCGGCTCAGACGCCGGTGTTGGTCAGCGGCTCAGACGCCGGTGTCGCTCAGCGGCTCAGACGCCGGTGTTGGTCAGCGGCTCAGATGCCGGTGTTGGTCAGCGGCTCAGACGTCGGTGTTGGTCAGCGGCTCAGACGTCGGTGTTGGTCAGCGGCTCAGACGCCGGTGTCGCTCAGTGGCTCAGATGCCGGTGTGGTCAGCGGCTCAGATCCGGTGTTGGTCAGCGGCTCAGACGCCGGGTGTTGGTCAGCGGCTCAACGCCGGTGTTGGTCAGCGGCTCAGACGCCGGTGTTGGTCAGCGGCTCAGACGCCGGTATCGTTCAGCGGCTCAGACTCCGGTGTTTGGTCAGCGGCTCAGACGTCCCGTGTCGTTCAGCGGCTCAGACGCCGGTGTTGGTCAGCGGCTCCAGACGCCGGTTTGGTCAGCGGCTCAGACGCCGGTTTTGGTCAGCGGCTCAGACGCCGGTTTTGGTCAGCGGCTCAGACGCCGGTGTTGGTCAGGCTCAGACGCGGTATCGCTCAGCGGCTCAGACGCCGGTGTTGGTCAGCGGCTCAGACGCCGGTTTGGTCAGCGGCTCAGACGCCGTTGGTCAGCGGCTCAGACACCGGTATCGTTCAGCGGCTCGGACGCCGGTGTTGGTCAGCGGCTCAGACGCCGGTGTTGGTCAGCGGCTCAGACGCCGGTGTTGGTCAGCGGCTCAGACGCCGGTGTTGGTCAGCAGCTTCAGACGCCGGTGTCGTTCAGTCGGCTCGACGCCCGGTGTTGGTCAGCGGCTCAGACGCCCGTGTCGTTCAGCGGCTCATACGCCGGTGTTGGTCAGCGGCTCAAGACGCCCGTGTCGTTCAGCGGTCAGACTCCGGTGTTGGTCAGCGGCTCAGACGCCCGTGTCGTTCAGCGGCTCATACTCCGGTTGGTCAGCGGCTCAGACGCCCGTGTCGTTCAAGCGGCTCAGGACGCCGGTGTCGTTCAGCGGCTCATATACGCCGGTGTTGGTCAGCGGCTCAGACGCCCGTGTCGTTCAGCGGCTCAGACGCCGGGTGTCGTTCAGCGGCTCATACGCCGGTGTTGGTCAAGCGGCTCAACGCCCGTGTCGTTCAGCGGCTCAGACGCCGGTGTTGGTCAGCGGCTCCGACGCCCTGTGTCGTTCAGCGGCTCAGACGCCCGTGTCGTTCAGCGACTTTGAGCGAGTACTGCTCGCTGCTCGCTCACGGCAGTGGGAGCGAGCCTCGGGAGGACGCCTGTCGTACGGGAGGAGCTGACGCGCGGCTGGCCTCTGTTGCGCTGCATGCAGTAGCGTTCGTGTCCGCTGGAGAGGGTGCACGCGCCGGGTGCTCCACCGCGGCGGAGGATTTGACGGCCTCAGTGACCTCGTTCGTCGGGCGTCACCCTTGACTTGACGTCACGCTAGCGGGAATGACCTTCGCTTGGATGAGTTACTACAGCCTCTGGGTAATGACATGCTGGCGCACCGTTCGTGTGGTACCGTTTTTAAAAGCCGTTCCAACCATTCGGACGCTGTTGAGACTTTTTGTGCGGCGATTATCCCTCGTACGCATTCTAATATGCCACCAAATGGCCGGTTTCGGCGATTCGGAGCGTGTTTGTGTGCATGTTAAGTTTCCATAGCGGCCGAAGCGGCCCTCTATGGTGGCGGCGCGTTCGGTGGCTCCCGCTCGCCAGACAGCGCGGAAATGGGGCGATGTGCGAAGCGGGGCATCCCACCACGCTCCCGGACCCCTTGTTCGAATTACGGGGTAAACCGATAATTAATCGTTTCGTTTTCTAAACAGGTGAGTTAGAATACGATTACTCGTCGCCAACGGGCTGCACCCTAATTAAGGCAGATAATTTAACGATGTTTATTTGATCGTCATTAAGGCACGCGCGCCGCTGGCCGGCCTTCCTGTATGGATGTATGATATTGGAAAACAATTACATCTACAATTACGGCGCGGACAGGTGCGGGCGGCGATCATTTGCGCGCTGCGCCGCATTGAGCGGCGGGCGTCTCGCGGCGCACGTGTCCCGCGTGACGGGCGGCGCAGCCGGCGGCGCGTCACGCTGTGACGTCCGTGATGGATGAGCGGTCCGGTCTCCACCTAGTGACGTCATCAGAGGGATGAGCTGGACCAATGCCGAACCCAGGCTTGACAGCAGGGTCGCATCATGATCTTGCTGTTTGTAATAAAACCACAGCATGCTGTTCCAACGTTCCCTCGAGGTTCCATCTCTTCCCTCCTCCCTCGGGATCCCCCCGCTGAACCACCCCTCCCGAGTAGGAGAAATATATCACATTGACTGCTTTGCAAGGATGTATCTGTGTTCATTGCACTTACTAAGTGTAGCTTGTTGCATATTGCCTGCTTCCAGCACCCAAGGTCAGCCGGTCTAGCCTATAGCATCATTTTCTCTGCGATATTTTTGCCCAGCAGGACTGCGGGGGTCTGTACAGTATACCCCGTCGCGACGTCAAGGGTTGGACTGACCTGGTTTGGCCAGTTGGTTGCCAGCAGACATTTTTGCGTCAGTCAAATTCTGAACACGTCCGCATGGACCAGGCTGACCACGTTTGGCCAGTTGGACGCCCTTAACTGTAGGGTAAAATATCTCGGCCGCCCGCGGCTCATACAAACTGCTGCTTGTTTACCGAGTCCATCACGCTCCCATTAAACCCAGGCTTAGTCGCAGCGTATACGTAACCACGCTTCCACTGTTCCCGTCCCATATTAAAATGACAAGCACAGACAAATCACTTTGAGGCGGCCCAGAGCCCTGTACAGATACAATAAAGGCACTGCGTCTCAGCTAAGTTTCAGTTAATCTAATTCAAACAGAGCCCAGCCCACCACGAATTCCTCACCTTTGGATTGAGGAAAGCGTCCGTTGACATTCACAGCAACCGATCTTTTCTTGTCTGTTTTTGCCGTGATGCTGGTTAGTTCCCATCTCTCCTCTGAGACACACGCAGTGGCCTTGGAACCGCCAATTAAAAAAATTTGCAATCCGCCTGGCCTCAACTTTTGCTGGCCTGCTTTTCCTCCACTTACCCTCACGCGACATTTTTCCCGCACCGGCCGAAAATTAGCAGCAGAAAGCACAGGCAGCTTAAGGATACGGCTAAGAAAAGAAAAGAACAAAAACATTCACTTTTTCTCATCCCGATGGTGCTGTTATGTCGTTTGTTTAGCGGTTGCATTACGCACCATAATTCTATGTAAGTTGTTCAGTGCATTTGAGAGAAGCATTATACACATAGATAAGACAGTAATGATAGCCTAAATCCTCGGAAAAACGTGAGAATGAAAATACAGATGGGTTGATATTTCAGTAACATGCCTTTATCGAAGCAATAGCAGAAAACTATTGTTTCGATAAAGACATTTTGCCAAAATATCTATCCATCTGCATCTAAATTCTTCTGTTTTTTTTCTCCGAGGAATAAGGTTATCACTACCGTCGCATTATCATCTTATTTCCTTTAGCGCACTATGTTGAGCCATATTCAACGAGGTTTTCCACAATTGTTCTAATTTGCCGGATTGTATCGCCCCAAAAAACAACCGATCCACCATCTTTTGTGACACTCAGTTTAAATTCTTCATGGTAGTTTTAAGCTTATCATTCCGGAATTTCACACTTTCACGCCCGAATGGAGGATTTTTAGGCTGATCACACATGGTACTAAGAATAATAGAGGGTCGCGAAAATGACGCTGGATGTTATCATGCTAGATGTCAGATGCCAACGAACTTCTTTCTTAACTGACGGACGTAAGAATAAAAGTGTACGTCGGTTTGGCTCAAATCGAACAGTGGAAACTAGAAACTACTCGCATTGCAATTTCATGTGTTCACGGGATCACAGCATGCGACCCATACGACCCTTTGGCTGCACCACCAGGCTGAACGCGTCCCGCCGATGACGCGGTCGGCTTCGGTCGCAACGCTGCGGTCTGACGACGCTCACGCTGGGAAGGGGGGGGGGGGGGGGAGGCGCCGGACTTCATACGTGGCGCAACCCCGCATTAAACACACGAAGCAAACGGCTCCACCGCACCGCACGCATTTGGCGACTTGTCTGGGCTTCTGCTCATCCGCTTTGGAGGAATCACCGAGTGGCAACTTTCAAAAGCCACTGATGTGATTATCTGACAAAGGGCACGTGCATTCATCTTCAAAACAGATACTTTCTTTCGTTCTTATTTTGTCGTGGAAGCAAGTAAGCATATTAATCCAAGATTGTGATTCATTTCAGGTCTGACTGATGCCGAACAACGGGAGCCCTGTCACATGCCTTTTGTGCTCGACTGACGGCGCAGTAATGATATGGCCTGAAGTGCATGTTGGCATAGTACTAGTACCCTTAATGACACTGACTTATTATAGCACCAATCTGAATGCAAACACTTTGCATATATACTGCAGCTCAAAGAGTGAGCGGCCAGCAACAAATAAAAATAATCTGCCACTTGAATTAATATGAGATGCTGCAAAGTCTCGCGAGCAGTTGTAGAACAAGGTATGTTTTCCGATCGTTCAAGAAAAACGTTTCTCATTCTGTGCTCATTAAAACGAGCATGAAATTGGGATGCAAAGTTTTTAAGTCTAACAAATGCCAAACTGCTGAAATACAGCCACTATGCGATGTGTTCTCGGCATTAATGCTTTGGATTAAAACGGTGACATTATAAAAATATCACCGCGTTGTTCTCGCCTGCCACTGGCCAAGTGCTAGGCCCCAAGCTTTGCGGCCTTGCCACAGCTTGTTCTTCAGCATAATGAGAAATTTTTCCGGCGAAATGAGCAATTAAAATAAAAATCAGTGCACCATGACAAAAGCGAGTACACCACAACTTCCCGCAACTTAAACTAAAAAAACAGAGCGCATTGAAACAAACATGAAATAGCTAAGCCACGTTTTTCAATAACGCATTTCAGAAACACAGCATGCCTTTCACCTAGGGCGCTCTTGCTGCACTAAGCTCCTTAAATGTTTTATGTACTTTTCTTAAGTTGAGGATAAAAACAAATATGTAAATACTGTGCACCTCCATTTTATCAAAGCTTTTGACAGCGTACCAAATAGCGGGCTCATGAATCAGTGGCAAATTCATGAAATTCGTGGATCGTTATTAAATTTGATGCAAAGCTGGTGAATAGGTAAACGGCAGAGATTTGAGGTTAGTTCGACGTCGTCAGACTGGAAAGTGACAAACAGCGTTTGGCCCAAGTATTTGTCACGAACGAATCCAAACCTTACACTTCTCTTGTACACAATAGCTTGTCAATCACATTAAATACTGTCTTCCATCCCAAGTTTTAAACTTTGCAGATGGTGTGCAGCTGACGGGAATCATAAAACTAGCGGTGAATACTGCATACATATGCGAAATGGTCCAACTGTTCCAGGGTAATGGTCATACGCATGACAACTACTCTGTTACCATGGCAGATACAGCATTCTTCGTTTTGCGAGAGAAAATAATCATTTTCGAAATCAAGTGGAGGGCCACAAACTACAAGTAACTAGCCATGACAACTATCTTGCAACCCTGATATGAAGTGATACAACACAAGCAAAGCACCACGAACTGAGTACAAGTAAAGCATTTAGGATATTTAGATAAGACAGTAGTATTAGCCTTATTCTTCGGAGAAAATCGGGAGAATGGGGACATAATTGGGTTGATATTTCGGCAACATTAATCGCCTTTATCGAAACAAAAGCAGAAATGAATTCCCTTCTGCTATTGTTCGATAAAGGCATGTTGCCGAAATATTAACACAACTATATCTTCACTCTCCTGGTTTTTCTCCGAGGAATAAGGCTAATACTACTGTCTTATCTAGGTGAATAATGCCCCTCGCTAATACACTGAGCAACATACATTTAGGATACTTGGTGTGATAAACAGACCTGTGAAATGAAAGACCCAGGAAGCTATGAAGCACCTATTTCGCGCAGAACTTTGATTGATTGTTTTTTGATAATGTGCTTTTATTTGAATACATTCAAGGATATGACACTGCACGTAAAGCACTGGTCATCTCCCAGTTCCAAGGTTCCGTTCAGATTGAAATAAAATGGAGAGGTTCCAAAGGCGAGCCATTAAAACGGTAAATGTTGGATAGATTATCATTACGCAGTAAGGATGAGATCCCTTGAACCACACTCACTTGGGACTCGACGGATGAGGAGCAGTATGACTCAGACGTACCGAATGATTCACCGCTTGGATAAGCCAAGCGGCAAAACGTGTTTCAGTCTTATCAAGAACAAAAGAAGGCGACCCGAATTTAAATCGGAGCGCTAACGGTGTAGAGCAAGTGAGGACTGAAATAATTTCTTCCCAGGACCTTAAAGCGTTGGAACAAGCTCAGTCCTGGAGTTGTTAACGGCCTTTCTCTGCTCTTATTAAAAGCACCTCCTGATCACCAATTTAACGAGGGGAAGCTGTCAAAGTGACCAGGAGCTGACATTTCTCAAAAAGGACATCGGCATAGTTTACCGTTCCAGAACGCTTGTGGAGTTGATTTGTTGCGCTCTTTGATTTGTGGGAAATTTCTGCACCGTGTCGCATGTTTTTTACTAACCTGATCATTACTTATTTGCCGCTACGTTTTTTTACTGAGCTGACCATTACTAAGATGCCGATAGTCAGTGGCAATATTTTGGTAGCATCTGCAACTAGAGTAAAGCTATCCAAAGAGATACCTTTTTCATCACGACCACGCAAATGTTGAGGGGAACAACTAGACATCGCGCTGACACGGATGTATCTGTTCCGCCTCATTCCTGACAATGATGATGATGTGACAATCCTGACACATCACATCTCCAGAGCCCAGCGTCCATGGCAGACGTCTGGTTCTCCCGGCCACACGGCCCGACGGCCGTCCACCGAGCTCTCCTCAGCGTCTGCTACTCCCGGCCACACGGCCCGACGGCCGTCCACCGAGCTCTCCTCAGCGTCTGCTGCCCCCGGCCACACGGCCCGACGGCCGTCCACCGAGCTCTCCTCAGCGTCTGCTACTCCCGGCCACACGGCCCGACGGCCGTCCACCGAGCTCTCCTCAGCGTCTGCTACTCCCGGTCACACGGTCCGATAGCCGTCCACCGAGCTCTCGCCAGTCTTTCCGGATCGATTTGGGACGCGCCCCCACCTCCCCCTCCGAGAATCACCGCCTTTCCGCGTCAGCCCGAGCGCACGGCCCAGCCGGACCTCGGTCTCGACCCTTTCACCGCACCTGAAGCAGAAGCCTTCGGTGCGCCGACGAACGCCTGCTCATTGATGTTAGCGATCGGTGCCGCGTGTCGCCGGCTCGTGCACGTGGCGCCGCGTGGTCAGCCCGGCGGCGCGTGGCGCGCGTGTCGCCTGTCACCGGCACGTGGCGTCGCAAGGGCCAACACCAGTGGTTCCGAGATCAGCCCGGGGGCATGACGCCGGGGCACAGTGGACGGTGTCCACTCAACGTGGATCAGCGGAGGGCGATGCTGACGCAGGCGAGATGGCGGCGGAGTCCGGTTAGGGGCACGTGCGGCCACGAGGGCCCCGGTGGTCAGTCGGACGGGGCAGAGTCGAGCGCGAGTCGGGCTCGTGGCGCCTCCCGACTGTCGGTCCAGCCGCGTATTTGAGTGAGGCCTGCAGTGCTTGGTGTGTCCGCCTTCACTGCGCGTCAGAAGCGCGCCTCGTGTAAAACGATGCTGGAGAGGTGTGCGTCGTTCATTTCGACATAATGCGCTGTGATAGTACAATCGAGTTCTGCTACGACTGCTGGCAAAAGTTGCATGCGGTGTGAAAGCGAACTGTTCCAGCGAGCGAAACGGCCGGCCGGGTACCGGCTGGTATTGCATGATAAGCACGGAAATAAGTGGCAATAGGAATTTAGCGGGTACGGTGAGGCTCCATGCTATTGCCAGCCTTTTAAAACTCCACGTCTTATGACCAGTGACCTCGGTTTGAGCCACTTAATCCACCTCCCTTGTGCACAAGATATAATCTCGGCGTTTGCGAAGGACTGAATGCATTTTTTCCTCCAACGTTTGCCATTTACTTCTTATTCCGGCTGCAGGGATTTCCTTGTTGAAGTCCAGCATTGTGCTAATTCTGTTGTAGTAGCAGGGTGCACCCCTTCCAGCGCGCTGGGGATTTTAATGGCTGTTATGGCAGCGACATATGTCAAAACAGCAGCCCCTGCGCAGTACCATCGTCCGCACGTTGTCACCATATTTTGGCCAGCATGCCGTCCTGCGGCGTAACCTTTGACGGCAACCTCCTGCCGCTTGCTACAAATGAAGACCCCACATGTAATGGAGGGTGACGTTTATTGTCTGATAAAAGAATCATGGGAACAGGGGGACTGGCCGGTTGTCAATTCGTTTATCAATTATCGGTGCCATTGTTGTCTCGTGCTGCGCCTTTCAAACAAGCACTTGATTGGACGGGTTAATTGAAAGATGGGGGGCTTCGATGGTGACTTTTTAAAAACATGATTCCGATTAGGCCAGCCTGTAATTTTCTTGCAGCGACTACGCAAAAGAACCAGCACATGGCGGAAAACAGCTTACTTATTTAATTGTCATCAGTCATTTTTTGTGCCACTGTTTTTACCACCCGTCACGCTTTCAGGGAGCCTGAACCGCGATAAATCCTAAATTGCTATCCACACATGGGCGCGAGCGTCCTCAAGCATGTGGCTCCCGCACCGCGCACGCCCCGGAGGACAGATGGGCACCGACGTGAGGTCAGCGGCCCGAGACCGCCGGCGCCGCATCGCTCCTGACCGCGCCTGGTGTCCGCCCGCCTGCCACGGACCAAACGCTGTCACGGCAGCGGCACACGCGTCAGCAACAGGAAAGAAGTTGCCGCGACAACGCCTGGCTGAGTGGGCAAACACGGCCCCATCCCGCGGGTGCCGCAGGCGAGCCCGCCGCTCGCGCCGGCTGTTTGCGACGCTCGCGGCGCGCCACTTTGTCTCTGCTGTCCGCTCGGCCGCACCGGCGCGGTCTGGTCAACGTTTCTGGCGCGTCGTTTGTCTTCATAAAGCGGAAATTAAACCGATTTATACGGCTTCTAATACGGTCGGATCGCGCACCGGCCGGGCGGGCCTCCGAATTAACGGGTTTTAACCGGGATTAACGGGCCGTTAGTGTTTGATTTCGTCAACAGATCGACGGCGGTACGCGGCGGCGGGCTGTTTGTCCCCGGGTGAGCCGGCGACGGCGGCGGCGGCGACAGCGGCCGCGCGCGCCCGGGCGCGACCGCGGCCGGCCCGGCGTCGCCGGAAGCGGTCATCTGTCTCGGTTACGCGTGCCGGTGTCAGCCTTGCGGAGCGTGCTGTGGGACTGCGCCACCGCGGGCCTTACCCGGCCGTGGCGTTGACAGGCTGGTGTAGCCGGTGTAGCCGGTGTGGCCGGCTTGGAGGAGACTACTCATACAGTTACGCAGGGTCGTGTTTTCCACAGTTTTTTTCTGTGCTGCGTCGAGTTTCTTGTGGCAATGATTCAGCGAAAAAGCAATCGTAAAAGAGCACCGAGATGGGACGTTCAGCGGCGCCTTAATGGAACGCCATTTGGGCGTTCCTTTGAATACTGACATACTTGCATACTTCCGACGCATAGTCTGCACGTTACAGCGGCTGGACTTCCCCATCGTAACATGTCACCAGTATCCAATCGTCCTTAGAAGTCGGAAGACAAAGAATCGCATCCCTATCATGCCACGTCTCTGTCCACACCGCCAGAGCCCTGGCAGTGACCTCCGCTGGCCGGCCGCAGTCCCCGCCGCCGAGCCTCACAGCCGACGTCCGCATTTTAAGGTCCCGGCCAGGGAAGCGCCGAGCGTGACTAACCAGACGTCAAGAGACGGCTCAGTGCAGCCGGGCGACCGTGTCGCGGGCCTGC
The DNA here is from genome assembly GCF_011947565.3 of Pollicipes pollicipes. Lineage (NCBI taxonomy): Eukaryota > Metazoa > Arthropoda > Thecostraca > Pollicipedomorpha > Pollicipedidae > Pollicipes > Pollicipes pollicipes. Next base: position 37,597,582 of record NW_023596136.1, read on the forward strand.
GCCGATATCCCCCACAGCGCGACAACGGACGCGCGGCCGCCACGGGTCGGCCGGCCGCGCGCACGTGGCGGCCGGGGCGCGCGTCGCGCGCCGCGATCGTGGCCATTTCGGTCTGCCGGGCCCGGCCCCGCGGCCGACCCGAGCACGTGTCGTCGACCGCCGGCGGGGACGATAAGCGCGGGTCGGCCGGCAGCCGACGGGAGCGGGCCGCTGCGGAGCGAGCGCGTGAAATTCACTCGCCGCGAGCGAGCTGCGGGGCGGCGACCGCGGCGCGATCTGCAGCTGTCGGCGTGGATCGGGCTATGTTCCTCCGGATATGTTTCTCGGGATACATATCTCCGGGTATCTCTACGGATATGATCAGAATATATCTCCCTGTATTCTGCGAACTGCGGCTCTCTTTGTTCTCTTTTTTCTGTTCTCTTCCCTTCTATTCTATTCCCTTTTTCTCTATCACTTATGTACTCTTCCTGTTTATTGGTTTCTCCTCTGTTCTGCTTCGCTCTGCTTTACCCTGCTATCCTGCCTCTGTCCTCCTCTCCGCCTCTGCTTCACTCCTAACCTTCCCTCTTTCCTCCTCTCTACTCTTTTCCTCTCTTCTCCTCCCTTCTCCTCTTCTCTACTCTTCTCTCCTCTCCCCCTTCTCCTCTCCTCTTCTCTACTCTCCTCTACTCTACTCTCCTCTCGACCCCCTCCTCTTCCTCCTCTCCTCTCCTCTCCTCTCCTCTCCTCCCCTCTCCTCTCCTCTCCTCTCATCTGCTCTTCTCGCCTCTCCTCTCATCTACTCTTCTCGCCTCTTCCCTCCTCTTCTCCTCTCTTCTCTTCTCTTCTCTTCTATTAACTTCTTTTGTTTCCTTTTCTGTTCTCTTTCTTCTCTGCTCTACTTTTTTTCCTCTGCTCAAATCTTCCCTTTTCGTGAGTAATTACATCATTCATGGCGCATTCTCATGAACTTTTGGCCATTTCCAAGTCCGTAATGATTACTGCCCTTTCAGTTTCATATCTTTGTAAGGCATTAGAGACGTGAAATTAGTTCTGGCGTGAAAATTGATCAATTTCGGGATAAAGGCAAGACAGGATGCACGCCATGCGTTTGCTAACCTGCCTTTGAGCAAAAATACCAGAAACATGAAATGCATCCGAGCTGAATTGTTTTTCCAGACCGTCATTGTTGAAAGCCTTCGATCATAACGGAAACGATGACTAACCGGATTAACCGAGAAGATAATGTTACAGCAATTTGATCCTAATCGCTCGATACGCAGTACGAAACTGGCAAAATATTAAAAGTCCCCAGCTCGGAGGCTGGCGGGGGTGAACGACCGAGGCGACGAAACTGAGCGAACTAGAAGCGCGACTGTCTCGGGATCCTGCGGTGGACACACGATCGCAGAATGGGAACCGGCGCAGTGTCGAGGTACTCATACCGCTTCGTCGAGGCGCGCAGGCACCCGCACCGCCCCGCCCCACGCCGCATGCGGATTTTCAGCGTTCGCCGGGAAGTTTGAGAGCCACTGAGCCCGCGAGCCGCCTCACAATTGCCCATATGTGCTCAGCGAGACGTGAAATCCGACTTGGCGAGAAGCGGATTACACCCCCGGTTCTGACAATCAGCTTTAGCGCCGAAAGTGTAACTGGACAGGTACTGCACGCCAGCCGGTGCCCGGGGCGCGGGGAGAGAGAGGAACGAAAGAGAGGGAAAGAGAGAGAGAGAGGGGAGAGGGGAGAACAATGCTGCTGCTCGCGGAGCCACCCGCCCTGCAGCCGGTGGCACGGGCAGCCCGACCCCGGCCACTGCTGCCAACAGGAGACGGATGGGAGCGGAGAGCGCTCGCCGCGAAACCCACGCGTGGTGGATGTGATGGGGCTGGCTGGTGGTCTGGGAGGATGGGCGGGATCATGCCAGGGAGGTCTGGAGGCTGGGCGAGGACATATGTGTCAAAATATTGCAACAAAATGACTAGACGTAACTTGATATAAGAGAGGAGGGCCTTACGTTCGTCCCTGTTTGGCTATGCGGCTTGAATGCTGCAAAATGCAAAAGACCGAACTTCAGTGCTGCAGGAGGTACTGGCTAAACGACAACATCAAACAATCGTTATGATATGCGGTGTGACTCAGATGTAAGTTAACCCACGTTTAACTTAACAGTGGCAAGTATTTTTTTCGCACAACTAGCGACCGTGGTGGCATTCGAATGTGCGGTAAATTACAAATATGCAAAAAGACAATGGTATTTATAAGTGATCTGTCTATCAATCATTTTTTAACTCTGTCGATCATCTGTCTGATCTGAATGTCATCTGTCAAATCGTGACTCTTCAGAAGATGCTCCTTCAAAGGCGACAGACGGGAATCCTGTCACGCCACCTGGGAGCGCTACACCATCACCGCTCTGGCATCCGTCCTGGCCGTTGTGGAGCAGCGTCAAGGGATGGATCAGGACGAGGAGCGGCCCCAGCAGGCCGGGACAACCCGCACACGACACGGGCTTCACTACACCAGCTGGGGGGGGGGGGGGGGGGGGGGGAGGGGGGGGGGAATTTCTATTGAGCTAAGTTGAAAGCTTGTCACTCGCCCGGCGGCCTGCTTCCCCGGGATTTTACGCCGTAGCGTCACCTCGAGCACCACGTCCACGTGGACAGTCGGCGAGCCTTTAGGAGCTCCAGGCCGCCTTCAGACTTAGAATGGAACACCTCGCCGTCGACCAGATCGTGCGACCGTCGACCAGCTGCAGCAGATTCGGCTGCGGTGTGTCCTGCACCTGTAGGGAGCCCCACAGCTTCTTCTGCAGCGTCATGAGTTAACAGACGCGACATTGCTGATCCCCGCCGCTGTAGCTGATCGTGTTTTGTCATTGAGCTAGTGGTCGAATTGACATTCAATCATGACTGTGGTCATGATCGAATGTCACCACGGTCATGACTGTGCGACGGTCATGGTCACCACGGTCATGACTGTGCGACGGTCATGGTCACCACGGTCGTGACTGTGCGACGGTCGTGGTCACCACGGTCATGACTGTGCGACGAACTGCTGAGACAGACGTGGATCTATTTCTCAGTTTCTGAGTAGACTTTTATGTGGGTGTTGCGAGAATGCTCTAGCAGCACCGATGGTTGTGAGGGACTATGACCACTGCTAATTCGCCGAGCATTCCCATCGCATACCTCAATCGCTGGTTAATAGCTTCCATTTATCAGCACCTGCTGTGATATCAAATGTCAGCTATTCTCAGCATAAGAGCTCACAATGACTAAACATCATGTAATCTACATCTCAACTAATGCCGGGCCGCCAATAACTCAAACCGACTACTCGCTTACATCTTACGATGGAATCCATTCCGCCTAGACTTCACCAGCACGATGCGTACTTCGCAGCCGGCTTCGATTCCTCCTGACATCCAGTATACGCGGGCGGGCTGCTTCCCGGGACGACCACGTGATCCGGATGACCGTGGCTGCGACTGCTGGCAGCTGGTCACGCGTCCAAATGTCCGGAGCCTCTCTGATACAGCGCCGGTACAGAGGACGCTTCGTGAATTGTTTCTCACATCGCTCGATCCGTAGATGACATAAATATCTTTTCACAGGATGCAAAGTTCCGTTTGCATTTCTCAGGGGTCAGGAGCAGTACGCGGAGTAGGCAGGTCATGGTGTGCATGTTCGTAGCACCTTAAGAGCGATCTGAGAGAAGCCCTGGGCACTGCCAAGCGTAATCGATAGCTACACTCGACTCTGGCGTCGGTCCGTCTCCTGGACTCGTGCGTGCTGACACCAGATTCGAGTGGCGGCGCTCTGCTGACCTCGATAGCGCCCGAGGCGTCCGCTGCAGGACATTCCTCCGCGCTGACGTCATCACGGGTGACGTCACCGAGGGGGAGCCCGAGCCTGGCCGCGAGGTGATGCAGGAAGCAATGCCATCGGGAGTAATTAGCCAATCAGAGCGCGGGGCTGAGCACTTCCCTCGGAAAGCAACAGGCTGCGTGACCGGGGGAGCTAGAGTGGCGGCGACTTTCTGGAAGGGGACGGTCGTTTTTGCTGGTTAGAGGTAAGTGTTAGTCATCGGCCGGTGCGCGGCTGCCAGGCCGGCGCGCGCCCCTGCCGGTGGCAGTGACTAAGAGCGGCGGGGCGGGGCGCCGCCGGGGCGCGCGGGTCTGCACAGAGCGCCAGGTGCGCCCTCCGGCCGGCGGCCAGCCGCCGCCGCCCCGGCCGCCCGTACTCCGCCACCTCAGAAAAAGGAGCCACGTTCAAGGACAGGCGGACTCGGAACATACACCCGGCGGGTGTTGTTGCACGCGATGCGGTGCAGCCAGGCCCGGCAACGGCCTCTCTTGCTCATGAGGGTTCTTAATAGATGCAGGGTAAATGCGAGCTAATCCTGCTCATAGCGCCGCCACCATGGCACCGCCAGGCGGAAAAGATTTCGGCCCGACCGTATCGCACACAACAGGGATGCAGGAGGGCGTGAGGTACTCACGTGAGTGCGGCTCGCCTCAGATTCCGTTGTTCACGTGAGTAAAAGTCTGTCGAAATGCAGCGACACCAACGAACTCCTGGTCAGGACGAGACTGGGCGCTGACAATCAGCTGACTGCAGATAGGGCTCGACTGATATGCAGCCGATTGCGAAGTTAGCAGCAGGGAGTGTGCACGCTCGAGACCAGAGCCCAACGCGCTGCTCAACTCGACGCGCACGAGACACACAGCGGGACAAGGCAGTTACTTTTCGCTCGGAGGGAAAGAAATGAGTACATTAGCGTCCTATCGGGTGAAGTGATAACCGTCGCGACAAGAGCGAACTTGAAGATCCCTGCATTTCTCTCCGGTGTACGTCACTTTCCTGCGACAAATCGCTCGCGAGCAACTCAAAGCAGCCGTGATTTTTTATTTCGAAAAAATGCCTGCAGTGCTTTCGCGGTGTACCTTAGAAAAACATGCAAAGCTCACGAAATACACATTTTTTTCTGAACGGACTAGGATACCTAACAACTCATTTTTTATTATCTCAAAACGAGTGGCAAGTCCGGATATCAAAACAGCAGGTATTAAGTTCCAGTAGCTCAAAACAGCTCCAACATTGCCAATTTTAGGCTCTGTCTTCGGACGTAACCATACGGGCCAAAACATTACCATAATAAAACCTGGATTGAAAGAATTGCTGTCGTTATTCCCAACCTACCATTCGTGCAGAAGATCCTCTTCAACGTAAACTTGAAATAATTGGTGTAGATTTAAGCTTGAAATTTTGGAAGACTTGAAGGGTTGAAAGGATGGCTGTCGTTTTTACAAGGTTTTTTTTGAACATGAGATTCCTTCCAAAGTAAACTGAAAATAACTGGTAAAGCTCTCATGGTTTGGAATGCAGCCAAACCAACGATTAGACGTGCTCCCCACTCAAAAAATGACAGAGGCGATCAGCATGAATCTGCAAGCACAAAGCATGCATATTCCCTGGGCGGGATGGGAGTGGGGGTGGGGGGGGGGGGCGCGGGGGGGGGGGTATGACGTGATATAGCTATGATCAGATATGCCGACATTACGGGTGGCGCTATGACGTTCTTATGATGGCCCTCCTTAACTGACATACTTAAAGTTTTAACGACCAAATGATGTAGAGAGGAATTCGTCGTGAATGTTTGTTTCGCTTTTAAAACTGTTAAGGTAAGGAGCAGATATGATGGAAACAGCTCACTTGTAGACGTTGATGTGCTTTTAAGGTTGAACACTTCTCTAAAAAGCAAAGTTCCACTAATCGGCAAATATGCTCCATGACATCAATGTCCGATTACGTCATCGCACCTCGCACACCTGGACTGAGAGCTATTGACGGACGTTGTATCTGGAAATCATACTAAATCGAAGTCATCCTTGAACACCAGATATAAACGCCTCAACATTTTTTTTTCTTGCTCTTGGTCGTCGCATGACCAATGGAGTGACAAGATTTGAATGACGTTATTATAGGGTCATGGATGCTTGAGTAACCTTGAAATAATCCCCCGAATTAGTCTGCACATCTTTGTGGGCGTATGGCTCAGAAACTAGTAGGGTTTAAGCCTTAAGAACGGCGGGGCTGTGACCAGCACCGGATAATCTTCAAGGTGGCCATTTCAGTTCAAACCACCATACAAATGTGGAACACTCCCTTTAACTGAGCTTCACACACTTCCATTAACTTGGCGTGGTTTTTCACATGACGGTACGATCAATTTGGTGCCTTTTTGTTGCATTACTCGACATTGGTCATGAAACCGCATGCTTTGCAAACAGGTAGCCATTTAACCCCAGATCTAGGCTACATCCTGCTATCATGATCGCAAACAACAAGCATGGCCGCTGCTGCTTCTTACAATACAAAGACAATTAAATGACATTCGCTTTTTTTTTGCCCCGGCGACGTAAAGTCATAGCCGGGGCTGAGTAACTTACTTCTGGCTTAAGGCCAGGCAAAGAGCTACATTAAACCGGCTTGTGCTATCCGCCGCAAAGCAAGGGACATGGGTAGGCTACGTTACGTTAAGCCGGCTTATGCTGTCCGGTATCAAATGATACTCGCAAAACAGTGGTAAGCCAAATCATTCCGAACATTCGTGCACAATAGTGCGCATGCGTCATCTAACCTGCGCGGTAGTAAATGCCGCACTATACCAACGAATTACATACTCAGGTGTCCACAGCGTTGCAAATAACGTTGCCAACCTGCAACCAGTAACGTTTTCAACCTCAATTAAAAGCTCATAGACCAGTTGCCGACATTTACGAGAGTTCAAACATTCCAATATTAAAAGGGATGTGCGCCTGCAAGGTCTGCTCCGTAGATCACTGCGCTGCAAATAGCTTCGTGGCGATTTCTAGCTCACATATGTTCTTGCTTATGTGCTGGTAGTTCGGTGTTGACTGCGTTCTCGAACTAAATAGATATATTCTTACTTGTCTGTACAGGATATGATAAATATTATCTAGCTTTTTTTGGTAGACATAACATCCTCGATGACTGTCCTACCAATTCTTCCAAGAAAATGTTCAAGGCTGCCTATTGGGCTGTTTCAATTCACTTTTAAAATACAGAATGCCGTGTCATTTCTCATTACCACTTGTGACAGCACAATATTTCTTAAATGTCAACCCTAGGCCTTTCACACAAACTTAGCGCAAAACTGCTTTTTGGTCGTATAGGTCTCCCATCAATTACATCCTGAACTTTCCCGCAAAACGATCAATGGTATCGCAAAACACGTGCAGCGCATGTTTCGTGGCCGTGACACGTTCAGCCGCTGGTGGAAGACTGGCTGTGATGAAGTCTTCACATTCAGCTTGCTGCTGAGGGTGACTTCACTGGCCACACGGCAATACGAACCGTCGAGGTCAGTGCAGTCTCTTCTCGCAGGGAGCCCGTCCCTCACTTGTGCATTTCTTTTTCGTGGCATGCATCGCTGCCGACGTCGTTTTCGTGCTAGGCCAACTTCTAGACCGCAACAACGATAATTTGACGAACTGTGCCGACAGATCTAGTGCGGACAATTGGCTTACATCATCCCATGCACTGACCCAGTACAGACAGCCACTTTACCGATGGGCTGCATTCAAAGGTTATCTAGGCTCACTAGTGCAAATAATTGTGAGCAATGATTGGCCATCATGAACTTCAGCACGTGTCTGGAATCACGAGCCGCCAAACTACGCGTGATCGAGTAAAACCAAGCTACTTTGCAGCGGTCGGGGCCGCCTCTGTGTTATTACACTCGGGCGGCGGATGGCTTGAAGAGTTCTACGTATCTCACGAAGCAAATCAAAAGCAATTCAAGCTCAGGATTGGGCCAACAACAACGCTAGCGGTGATGGCACTGTTGTAAGGAGATTGACCCGCCCGACAGGTTTTAGTTGAATGCGTGGCAAGCCACGTAATACCCTGGTGATCCATTTCGAATACATGTTTTTGCTGGGTGTTTTATGTCTTGAAACTTTATTCAATGTGCAAAATTTTGGACTTATAATTGCCCTAAGTAGGGGAGAAGACGCTAAAGTAGTGTTTTCAGGAGCCTAGCGCACTCATCCGTTACATTACTACAGCCAAAGAGAAAACTCAAAGAAGCAATACTAAAATTGTTCGGGGTTTGTTGGGGATGGACAGCCGTTTCTTGGGACTAAACGCGTTGCTCATTCGAAAAATGTTGACTAGCGTCTTGTTGAGCACACTGAATCCCTCTCACCCTGTTCGCGTACGGGATCATCTGGACACCCATGGCGTTGTTTGTTGCTATTTTTATGCTATTCATGCTGCATTCCAAATCGTTTATGCCCAGCGTTCTGAGTTTTGGTGACTTTCTAGGAAATCAGTTTGACATGATCTGTCGAAATCTAGACTAACCATGTTGTTCCGACACGTCGCGATGTTGTGGGCCCATGTGTCGTCCACGTGCTGATTATACCCGGTCAATGTTTGACGAAAAAAGATGTTAAAAGACATCTTATTGCGACAAAGCTAATAACATTCAGGGGATGTATGATGAATGTGAACTGCAAGGAGCAAATCCAAAGTCAATGCAAGGAGGCGTTCTGGTATTTTCTGTCCACGCGACCGAAGCCCAACGATTTATGCAAACAGGGAATCTAATAGTAATCACTGCATCAGATATTATAGCAATCAATAAATCGAAGCAGTGGAGGTCATCGGAAGCTTTCAGCAATTAAATGCATGCATGCTGCATATAACATGCACATGAGTGATAAAATTGCATGTGCAAAGGCGATCCCTGTCAATCCAACCGGAGAGACAGCTACGATCACATATTTTTAGGTTAGCTGTAAACAATATGGCTCAGATTTTACTTTTTCTGACGGTAGAACATCGACAATATTTCTGGCTGCTCATCAACAATATCACCAGTTATGGTTTGTCCATTACATAAATGGGAGCACCATGCGCTCTCTCTGATGACAGATCTTATGTACCAGGCATAACATGCATATAAAAAACGCGATACACGGTCTCGCGTCCCTTCTACGGAGCATTAGCGACTTTGGTCATGTCATTAGCGCTCAGGGGTCATGGGGTAACCAGGGTTCGATCCTGGGGCCCACGTGGCAGCCAAAGGCGTTTACCACTCGGCCATTACGGCTATAGCGCCTTCCCTTCCTGAATAGGAGGGGAAGGCGTAATGTGATGCCAGATCTCGAGTGGTAATTAGGGCCCGACATCTACCGGTAGCAAATGCAATAAAAAGATGCGTTCTTACAATATTTCAGGCATTATAAACCAGCCGCCACGAATCATCGTCACTCCGTAAGAATTGTGCTTACCATGCCCAGAATCGTTACCCATAGGCCCCAAAGCAGTTTGCGTGCAGAAACGTCGTTTGAGAATCACTCATGGTGGTCGGTCGGCCTCATCCAGTCAAGTGCCATGAGGAAATGAACGTAGTTGGATACCGACGACTCAACGATGCCAGTCGCCCCCAGGTGCTACGGTTTACGCAGGTGCAGTTACGGTCGAGTTTCCTGGTATCTGCGGTCATGTTTGTAACCACTAGGGCGAGGGTGGTGTGGGGGTGGGAGGAAGGGCAGGCAGGGAGGAAATGCTTCCAATAACTTTTTTCTCAAGCGGTCAATAATTTTTGTTACTTTTTCCACTCAAAATAGCATTATCAAGTCAGATTGTCCCCACAGATTTCAGTTTGACCCCTCAATCCTAATTTTCCCCTCCATTATCAGACACGTGGCTGCACCCATGTCTGGAGTGCGGACTTCCAACATCATCGCTCGGAAGTCATCCAGATTTCTTTCCTCGAAAAGGCTCAGTTCTATTTCTGGCTGCGATTTTCCAGTCGCGTCGTTTGTAGACCGGTTTCACGGGAGCTTGCGGTCATGCAACTCAGAACTCTACCATCCAAAACAAGAACATCTAGCTTGCCGCCAAAACTTTTCTTCCGTTTTCAAACCAGCGAACCCTTCTCTTCCCCACGGACCCCCTCCCCCCCCTCCCCCGCTCCTGCTCCGTCGGGTGCGTTCCGCGGTGGTGGCTTGCAGCCACGTGAGCCCGACTCGCCACCGCTCCTCTGGCACCCGCACACCGACGCCTGCAAGGAGGTGCGGCTCCACACTTCGTACCTCTGGCCCCAGCCACATACCCTGAAAATGAGGGCAAAACGCGCTAACCCAACTCATCCAAGCAGATTAGTAGGTGACTCAGTCTCTGTGCCAGTTTGAACGATCTCTAGCTGTTCTCAGCTGTAGTGTTGACGGCAAAATGTGCTAATTGGATCGTTTTAAGCAGCGCGCGCACTACTGTTGTTTTAATGCCTCCTCGACTTCGATCTCGACTCGGCAACGACGTGCTGTATGCGGATGACGTCAGGCCACAGCTGGCATGAAGCATGGGCGTACACAGACATTCGTAATGAAGGGGCACAACTCAACAATTTTCACTGAAACCCCTGATAAGTGCGCCACAGCCGCAGGAAGCTTCTTACGTGGCGTAAAACAGTTAATCGCATTATCGATTTCTCAAATTTGCTCGTCTACCTTGCATTTTGAACTGTCAACATATTTTCACACATCTAAAAATACATGTAATAAATGTAATAAGAGAGGGGCAGGTGAACCCGAAAGTCTTGAGGTTCTGGAAGTCACCATGTGCGGACGGAACTGGCACGAAGAGCCCGACGCTACCTGACAGATGGCGTGGAAGCTGTAACGACGGCAGCAAAGTGATGTGCCTTCGTTCAATCCGAAATTGCTCCCACTGCTGGCGATTGCAGAAACACTGTGGGTTACATGATCGCTGGTCTTTGCTAGCATATCTTCCATATTAAAGGGGTCGTCCCATATTTGTATGAGTTTTTTAACTGAAATAGCGATCTTGAAGACCTTTTGGTGCAATTCACAGCCCTGCCCTTCTCCAGACCTAATCCCCGCTAGTTTCTGAGTTACACGCCGGTGAAGACGGTAAAACTTCTTCGAGGAGAGTACTTTAAGATCGTCCTGGCATTTGTGACGTCATAACAACGTCATTCAAATCCTTCCATTCCATAAGCCATGCGACAGCCAAGGCTGATAAAAATATAATGGTCGAAGTGTTCTGCCGTTCGTGAGCATAATTTTCCGATATAACGCCGTCAGTTGGCTCTCAAGCAATGCTGTGCAAGGCACGAAGGCGTAACCAAACAATGCCGTTTCGAGGCGCACATTACTGAACAGAGAAATGGTGTTTGGAGGTCTCCTCAGACTTCTCAAAGAAATGAGAGGAATCTTTCCGACGTAAAAGTATACCGACAGTTATAAGTGAGCTTGTTTTATCACATCTGATGCTTGCCTCAACACTTTCAAATGTGAAATATTCCCTTTAATGAGTTTAGTTTAGATTTGACTGCGACGATCAGGTACAGCGGCTGCCTGCATGATTCCAGTTCTTTTATAAACTTATACAAGCTTCAGCCCCACTGCTCAAGGAGCATTTATCGCTACTATTCTGCTCAATTCATCGTTACTTTGGCCAGGCAAGCGACCACGCAAAAACACCGACTCGTCATGGACAATTTTCGCAGAGAAAGATCTGCACAGGAGCACGGTTAGATCACCTGTTAGAGGAGGTCTTGTCATTTGACACCGTCATTCGGTGGACTCGTCATTTCAAGAAAGTGGTCGTCTAGGGGATTCGAAGGAACAGCCTCATCATTTGGTGCTGCATTACTACTGGTGACATATGCTACTAGTGAGTTCAAATTAGAAACAGCCGCGTTTTTTATGGCAATCTATTGTTTACCTGCGAGCTAATAATTTAGGTCATGCCGTCTTCATCGCCAACGATGTCCCAGCATCGTGCCATTGCCATCGTTGTCGTTATCGTCCTTGTAGTCATCGCTGTGATCGTAGTCGGCATTGTGCCAAGGTATATCCACAGCATTCCTTTATTAACGGGGTGGGTCCTGTGGCAAGTGTGCGCATAAGTTCCAAAATCTCCCCGAGTCCGAGTCTGGCATCTTGAGCCTGAATTCGACATCCGAGCTAACTATTCAGATATTACACAAGTCTTAGTCAGAGTCCTTAAAGTCCAAGTCCAGGTCGATTGTCTGTCATGACACAAGACTCCTGGTCCAATTCAAGCCCTAGCGGCCAGGACTCCTGTGCGACAGGTCCTCATGGGAACGTGCGGAGTAAGATTTAAGTTGACAGATTTTCGTTAACACCCAATTGTCATGGTTAAAAGGCTCCAGAACAAAGCATCGCAGCAGGTTGTTAACTCAACCAATCTATCGGAACATAGCCCAGCCCAGCCCTGCCTGATATGCGCCCAGTTTCGTATGCTGGTAGTCTGTACAGAATCGGCGCCTTTGGTGTTCGATGCAATACGGTCTGGTCCAAACTAGTGCAAGCTAACCAAGTTTTACCTGACCTAGCTAAGCCCATTCTGGTCCACCTAACCCATCCCAACTTAATGCGGCAATTACATCTGCGTTCCATGTACAAGTTTGTCTCTTTTACAGGATATGTTTCGGACTAAGCCTTGGTTCATTTAGATTGCGTCTTAGTGCAGTTCCGAAACAAGATTATCATAATCCTTCAGCCCGAATATTCTTTACATTTCGTGTGACTCGAGCATGGTATCATGCCGTAATCCTCGATGTCTCTGAGTGTGGACTCGGAGTTTGAATGTGATCTATCACTTCTGGAATGACTAGAAACGAATCGATACTTTTCAGTCCGAGTCTCAAAAGGCCATGACTCCAGACTCGGGTCCGGGTCCACCCGGACTTAGAGTCGTTACTGCTCATCGATTCCAGCAATTATACAAGAACCAACACTTCCCAGCCCCATAGCTGTAGCCGACGTTTTGGTGTTAGACTCCTTCTGCGGCCGAGCGACATCAGCGGGACTGCAACGCCCGGAGACCTCTTTGAAAGTTTCTCAAGCTACTTTTCCCTGCAACACCGCGAAAACTGTGATTTTAAAAGGTAGCTTTTCATGTCTGGCAAGTTCCAAAAAGGGCAACACAGACACTAATGTGCCGATTTGATCCTATACTATATATATTTGTGCTATTACATTTGAACTGTCTAACGTAAGTGTGAAACCTTTACCAAGGGTGTTTATCTGAGGTACGCCTGATGTTAACATAATATATAGATGTCGATATTAGTAATTACGTTGAATGGCAACGAGCATGCTTGATCGGAAAAAGTTTTTCTCGAACAACTGTATCTTGCTACGTACCTTTTCGTGCAATTTTAGCATGATACATAACCAACTTGCGACATTAATGCTGCTATCCATCATGCAAGTCATATGCGAAATGCTAGTTTCTCATTTCTGCGATTAAATGCTAGCCATACGTTCGTGTTGAATAGAAGCGATCCCTTCCTTCCTACTTTTGCTTTGTTTTGCCTTACTTTGTTTGCTTTGTCCGGTTTCTTGTGGTGGCGTCTGTCAGGTGCGTATTGCGACGCAGCTGTACGAATTTTTCGCCACCGACGTCTGATCATGCGTAAAGGAACGCTATCTGTGATCGGGAAACATCCTGGACGAGCGTGGTTCACAAAGAGGCGTGTTTCTCTCAGATGACGAAAATTACATTCCCGCTGCCAATCACTTAGATTCGGGTGGTCTTCAGACAGGGTACACAGATCGCCACAGCATAAGGCCCCTCTCTAATCAATTTCAGAGATCATCCTAGACTGCAGGAAACCTACCTGTGATGATCACTTTTTCAAATATTGACCCCATTAGGCGAGCTCTGCCGCCACTGGAGGGCTGGATACTTTACCAAGGGGGGGGGGGGGGGGCTCCGAAAGGCACACTGCGAGGCTCTCCGCCTCACTGTCGGACAAACGACGAATACCTCATACGCTGAACTTTAGTGCTGCCATCTATATCACACAGGGCTGCCACCTATAAAAGCATAAAAACCTTCCCCTTGCGATACAAAACTAGAAAAAGGGTTTTAGGACAAAGGTATGCTTTGAAAAGTACGCATACGTGAAGAGTGCATGCAATTTTTCGCAAACAGATGTTCGTAAGTGTACAGATTGTACAGATCGACCAACAGGGGACCAAATTATGCACCGTCAGCGATCACATTTCGCTGAAAATGGTTTCCGGTGTTTATCTGAGGTATGAAATCGAGTGATAAATTTATAGTTTCATCCAGTATGCAGTTAAAAAATGATGCCCTTGGGCAATGTTTGGCCAGGCGCAAACAAGGTCCTTATAAAAGAGTGTGCGTTAAAGCAAGTCCAACTGGTGCACCATTCTCTCTGGCCTTCGATTTACATTAAATAAGTCATCGCAACCGTTTGTCACTCGCACGTCTGCCCGCCGTATTCCACAACCGAGCTGACTCCCGCCACGTCCGTGAGCTGGCGCCAAATACGCGCTCAGGGGGCATCGGGCGGGGTCGTCGGCAGACCCGTCGTCAGGGTGAAGGATAAAGGGGGAACATAACAAAGTCAGCGGACGGCCTGCAGTGGATCTGGCGGCCGCCGGGGACGGCAAGTTCGTGCCATGACGAGTTAGACTTGCGTGCAAACATTTCCTGGAAAGTTTTTCCACAATATTTTGTACTGCTAGAGCAAACATTTCGTTGCCAATTTTTAGTGATGAGCATTTTTCCATGCGATCTTGAAATATGCGTACTTTTTCCGATGTGAACTTATGCTGTTACGAACATGATAGCCTGCATATTCAATCTAAACAAACAACAGGCACACGAATTCTATCTACGAACAACGGCCATACATGCTTTTCTTTATATATTTTTGTCCGCAATCCTGGTAAAAGTATGCATCGAAATTCGGATACAATTGTCACTGGATACAGTTCATATTAAAAGAAATCTGTGTACGTAGAACTTCGTATGGAAAACAATCGGACGCTGTCCTTGTAACAAAAGTACATGCGGAACAGTTCAAACGCCAATGCTTCAAGTAAGCATGCTGAGTTTGTACACCGAATTCGGCAGGGATAAGGTTTGTTTGGTATAAGTTAACGGTGGAGTTCGCTCCATTCACATAGAACATAAGTTTTTGCTTGATTGATGCCATTTTATCCTATCGCTAGGTGCCAAATCTGAGTCCAATTTCCTAGTGGGACGAGTGGGGCGACGCCTGCCTAATTTGTACCAGGTTTTTATTGGATTGCGGTCGAAATGCAACGTTCTGGTGTCATCGTTATTTGCCGTTTTAAGCCCATTTCCTTCAAAACTGCCAATCTTTTGGCACATTTGAGAAGAGCATGTCAGGAGTTTTGGTAACAGTGTTGCAAAACACAGGCACAAGACAGCAATTCAAAAGAGGCCTTTTTGTCTACTCCCCTCCTCAGTTCATTGTCAATTACTACACGCCATGGCCTGGAACCATATGCAAACTTTCCCATGTCGGCCAGACGGTGGCGTGTTAGGTTGTGACGTCATGGCCCCTATGAAATCTAGTGATTACATAACGTCCAGTCACCAGGCTAATTCAACTTACCTTGTTTTTTAGCTTTTCGTTGTTTCGTATCCCTGGCGAAAAGATTGGAAAGACTTGCCAAATATTAAGCTGCTGGTGTGCTTGGCTTCACCGCTTTAACTGATCCAAGATCATTCCTAAGCGAAAACCCGCATTTCGCAAAACACTGTGAGACTTTGCAATGTCACGTTCCAGACCCGTTTTTGTGAAACTGGCGGACGTTTGTATAGATTGCTGACGGTTCGTTATATGTAGTATGGTAATAATTTGTGTTTCCCTTTAATTACAATGATATATACCACGTTAACAAATTCCGGTAAGAATGATGCGCAGCAGTCTAAAGCATGCTTCCCTGAAACTACCTCTGACAGTGCTAAGAGTGTTTTAATGTGTAGTGTTTTTCACTTAGTTGATGTTAAAATACGCGGAAGTGAAACAATCTCTCAGAAAAAGTGGCAACATTTTTTTCAGAGGAAGGGGCTCTTGAGTGCAGTGGGAGCTCGACATAGGGGGACACAAACAACCATTTGCTGTACTAATCTAAAACAAAACGGCCCAAGCAATGAGGCCAATGAGGGCAAAAGGCTGCCTCCCTTTGCCTGCCCCTTAGTAAACAACACGGTTCTGTACTTTTAGTCACTTTCGGCATTACAAATTTTTCAAAGATGATCAAGTGACGCATTCCGAGAGAAACATTAAATCCCTACCTCGATCTCTAATGATGCATCATGATGCTGCGCTAGCCTTAACAAGCTCAAGTACCCGTCTCCGTCGCAAGGTGACTCTCGCTTCGCGGCTCCAGCGAGTTCCCGTGGATAACTTGAGGGCAAATGTCGGTCACAATCTTCGATCTTTGAACATATCCTTCGGTACAGAAAAATCAGGTCTCCACAAGAGACCTGAGCACACGATGCGGTTTAAATGCCCCCACCCCTGCGCTGATAAACCAGCCGGTGTCGGCGCCGGGTCTGAATCAGAACCACGACCACCAGTCGTCATCCATGCCCTCTGCTGTCATAGCAGCCGTGATACCAGCGGTCCTGGTAATCCGCTCTGATTGTACTTCGGGGACTGGCAAATGCGGTGCCAAGTGTCGAACCGACGTCGTGGCCGAGTTGAATCGAGTCGGTGGCGGACCGAACGAGGTACCGAAA
>NW_023596136.1:37614938-37771292 GCF_011947565.3 Pollicipes pollicipes
GTCAAGTGCTAACGAGGAATATGCTGTTGTTTGTTTCCCAATGTAGGTGCCTCGAGCCAGCATGAATTGCGCCTAATCCACATAAACTTAGGGGCAATACCGGCAATGATCTTAATGGCCCAATTAAGGGAACCAGACTGTCTAGTAGCTCTGCTCCTAGTCTATGTAAAAAGGCAAGCTTGTTTTAAAGCAAATAGCAGGCCTCGAGATTAGGAAACAGGAAACCAACAGCCACAAACGTCTCCTGTTTTTATGCACAGCGGAATCGTACCTTCCTTGCGTACTGCGAAGCGAGTTGTTCTATGAATGACGTCCACTGCCTGCCGGAGTTTTCTGTCAATATTCTCGCTAGGGTTGAGCATAAAGTGCAGCCTCACCTGGCCCGGCGACACCGCCGGTGCATTCACGTTTCACTCCGACTCGTCACGGAAAATCGAGTGGACGACCTTACGCAGCGTCTAGTCCAGTGCGGCACAGCAGCAACTCGCTGGTCTAGCTGCGGCCAACGGCGGAAAAGCTAATGCTATTGATCGAAAGATATGCGAGCTATTCTTTTGAAAGCTCATAGCATGTATGCACAATTTTGAGCGCACAACTATCAATTCGGTTAAAGGAACATCCCAACAAGGCGCTCATCGATTTCACATCAGAGTGGGCCAAGTCGGGGAACACAGCTGCTTCATGCATCGCTTTCCTTTCGCGCATGGCGTAGCCACGTGCATGGCGGGCCTTTCCACTCATTTAAGACCACGGCCCCAGTGCCAGACGTTCCACTTCCCCCACAGGAATGGCTAGGGCCCCTCCAAAGCGCACTTAGAACACAAAAACAAACAAAAGCCAACGTCATAAACCAATCCCTTGTCCCCACGAACTCTTAAGTTCCACTTCCTGGCATGTGCCGCCGAACCCAACTACGACCCCGAGCTCATCAATCACTTCAGCGCCACCCACAACACCCCACCCCACCGCCTCACACCCCAGCCGATGGTTCGTTCTGCATGCCAGCGATGCAGCGTTCCCCACCTTCATATCTCTACACCTCTCCCGAGCGCTGCGGGGCCAGCCGGCGCCGTCGTTCTCCTGTCGACGTTCCTTCGTCGCTGTTCCGTTCCGTTCCGTCGGCGGCGACGGACGACCCGTGCTGCCCCGCCGGGTGCCGTGCGTCAGGCGGCCTGACGACGCACCGTCGCCTCCGCTGCCCGCGCCTGCCACGATCTATGGAGACACTCGCGCGCCGGAGCGGCTGCTGCCGACATAAACGCGCTCCATTGAACGCCGACGGGACCCGGAGGCACCTGTATGAATTCAGACGCGATAAAAGGGCCGGGCGATCACGCCAACGGCGCGCAAAACAAATCCGTCCGCGTCCCTTGAGGGCGGTGTTAAGCTGATTTAATACGGCAAAGCGCGCCGGGCGCGGGATCCATCAGGATTTTATGCTACGATGCCCCGTTGCCCACGTCGCCTTGTGTTATTTCCCGACCGATAGTAAACAAAGCTAGGGGCGCAAAAAGTCTGCGGCGGTGCTGCCCCGCCGCGGCCCGGCCGAGCGCCTGGGGACGGCCGGCCGGTGCGCGCTGTCAAGCGACGACGGGGGGGGGGGGGCTGCAGGGTCATGCCGTGGCACCGCCGGCGACTTCGATCGGCATCGAGCTGCCTTGTGACACGGCTGGACACGGTCCCCAGCGGGGGAGGCGGGACACGACACAGTGATAACACCTATGGACTAGGGCAGAGTCCTTGGGTCTCGCGGGTCTCGCGGGTCCCCGGGTCCTTGTGTTTCGCGGGTCTCGCGGACCTTGCGGGTGCTGCAGGTCTCGCGGGTCTCGCGAGTCTTTGGGTTTCGCGGGTCTCGCGGGTTTCGCAGGACTCGCGGGCATCGCGGTTTTCGCAAAACTCGTAGATCTCGCGAGTCCTTGCGCCTCGCGGGTCCGCAGGTCTCGCGGGTCCTTGGGTCTCGCGGGTCTTGCGGATCTCGCGACGTCCTCACGTCGGTGTCGCGCCGCTTCATGAATGGCGGGTGGTCCCAACCATGCGCTGCGCCACTCAGCTTCAGGGCCGTCTTTGTCTGAAATGGTTAAACGGATGCGTAGAAGCAATGAGGTGACGACCAAAATAGGATCAGCATCGAGTCCTGAAGGGGTCAAGCTTTCAAAAGCCTCGTCGGGTCAGTTAGCTACCTGCAAATTAAAGACATGGTACGGGGTGGTTTTGACTAAAAGATGGACCGACACATACCTAAGTCTGGGTCACACTAGACGTTGTCCGTTATACCAGTGGTGGATGTCTGAAAGAAGGCCCTGGGCCCGGTCTTCCGTCTCGGTCGATTGTTCACGGCCGCAGGGAAACGATGCTCTATTAGCGACCGACGGATTATCCTCTCCCCGTTTTGTTTTCTCTCAGCTTACGCCTGGTTAGCGGCAAGAGAAAAAGACTGGAAGCTCTGACGAAGTTGGCAGCTTTTTGACTGCGTCAGACGCGTGGCAAAAACGTAATCCTATCGAGGGTCTTCAGGATGTCCTCGAGTTTTTCTAGTTCGTGTTTCTGTTGGCTGCCACTGGCTTAATCTAATACATTAGAGAGCCGACTTTTGCGCGTTTGCAGCAGTTTATTTTGAACGTTCCGTGTTAGCGACCCACCTGAAGCATGACACATGCTGTAAAAAGATGTAGCGTTTATCACGCAAAGCAATTAAAATGAGTTTAACAGACCAGGCTAGTAAACCAACATGGACTTAACCGCTAAATGTCAGTCACATGGCACTCCCGCCATCACATCTGTACACAAGCCAGTAACAAACCGAATCACCAGCAACAATCAACAACAAATCGAGTTCACCAGCGCCAAATCGAGTATGCTGATATGGCCAGACCGGCAGATTCGCCGCATCTGCCGCGAGTGCGACACGCCCCTGCGGCCCGGGCAGCGGACACGCCGCCCCTTCACAGACGATCTGTCGCTCTGCTGTCGTCGGCCGCTGTCACGTACCGCCCAGGTGCGCTGGCCGCCGGCAGGCCCGTAATTCGTGTAACGTCCGCTGAGGGCACGTGTCGCCACCTGCGCGGCCGGCCGCCTTCCTCGGCACGGGCGGCCGTGGCTCGCTGCCAGCACGGCGGCCTCTTTGTTGCGCGGGCTCATGGCGACAGGGCCCCTCCCCCCCGCCCACCCCCAACGCCCTCGGACGGCGGTACGGGGAGACGCCGTAGATTTGCCACTGGCCGTGTGTTTTGGACACAGGTGGGATGCTGGCGCAAATTGATGTGTCGGATGCCACGAATGCGACCGCCTTCCTCCGTACTGTCTACGCGCCGTCATACTGATAGTGTAAATGCCCTGAAAGAACAACTCTTACAGCTACGGTTCTGATCCTGGCCCATCATTTAGCACACCGTGAATACAAAATATACGTAAGCTGCGGTACAGACTGCTTACAGCGGTCAAGTAACAACGTCAAGTTATCACCGCAATAAATTAGTTACGTAAGCAGAGCAATACCATTGTAAAGGAGGTTAAGAACCTTCTTCAGTAGCGTAATCCGCTAGCAAGGCAAGTGAAGTGATCACCTAAGTACCGTAAGACGAGAGTGATGTAAGAAAGGCATTTACGAGAGAGAGCGGTTTGAGGAAAGGATCCAGAGAACTATTACCTTTATGGTCCAAGTATTTATCCTTGACATGGACAAGAACTTCTTACGCCTCCTTTGTACTGCTGCGTGCTCAAAGCATCGCAGCGCTCGTATTTGTGGAGTGCATTGAGTGCAGCTAATCTTATGGCTGTTCACATTTCCTGTTGGCATAATGTGTCATACAGGCTATGGCATCTGTTATAGTGGTTGGAAAATGAATTAGAACTATCTTTCAGGAACTGTAACTGGCGTCAAAGTGAAAACAATGCATTTTAGCGTTGTATTACAATAAGTCATTCGCACTAGTCTTGCTGTTCCGCAAAGAGGCACAGCCCTTCCACGTCTCGTGTCACGCCCTGTGCAGTTGCACTCCTTTGATCACCGTGATTTTGCAGGTCCTCTACACGGGCCAGCTTTCTAAACTTCACGGAAGGCGAACCGCCATCTGCTGGCCATCGGATGACCTCCACGATCCACAGGCATGTCCGTCGGGAGCAGGCGCCCCGCGACCCACTCTCGCCAATTAGACAAATTCCGCGGAATCTCGCCCCGATCCGCAGCACGGCTGACCCCACGTGACCTTGGCGCCGTGCCAGCGGCGCGCGCGCCGTCGCGCGACACCCGCAGGCGCCGCACGCAGCCGGGTCGTCACGTCGCAACGCATAATGACCTGGCCCGGCGGCCGATCTCAGTCGTGGGTCGGCCGCGTGGCGTCGCTTGCACGGCGTGCGGAGCCAGCCTTTGGCGCAGGTTGATGACACGGCGCCGCGATACTCGATCTGAAGCCACGCCGGAATCAGCAACAATCTGCTCTAGTTTTTCCGGCCGGTGCACGGGTGAGTCAGCGGGCGCGTGGGGGAGGCGGGAGGGGAGATGGGGGTGGGAGGGGTGACGGATGGGCCACCGGCCGCCCGGCGGGTGAGCGACCCTGGCCGCGGCGATCTCGCAACTTCGCAGCGACGCGCCGCGCTGGCGCGTCCTCGCGACGCGCTTGACGTCGGTGCCGCCGGTCCCGATGGACGAGCGTGACAGGGGGCCGCCTCGCGTCGGAGGATGGGTCATGCAGCGCCGCTCGGCGGCCAGGCAGCGGGGCAGGGGCGGGCCGGTGACCTGGTGGGCGCGCCACACGCCGAACCGACTGGGCGACCAGCGACCAGTTTACCGGCAGACGGGCGACACGGGAATCAACGCGGGGGGGCGGAGCAGGGTGCAGCGGGTCGCGCGGGCAGGTCGGCTTCGTCGGTTTTGCGGTTGGAGACGAGATTGGCCGACGCACCACAAAGCACGCTAAATCCCTCCCAAGCTTTCGACCTCCAGCAGCCACGTCGGTCTGCACACAACGGGCCGCGCCACAGCACACAGCGGCACAGCGGGACACGTCACAGCACACAGCGTCACAGCAGGCCTCGCCACAGGCGGCACACGTGGCTCCGCGCGCGCCGGGCTCCTGGCGTCGGTCATGCCATGCGCCGGCCGTCCGCGGACGCGCGGCACGCGGCAAATTTGGCGCGAAATTCGCGGTGTGACGCGCGCCCCCCCGTGGATACGCTCGGAGCTCAAAGGCGCAGCCGGCCGGACAGAGGTGGTATTCAAGCGAGGCACGTGGCCGTGCTGAAAGGCGGCGATTGTCGGCGCAGACAGCGGAGCGCAGAACTGCCGCAGTATGCAGATTATTATTTATCGCGGCAAGCGGAGCGCGACGCCCAAACTGGACGTCTCTTATACAAAACGTCCGGAATGTGAATTGGAGCTGCGACGAACAGGAAAGTGCCGGCCGGTTTTGGTTGATCCGGCTTATTTGGCGCTCCGTCTCTAAATGCCTTCATTTGCAAGCGTGCATATTACAACAATCACGTCA
The DNA here is from genome assembly GCF_011947565.3 of Pollicipes pollicipes. Classification (NCBI taxonomy): domain Eukaryota; kingdom Metazoa; phylum Arthropoda; class Thecostraca; order Pollicipedomorpha; family Pollicipedidae; genus Pollicipes; species Pollicipes pollicipes. The sequence continues at coordinate 37,620,422 of NW_023596136.1, forward strand.
ATTACTTCCTCTTATTAGGCTGATGGCTCAATGAATAAGCATGATGAAGCGCAAGGAAAGCCCTGCATGTTATCGAAACGGCTGATTCGAAACAACTAGGGCGCACCCCCGGACGCAGCTAGTTTAGCGTTGTGCCTTCTCCCAATCTCTTTCTATGCACAAGGATGAGGCGCTTAGAACATCTGTGCAGTTCGTGATCGAGTTGCTCACTAGGCGCGCCGTGCAGCAATTCGATACACTGGTCGCAACACGAGAACATGCACGGTATACAAAACGTCCTGGCAAGCATTGCAATGGCGTCAACGACGCAGTTACAGAACTGCGGATCACCCGACTCGCTTGGCAACCAACCAACTGCGGCCAAGGTCAAACATTGGATTACGGCGGCTATATTTGGCCTAATTCAGCTAATGTCGGCTAGCATTAACACAGCACCGATGAACAAGCGTTTTGCACAATCTGTGAAGCCTATGAATACTGAAAAACTGAGCGCCCAGGCTTTCATTCACATCCGCTCACCTTAATGGGAAGGAAATTTGCCAAACCGAGTAAACCCGACCCTGAAATTATCATATTAAAAATGGCGGCGAACAAATGCCAATAAAAGAGGCACCGGTGCACTATTAAAACGATAATTGCCGGCGAACATTCAGGCCTACTTCCACAAAATGGGATATCCGGTGGCAGTCCAGATGGCGGCCTCAGAGCTACCAGATCCTCAGCACGGACAAATTCTATTTACGCGCAGATGGCCCAATCATTGGGGCTAATTATCCCGAAATTTCATCATAAAATAGGCCAGAGGCGACAATGATTGGGCGTGAAACAAAAGGCCCCGTAACGGGGGAGGGCGGCGTACCATGTTCCGCGGGGTCCGACAACCTGTCGTGGTTCACGTCGTATTAGGGTTATTTTTTGTGAATTCGCACCGAATCGCATGGCGTGTTCTCTGCCACCCACGCTGTCATCGTGGACACTTATTTTTCCGAGTGCCCACAAAGTCATCAGGAATGACTTGCCACTGTGGGTGATTTTGTGCTGATGCACGCATTTAAAGCCGTCCTCCGGACAGGACACATGCACGCCATTCCCCAAAGCAAACAAGAAATATGCACACGCTAACCAAGCTTGCCACCACGATTTGTTGGACTGTTGATGCGCCGCGTGAAGTTTAAACGGCTGATATTGCTGCACTAATGGTCACGCAAAGGGCTGAAGTGCCTCACTGTTCACTGGGCTGCAATGGCCTGAAGCGCCTGTTTTGAAAATGAAATTGGGGGTATTACGTTGTAGCTACATCGTGCCAGACTCCAGCGAGCAGACCGATCCCGCGCTTGGCGTGCGCTGGGACGTCAGAGAAACGGTTTTCATCACAGCGCTATTCTTGCAATCAGTGCGAGCGAGTATTCTATCGAGCACTATTTTCAACGAGTGCGTGCATCAAACCACAAGCTGTTAGATCGTAACAGCTGTTTTGTGGGAACCAGACGTATACATCAGCGTTCAAGTAACGTTTTTTTTTGTAGCGTGGGACGAGAACGAAGCCCTCGAGTTCCGATCACAATGTGATAGCGTTTCATGAATGACATGCTCAGTGAACAAAGACAAGCATGTCAGCAGACCCGCCGTCCAGTTATGTCATTAGCTTCCCTGGTACGTCCGGCGGCGCGACCAACGCTTGGACACCGATCCGCCTCGCGAACAGAGGGCCGATCAATGACGCATCAACAACGCGCCAGTGACGTCATCATCAGCGACGCAGCTGCCGACAAACGCCGAGCAGACATCTCTGTCCTCAGAGCTGTCAGCCCCTGGGCCCGATCGCCGTCTGTCGGCCGCGCCCGACGTGGGTACCGGGGAGTCGCTGCGTCTCCGGTGCGTATTTACGACTTCTGCGCGGCCGTTAGCGAGGAGCGCGCTGTTTGCCTCGGATCTGGGCCGGCGCTCGACGTAAGCTTTTCAATTGCCGCCCCATTATGCCGGACGGCGGCGGAGCGGCTCCGAAATCCCTCCAATTTGGTGGGATGCCCGAATATGTTTGCACGACGGCAAGAAAACCCCATAAAAGCCATCCGAGGATTTATCCAATGGCGATACTGAATGTTATAGATTTGGGTGCACCTGCTGTGTAAATTTATGCCTGCGGGCTTTTGTGTCTGGCCGCTCCTGCGAGCGGTCTGTGTTTTTATAGCCGACGGCGCGGCGGAGAGCGGGTCCGTCTGCCCCGCGCGGAGCCGCGCGTCGCCGCCTCCCCTCCGACCGCGGACCGGTTTGTTGCATGGCGACGCCCGCTGCAACGGCCGGGGGTTGGGTCGGCTTGGGCGGCGTCGCTCTCGTCACAACAGCCGGCGGCGGCGACCGCGGCGCGGTTACCGTCTCGGTCACCGCGTCCCCCACCCGCCGGCAGATCGGTATGCATGAGCCGAGACACTCATATCAATGAGAGGCCTTTGAAAGCGCGCTCGGCCGGCCCCGAGAGCCGTGAAATGAGCCGCCCGTTTGTCGCCTTTTAGAGCGCGGCGCACTCGCGTGATTAGCGGCGCGCCTCCGTGCCTTCGGTCGCACTGCGCGGCGACAAAACCCCGCGCCGTCGCCGGGTTTTTACGCCGTGTCGGGTTATTTATCGAGGGGAAACGGTGCCCAGCCAAGCTTTCAGCGCTGAATGGCTCTCCGTTCGGCCCGCGACCGCCGCATTCACCGCATATGAACCAATTTGCACCGGAAAGAGTTTAAATCTCCGTGCGGAGATGGAGCGAGGGTATGCAAATGTGCCCCAAGGGCCACCGGTAAAAATGTGCCGGCAATTTGTCAGAGCGGGACAGGGTGGCGGAGCCGGCCGGAACGGGGGAAGCTGGGCACCTGTCGACGCGGCCGAACGCGGACCGTGGGGATCTTCCGCGCGGGCGACGTCCGTCTAGTGACACCGATCGATGTCAATCTCTTCTCGGCTGTACCACGCGTCTGGGGCTAGGTGGCAGATATACAACGAGGAGATAGAGTTCTGAAGCGCGACGGTGGATGTGGGAGAGCGTGATACAGCTTACTGTCAGTGGCTCCACATGCCCTAGCGACTCTCTGCCGGAGATACATGTGGAAGTCAGTGGCACGCCTTGGAGATCCCGTATGCTGGAGCTAGATGGTACCCAGGCTTCAGCAGCGCCTCGTGCATGCATACACGATCGTGTCAAGAGTCAGTGAGCGCCCACGCCAATCGACAAGTTGAAATCTAATGTGTACTCTCTCCACCAGACTAGCCATGAGACTATCAACGATAGGTGTAGCGCGATGAATGATACCTGATTATACTGATGAGAACACAGTAAAAGATGAAAATGGTAATTGGCTTAAAGGGTCATGAAATAAAGCGCTCAAGCACAATGCAAATGCTAACTCTGCGCAACAGCCGGAGCAGTAAAGTCTTCTCATCACAGCTAATATGATCAGCTGACATTTCCATTCAAGTGCCCCAAATGCCACTTTCGGTTGCATCGGAAGTTATATTGTGGCGACACACACTGAGCTTCTTTAGCATCAGCGTACAGCTAATGTGAATACACAGGTAACTGGCAGTGCGTTTCGTGGAGTTTGAGCCAAAACTACCGACCCATACACAGCAGATGAATGTCTCGCGTTGCAGCCGGACACATTACAAGGCCATGAGAGGTACATGTGGACATGACAGAGACGTAAGAGTCGGGTCGCAGACGTTGATGACGACAGTGCAATGTAGATTCGAATTGCTCCACCCGATTTTTGTGACCTGTCGAGTGATGGAAGAATGGAAACGAACTTCCGCAGAGAACCTGGACAGTTGAAAGGTGTTTCAAATCTTGCCTTAAAGCCTAGATTGAGGGCCTTGGGGGAGGCCTTGAGGGACTGAGGGCGCACGAACCAGTCAGGTTCGAAATCGTTATCACTGAATCTAAATGTGTTAATCGATCTTTAAAAGTGACTGCGCAAATCGTGCATGAGCCTTCACGCATCCCAACGATCATGTTATCCTCATTTCTGAAGTCAGAAATTGCCCCACGGCCTTGAGACCAAAGCAGGTGTATTTTGCTCCTTCTCCTCCTCCTTGAGAGCAAAGCAGCTGTATTTTGCTCCTCCTCCTCCTCCTTGAGACCAAAGCAGCCGCATTTTGCTCTAACTCTCGCTCGCAATGCAAGTCGCCGTTCAAAGGCGCTGCGCCGCCGCCTCGCGATCACGATGCCGCTGCCGTGGCGCCGCACGAGCTGCTAGCACGTGCGCCGCAGCACGAGCTGATGGCACGTGGGCTGCAGCACGAGCTGCTGGCGCGTGCGCCGTAGCATGAGCTGCTGGCACCCCGACCACAGCAGGCAGGCCGCGGCGGTGCAAGCACCGCCGCATTCCGTGCTCCGACGCTCGCCATCATTCCAGCGGCGACCGGACGGGCGGCGGAGGCGCGCCGCCAGCAGGGACACTCCCAGTAGCCTTCGTCTGCCGAGGCGCGCGGTATTCGGCGCGCGGGCGCCATTTCCGTCGCGGCTGCGCGTCATCGACCCGTTCGCCTTGTCCGGCGCCGTGCTTCACTGATGACATGCCATGTAATCCACCGTGAGGCGAAAAGTAGCGCAATTTTCCGGTTGGATTACGGTTGGGACGAAAAATGTGTTACCACGAACTTCGTTCTTCTTTCAGGTTTTGTCGCGTGCGCGCTCGTGCTTTGTGGCTAGTGCTCATCAAGATACGATTTTTACATCTATTGCAAAAACGGGATTCTATCAGTGCGGCACAATTTGCAACACTCTGCAGTGCATGTGTGCTTTAAACTCGTGCTGAAACGCTTTTTTCATGAGCCTGCTGCCTCGCTCCGCTTGCTTGCACGGCGCGGAAATGCATCCGTCCATGCTGGAGTGCAGTCCCCTGCAATGTTACGGCTTCCTGTTGAGTGTTATGCGCCAAGGATCTCACGTCAGATACGTTACGAAGAATGCTGTGAAAGCAGAATGCTTGTGTTGAAAACTATCGTGACATTGTTCGGCAGCGAACGCGCCGCTAAATCAGTTAAAATTTGGCATGACAATAGATTTGGAGGTGGTTCCGGTAAGGTATGACACAACCAATTTATTGTGCCATGCTTCAACATAAAAACGGGACAAAGCAGTGCACAACACTTTTTACTTCAATTTGGTAGTGTCCATAAATTTGCTGGCGGCTAGCCAAACACTTTGAGAAGTCCAATTAATTCGCCTCAGATCTGGCAGTGAGGGTTCGACGCTCGTGGCGGTGCTCATGACACGCGCAGAATCCAGAGTCGTCAGGCTCCTGCCAGCTTGGAACTTTTTGATCATCATACTCCTATCGAAATAAATATCCTAAGCCCTAAATATGGTTGACGTCAAACTAATTCTAAATCCAAGAAATCCACCGAGAAAATGCTTTTGCCACACATGGAAGCAACTAATGATAATATTGTTGAAAAATGTGTTTGGTAGTTATGAGCGACGTGGTCGATTAAAAAGTTTATTTTGCTGAACATTCCTGAAACAAATAGCTTTTCCAAGACGAACATCTAAGCGGATAAGGATAAACTTGGAAAAATGTCATTCACTTATCGAATCGGACAGACTTCGCCCTGACATGTGTAGTTTCAAACCGTTTGTGCCTCGGCGATATTTTTTTAGTTACATAGGTACCTACATACTACGACATGCTCCTATAAAAATCTACATGTTACGTAAACATGCTTCATGCTACGCGGCACGCGCCCTGATTGTTATGACATCAGTGTTTTGCCAACCGTTCGCTTGCAAGCCTTCGGCCTCAATACGGGGCGAATAGAGCGTTAGAATGCCGGTGTGTTACTGGCCATCTGTTCGCTAAGAACTGAACCACATCTGTAGCCAGTGTACATTCGTGTGTACTTTCGATTTTACAAACTACATATTAAGCCAGTTTCTGAAAGCCGTCACGTGACCTTTGTCGTAGTTTGTAACATTTGGCAGCGGCGTAGATTTGTGCGTCCCGTTGCCAGGGACAACGACCACTTAAATTGAGATTATTCTAGCAGCCATAAGCATACGTCTTATGTTTTGAGTATGTGTTACCTTAACCCGAACTGCCATCGATTAAGACAAATTAATGCATAGGTTTTCAGTTGCCTGGCTTGACATCAAACCAGGCACGTAAGCTCACGATTTTGGGGATACTATCTCCAGCTACAATCATGACAATTTGGTTGAAAAGCAACGCTTATCAGGAGATGAAAGCAAGGGGACAAGCGCCGGTGGTGCAGTGCTTAACGCGTCTGGATGCGGGGTTCGATTACCCATGGCACCCGCGCTTCCGCCGGATGAGCGGCAGTTGACTCCATGTAGCCGAAGCAGCGAGTGCGTCCTAAATCTCCAATGACGACCATGAAACAAAGGAAGAGTACGGTCGGCAGTGTTCAAGAGAGAGAGAGAGAGAGAGAGAGGAGAGAGAGAGAGGAGAGAGAGAGAGAGAGAGAGAGAGAGAGAGAGAGAGAGAGAGAGAGAGAGAGAGAGAGAGAGAGAGAAAGAGAGAGAGAGAGAGAAGAGAGAGAGAGAGAGAGAGAGAGAGAGAGAGAGAGAGAGGGAGAGAGAGAGAGAGAGAGAGAGAGAGGAGAGAGAGAGAGAGAGAGAGAGAGAGAGAGAGAGAGAAGGAGAGAGAGAGAGAGAGAGAGAGAGAGAGAGAGAGAGGAGACAGCTCCCTGTCCGCAAGGACTTTGTGTGATACCATTGCCCGTCGACTCGCCCATGGTGGTGCGCACCCACTTTTCAGCAACACCATTTAGTTGCGTCGACCGCTGCGCGTTTTTTTCTTTTTGCCATCGACGCGGTGTTTGTAAGTCTCCGTGCTACGTAATGAACAAAGCAATGTGTGTTGTAGATGTATGTGGCCTTGTGGTGGAGATGCGTGCCGAACTATGGGTGGTTTTGATGGCAATGTTGTCCATATTTGACAAATTCGGTGAAGGAAGATGGAGGCTTTATTATTATATAGCGATTGTGGAGGAGGCCATGTGAATAGTAAGTAGATAATGCCTGTGCTTACTAAGCATATCCTTGGCATTGAAGGTGGAACTGTCGACCTTGGCCTTCAGAGCTTAAGGGAACATGTGAGGTAAACACGAACTGTCATTGAGCACTGAAAAAGGGTCATTCATGGATCCAATCATAAACAGCCTGCGGTACTTGTCATTGGGAACGGGCTCTCTATATATGACTGATCACTGAGAGTATGTTTCTATTATATGATTTTATGCAAGCTAGCTGCTGCCGCATGACATAGTGATGCACAAGATGTTTGCAGCTGTGTTATCCAAATCAAATCAATTTTAGAGTATAATTCTTGTGTCATGCTAAGCTATTTTATTAGCATGTATTGCACATCATAAGGTTTTCAACCAGGGTAGGCACTATATGCAATGATGCTGCCAATATCTCACTTCGAAAGTGTTTGGAATGCAGCTTGCATAAACGTAGAATGTATGGCATCCATAATAAGTATTGTGACAGCCACACAAGTTTCTCTCAATTGTGATGCATTTTGATGCTCTTGCAAAGGAAGCTCCTCGACCAGGCAGTTTTGCCTTATCTTTTGGTCTTGGCGTGCCCTACCCAAGGCTTCTTGCCTGAAAGGCTGGAACACTCATTATTACTTGCTCACACTCAAGCTTTATGCTCTGTTATGACCTTTAGCAGTTGTTGCATGTTGTTTGGACTTGCCACTGCAGCAATTTGTTTTTCAATAAGTAACAGTCCTAAGGTCAGTGTTATAATCCACGACACAAATGCCTGCTTTGATTACATTGCCAAGTTCATCAAGGACCTATCAAAATTAAGCTCTGTTGTACATTTGTTCTTGGCTTTGGGAAACTCATGCAAGATTGTTTGTGTATATTTGTGTCGTAGATTATACATTTTCTGTGTATTTTTTTGTGTCATACAAGGTAGTTGCAACATGCATATTTTTGTTTTGAGAAACTGGATTATACGATTTTACGCCAAAAATGTACAATTTACGCCAAAAATATACGAATTTCGGTTTTGAGAGCTGGCTATTGGTCGAAAATAGGTATGCATACCAAAGCTGTGTAGAATACTGATACCAATCCACTGCTTGCCTGACGCTAAAAAATCAAAGAGAGCAGCTCCATGATTTTCCACACGTGAAATTACAACACGATTTTAGTAGAGTTTATTCCTTTTCCGCCACGTGTTCCAACAGCTAAGCAATTTCCCAGCAAACAGAGGCGCAAGAACAGGTCGCCGAGGGAAGACGGGACGGCGAGCTGAAGGGGAGGGGGAGATGTCCCTCCGCGACATTTCGAGATTGCAGATGCTATCCACGAGCATTGTGCGTTGGCGGAATTGATGTGAAGTCCTCCATTCGACGCCAGTTTACTGTGGCGGCCTTCCGCCCCGCCGGTGGCTGCCGCCCGCGGGCTCTGTCCCCAGGGGCCGTGCAGCTCGCCTGATGACCCGGCTCGGGGAAGGAAGCGCCCCTCCGACCCCTCCGGGATGTGATGTCATGAGGTGGCCTCACATTCCAGCCGCCTGCGCACTTCCTGAGGCCGGCCGGGGTCAGCGAGTCTGGGGAGGGCGGGGGTCAGCGAGTCTGGAGGGGCAGGGGGCAGTCCTCGAGCGGCCTGGCATGGCTCTGGCTCTGTTGGAGCGTGACGACCAAACAGGTGGCGGCTCAAGGTGCGCCCGTGCACCACGCCTCTTGCCTGTCAAGTGTTAAAAATACCTTTGAGTTGACGCGTCGTGCCGGTATTTGCATTCAGGCGCTGCGGAAGGCTGATGTGCTACCATTGCTGAGGTCATCACATTGCCTGCATCGGTGTGTGGGTAATGTGCGCCATTTGGGTCGGGCTTCTCTGTCTCTCCAATACGCACATCTTCCCCGGCCACAGTAATGGTGTGACGCCACAAACCCTGTGAAACAGGATCACGAAGGTATATTTTGATAGTTCACCTTTGCGCTACCCCATCACCCTCAATGGAGGGGTCTTTGGGGCTCTTTGGTTTCTTTACGACTGTCGTGAAAAGGTAGCCCGCTAGCCTCCCATTTATTGCGCCATCTCCGTTTGGAATGTTCTATTTGCGGGGACTGCCTTTTATTTTGATCTCGTCGTTTTACATAATCGAAGGCAGCTTTAGGGTCTGATCACCCGTAAACGAGTTACCGCTCCCCAGCGGCTGCGCCTCTCCCGTATTCATGGAGAAAAACGAAATAGAGCGCGCGGTCCAAATAGAATTACCGATCTTGACAACACACAATATTTGATATGGAAATTGGGTTTATGTCGTAAACCTTGTTTGAAGCGGCGACGAGCGGGAACGGGGAGAATTCTGCAAACGCCGTCGTTTGCAGCTGCTGAGCACATAGTGCCACCGCCAGGTGTGCTGCGCGCGCTGCAGCCCCACCGGTCTTACCCGAAACGAAACTTAATCGACCAAAGACACGCAGCGATGGTCACTTAAGATGACTGGCGTAAGTGGTACACAAGGGAGCGTGTATATATGTAGGGATGCATGTCATATGAGCAGGGGTGTCACTGTATATACTTTCGGGGAGGGGGCCTGAACCTCTCCCCCAAATGCTGACACAAGTCCCTCAAGGTTCCTCTGAGCTCCCCATTGCAAAGGAAAGGAATGCCGAGCCAATGAAATGCACCGAGTGCCTGAACTGCTGGTACACTAGGTACCTAAACGCACCACTTTTAATATTATCATCATTACCATCACAGCGGATTCAAATGGAAAGTCATTCCTCAGCATTTCAACAAATTTGTGACCGACAAATGCTTACTCTAATGTTTATATCAGTGGCGGAAATCAAGTGGACGCGATCCGAAAAATCAGGATGTCAAGGTAGGTTGGGTCAACTTGATTGGCTCAGCTTCCCTCTACCAACTGATTTGAGAATGTGTGACGTCACTTTCCATATGACACCCAAAGTCGAAGTCCAAGTCGGTCGAAGTCCAAGTCAGGGATCCAAGTCAGCTGAAAGTCTGGCATCCAAGTGAACTGGAAGTCTGACAGGGCCGTACTCCCCCATCAGCGCCCCAGCGTACGCCACTGCAAGAAACCCGGGTGACGGGGGTACCGGTGACCTCAAACAGCCGTAACGGTGCCGGCTCCAGGGTCACAACCAGCCGGATTTCGGCCGAGGGGGTGCTTTTTCGGCCGATAAATTCTCGCCTTTATTGGGCGAATCGGCAGCGAGGTAATTGATGACAGGGACCTCCCTCCCCGCCGAACACAACTTAGGCGGGGCTCAGAGGCGCAAAAACGACCCCGTTCAGATGAAGCTCATTAATCGGACCATACCGGGCCGTCATAAGCACCGGGCTGGTTGTTGATATGCTGGACTAGAGTGGCTCCAGTTGACGGGCCATTTATCTGAAGAGAAGGAAATTGCAGGCGTCCATAAGTGATGCCGTGGTCGAAGGTGCCGTTGTTTTTGCGATGTTTGTGATGTTTGTGTGTGACCAGCAGAACGTTTGATGCACACCTGTCCGATTAGCAGCCAGCCAAGGCCAGTGTTTTTGCTTCCTTGCAAGGTTTTGAGAACCTTGGAAAACTTGTTCTCAAACAATGGACTTGGGGCTGGGCTTTTTCGTGAATTTCGAATGCGTGGGGAGAATCCCAGTGATAAGACCAATCTCAAAAACCTGAGTTTGCCTGACATATCCCAAGTTCCGATTGGTTCTCGGATCCAGGTCACAATATTTATTCTAGCGTTCATACGAAAAACGACGTAACAGATCTGGTACACCGGCTGCAATACAAGACTGGGATAGAACGGGACTAGCACGGGGCTGAGACATCTGTAAGGAGGTGTGGCTGGGTAACTTCCTTCCCAGCGCTTTCAATAAGCACACGGTAGGACCATTTTTGATAGCTTGGAGAGTGTTTGAAAAGGACCTATTCTCGTCTGAAGACATCTACAACGTTGATAAGACGGGTGTGCAACCACGGTGCAGAAACCGAAAAGTGTGGTGACGAAAAAGGGATCGGAGGCAAGTGGGGCTACATCATTTCATTGGACAGAGGGGAGCTGTGTACGCTGATTTGTGCAGCCAACGCCGTGGGGAATTATTTCTCGCCACTCATCATCGCTGCGAGGACCGCTTTCTTCGAGGCGCACCTTCAGGCACTGCAGGATGTGTGACGAAGGGGAGATGGGTAAACGAGGATACTTCCCGTGTACTTCACCTACATTCAGACACACTCGGTGCTCTGCAGAGCAGCAAGTCCCCATCGTCTTGGACAACCACGCCGCTCGTATCTCGCTTAGGACAAGTCAGTTCGCTCGCGCCAACGGGACCACGCTTCCGCCGCACACTTCTTACCGCTTTCAGCCCTCGGGCATAGCGGTTTTCGGTTCGCTGAAGACCTACTACAACAGGGCGACGACGGACTGGATGCGGCAAAATCCTGGCAAAAAGGTGGCATTCTTCGACGTTCTACATATCGTGGATATTGTGTACCCCAAGGCCTTCATCGCGTCTAACATCCAGTCTGCGTTTAAAGCAAGTGGGACCTTCCCCTTCAACAGAGATGTCTTCCCAGCGTACGCATTCTCGTCGGCAGATGTAACCGACAGGCCGCTACAGGCTGCCTCCGGCGCCGGACCAAGTGGCGCCCTGCGGGGAGCGGGCGCCACAGGCGCATGATCAGGTACCGCCCTTGTCCGGACTGAGTTGGGGTGCGATGGAATGATGCTGGACGCATCATTCATCTATGTTGCAATGGAAGCAGGGGGTGTCAATTTTTGTAATTTATTGGGGGCCCGAAACAAAAGCCCGACAACCTACCCCCGCCCACTTTTTTTCTCGCCGGATCTTTAGTTTAGGCAGTGCAGAAGTCATGCAGGGTTGGATCCAGGGAGCAGGCACTGGACGCAAGCGTCTCTTCTGATCGGCACGTGAGGGCGCCCCTTTAGAGATGGCGCTCCTCTTTGGCGGCCATGAGAGGCGGCACGCATTTTGGTTGTGGGGAATGGGGACGGGTCTAGCCATGAAGGACATTGGCCATCCCCATATTTCAGAGGGTTTCACTCTAACCCCACAGACCCTTGCGTGTCTTATGACACTAGGTATGCGAAGTCAACTTGCATCGTTTATCCGCTCAGCTGTTACGATTTGCATCTTGTAGTGAGAGCAACGATGACTTCTCGCTATGAGAGTGGTACGAGACGCCACTGCGAAGAAAGATCAAGGAAGGTAGTCTTTGTGTTATGATCATTTTTTACCCACGTTTTTTGTAGTATTCCCGCCAAAAACGCTGGGGGGCCAAGCCAACGTTGGGGGGCCAAGCTCAACGTTGGGGGGGGGGGGGTCAGGGCCCTCACAAGAGAATACAAATCGACACCCGTGATGTAAGCCATATCACCTATACCGAGAGCTTCACCACGACCAAGTGGAACAGCCAATCGTAAGCAGAGAAGAAGGCGCGGGCTGCTACGCGGGAAATCTAAGCCACAGGCTGAAAAGCGAAGCGAAAGTTGACGAAGAAGGAGAATGTTGTCCTCCGACGATGATAGTGAGGAAGATTTGACGTACTTGATAAACATGGAACCATGCAGCAGCAGCCTACACAACGAGAAGTGCATCCAGTGCAACACTTGCAGGATGTGGGCGCACGAAGTACGCGCGCCCGGCGATAGTCAGTACGAGTGTCACAACTGTGGTTCGGATTCTTCTAAAGTGACTGCGACCTGACGGTTCTGTTCCAGTGCATTACGCTTCTGTTCTTTGCGCTACGCAAGACATAGCGAGGGAATTTAATTCCGTGAGGTAATTGTGATTTTGGAAACACATATCTTTCATATATCAAACAGAATTGTTCATGGGTAACGAATACTGCCCAACATGCCACATTACGTTGAGCATGTTTCCCCGCCGACGGGGCAGAATGCGCCATCGAACGATGCCATGAAAAATGAGAAATAACGTCTATTATATTTAAAGTCACGTGCATCATTGCTACACTATCATATGTGCAAAAGATCAACGTTTCACTGCGTATAGTTACCAGCTCAAAATTTCCATGCATATGATTGCAGTTCATCAAAACGTAAAACATTGCTGATCTAACACTACTTAACCCTACATCTCTGAGCCGCCATCAGGCATTACAGTAGCCTGTGCAAGCATCTCGCAAATGCTCAGCAACAATGAGCAGGTGAATTGGCTGCCGACCACTCACTGGTGGCGACCTCCAATACGTATGACAGGATGACTAATTTAATGGAAATCGGACTCTTTCATCACATGACCGACAATTTTGGTTCTTTTAAGATTTGGGGACAAGTGAGAATAGTGTCGTCAAGCCAGGGCCTTTTTACTATGGTATGTGTGGAGATGCCCCTACCCTCTGCCGAACTTTCCTACGCACTGACCAGATGTTACCCAGCCACACCTCCTCACGGATGTCCCAGCCACGTGCTAGTCCCGTTCTATCACAGCCTTGTATTGCAGCCAATTTACTAGATCTTTTACGTCGTTTTTCGTATGAATGCAAGAATAAAGTGGCCAGGATCCGACAACCATTCGGAATTTAGGACAGGTCGGGTAACTCAAGGCTTTTGAGATCGGTTATATCACTTGGATCCTCCCTACCATTCGAAATTCACGAAAAAGCCCAGCCCCGAGTCCATCGCTTGAGAACAAGTTTTCCAAGGTTCTCAAAACCTTGGAAGGAAGCAAAAACACTGGCCTTGGCTGACTGTTAATCATAACGACACGTAGCCTCTGGTGTGCCACCCCTGCAGTGTGATGAGTTGAGCCATGCTCATCTTGCCCGCATTCGTTTTGGTACAAGTTGCCCCACTACAACATGGCAAATGGAGCAGCATGGCTAATTATTTACTTTCAAGCTCAGTCGCGCAAGAGCTATGACGATTTTAGGAGCAGACATGGCCAAGTAAACGTCGGCCAGTGAACAAACGTCATTATTAATATCAGGAACAGCAGAAGGGGTTGTACGTTCTCGGAAATATTTACATAGATGTGTTAAAATCGCATTAATGTCAGAGTGCGCTCATCGTCCGCCCGCCGCCGTTCGTGTTCAACAAGAAAGGCCGGGCTTCCCAAACGTACCACCAGGCGACCGCTCGGAAACAATGGAATCTTGGGAAGGGGGGGGGGGGGAGATCAACTTACCAGCCTACGCAAATTATCTCACTTTACCCTTTACATAACGGGAACTGCGTCATACATTTTCCTTCAAGAATGGGCTATGCATGTCTTGAGCCTCGACAGCTGTTGTTGTTGGTGGATGTTGATGCGATGCTTGACAGGCTATTCAGGTGCTACTTAGTTTGTCATCAGTATAACATGCTGTCGTATGAGTACAGCTTTGCTCTCAATGCAGACAAGTTTGCTTGCAACTAACAATACATGTAAACATTATCTCAAGCGATGCCCTCAATTTTATATTCTGATCTTTGCAACCTTGGGTCGCTAAAGTGAAGTTCTGATCCTGCAGACAACAATGAGCATCCCTGAATCAGCACGTGACACGGCAGGCCAGCCTGCCACTCCGCAGAGAGCGCTTCATCGCTTTCTGGGAAGGTGTGCCGCGCAGTGACGGCGCGCTTCATCCGAGCAGAAGCGCTTGTCGCCCGGAAAGCATAACATCATCCAGAACGCTGTCACCCTGTGGTGTCCCGAGGCCGTGTCTGCGCGTGTCGCCCTGAATGTGACACGTGAGCCTCCCTGAATCAGCACCTGGTACAGCGGAGCAGTCGGGTCAGCCTGCTGCTCTGCAGACAGCTGTGAGCCTCTCCGAATCAGCACCTGATGCAGCGGAGCAGCAGTTCAGCCTGCTGCTCTGCAGACAGCTGTGAGCCTCCCTGAATCAGCACCTGATGCAGGAGCAGAGGTCAGCCCGCTGCTCTGCAGACAGCTGCTGAGCCAGGTCAGCCTGCTACTCTGCAGACAACTGTGAGCCCCCCTGAGTCAGCATCTGATACAGCAGGTCAGCCTGCTTCTCCGCAGACGGGCCGTCACGCAGACGTGTAGATCGCGCCGGTGACACGCGCAGGCGCGGCCTCGGGATACCATTGGGTGACAACACCCCGGATGACGTCACACTTCCCGCGCGAGGGGCGCTCTGACCGCGCCGCCATTGAGCGGCACGCCTTCTCAGAAAGTGGCGAAGCGACCGCCGTAGATCGGCATTGACTGGTGAACTGTGGTCGGCCGTCTTCGGAAAGCAACGACGCTGTGGCAAATTATGCGGCCATCATAGATAAGCGGACTCCAAGCGAGGCACGCTGCGCAATAATGAACAAACGAACACTGCCATGACAGAGCGTCAGTGTTCGACCGGACGGCTTCCTTTTTTGCAACGAAGATGCTAAGTCGTTTCACCACTAACACTGGCCTCCTGGATGTGCGATAATTAACACGAGAGAGCTGACTTAGTTCACTCAAACATAGTCGGCTATTTTGAATAGGCTGGCATGAGGAGGGCACTGTGCTTGAAGGCATCAACGAATGAATGTGCAGCTAAGGAAATAACAATCGTCAGTTGTATCGTGTAAAATGCAATTGTATGTCAGATGTAGTGAGTTGTAATGAACAGTGCTGATTTGGAGAACACCGGGTCTCCTGACCTACGGACAGCACCCCCTGTCCTCCTAGCGGTTCCTTGTAACCTCTTGACAGCGCCTTCTAACCTCTTGACAGCATCGCCTGACCCCGGGCGGGATCTTGTGAGCTCCAATCAATTTCTCTGGACCCCCAGACAGCCCTTTCAGAACCCTGACAGCATCACCTGAGCCTTGAGAAAATCTTATGATCCCAAACAATACCTCATAACTTCCCAACAACATCTGATGACCTCCGGCAGTGACTCCTGTCCTGACCTCATGGCAGTGCCTCCTGACCCCTCGTCACATGGTCAGCGCCATCGCGCCGTGATCAGTGACACCCTCCCCACCCCTCCCCCTCGTCACCCACGCCTCGGCTGTGGCCGCCAGTGCCGGCGGGTGGGGCTGGATTCTTCAGCGGTTTGCCCGATAGCGGCCTTGCAGCGTGGCCGGAATTCAGCTGACTCAGAGCGTTGCGTTGAGCGAGCGTTGAGCATAAGGGTGTCGATAGGTGGGGGAGCCTTCTGGTGGCCGTTGGCATGTTTGCGTCCTCAGACGTGCCAGATGATTCAGTGGGGCCTGGTCGTCTTCTTAGGCCTGGAGCGGGGAAGCGCTGACCTCCGGCAAGGAGGTGCAGTACCGTTCTGAGGCGACAGGTCCAGGGCGGGGAGCGCTGACCCCCCTCGGTTGGTATCTCGCCCGGCAGATCTCGGCCACCCCTGGCAGGTCCTCTGGCCGGCTGGGGTCTGTCCTCCGACCGGTTTGGGTCTGTCCTTTGACCGGCTGTGGTCTGTCCTCTGACCGGTTTGGGTCTGTCCTCTGGCCGGCTGTGGTCGGTCGTCTGGCCGGCTGTGGTCTGTTCTCTGACCGGTTGGGGTCTGTCCTCTGGGGTCGGGCCACTCTCGGCACCTGCCTCGTCTCGTCGCCGCGGCTGTCCTCTCACCTGTTCGCCGCCGGCGGCCATTAGCGCCCGGAGACAAAGCGGGCGTCATTATTTATCGGCGGACAATCTGGTCCGGGCGGCGGCCGGCGGCGGCGCGGCGCGTGTGCCGCCCGGACGGCCCCGCCGCGCCATTGTTGTCTATGACGGCCGCATTACGGTAATTGACGCATCCCTGACGTTTAGTGTAGCTGCACGGCCGGTGCAAGCTATAATTACCCGGGAAATGATTGTATCGGTGGAGCTCCCGCAACTAAAGCGTGCGCAGCAGTGCGCAGCTGCGTGTGCCGCCGCCAGGTCGCCGGCGGCGCCTACACGCACACACGAGTGGGGGGGGGGGGAGGGAGGGGGGGGGGAGGGAGGGGGGGGGGGGGAGCGTGACGGACGCAGGAGCAGTCACTAGACGGGGAGCGTCCGTCAGGCGTCAGCAAACATTGCTCCAGCATATGAGACCGTTAACGAGGCCAGGCGCGGCTCAGACGCCGGTGTTGGTCAGCGGCTCAGACGCCGGTGTTGGTCAGCGGCTCAGACGTCGGTGTTGGTCAGCGGCTCAGACGCCGGTGTTGGTCAGCGGCTCAGACGCCGGTGTTGGTCAGCGGCTCAGACGCCGGTGTTGGTCAGCGGCTCAGACGCCGGTATCGTTCAGCGGCTCAGACGCCGGTGTTGGTCAGCGGCTCAGACGCCGGTGTTGGTCAGCGGCTCAGACGCCGGCATCGTTCAGCGGCTCAGACGCCGGTATCGTTCAGCGACTTTGAGCGGTGCTCGCTCGCGACAGTACTGATTGCTGCTCGCTCGCGGCAGTACTGCTCGCTGCTCGCTCACGGCAGTGGGAGCGAGCCTCGGGAGGACGCCTGTCGTACGGGAGGAGCTGACGCGCGGCTGGCCTCTGTTGCGCTGCATGCAGCAGCGTTCGTGTCCGCTGGAGAGGGTGCACGCGCCGGGTGCTCCACCGCGGCGGAGGATTTGACGGCCTCAGTGACCTCGTTCGTCGGGCGTCACCCTTGACTTGACGTCACGCTAGCGGGAATGACCTTCGCTTGGATGAGTTACTACACCTCTGGGTAATGACATGCTGGCGCACCGTTCGTGTGGTACCGTTTTTAAAAGCCGTTCCAACCATTCGGACGCTGTTGAGACTTTTTGTGCGGCGATTATCCCTCGTACGCATTCTAATATGCCACCAAATGGCCGGTTTCGGCGATTCGGAGCGTGTTTGTGTGCATGTTAAGTTTCCATAGCGGCCGAAGCGGCCCTCTATGGTGGCGGCGCGTTCGGTGGCTCCCGCTCGCCAGACAGCGCGGAAATGGGGCGATGTGCGAAGCGGGGCATCCCACCACGCTCCCGGACCCCTTGTTCGAATTACGGGGTAAACCGATAATTAATCGTTTCGTTTTCTAAACAGGTGAGTTAGAATACGATTACTCGTCGCCAACGGGCTGCACCCTAATTAAGGCAGATAATTTAACGATGTTTATTTGATCGTCATTAAGGCACGCGCGCCGCTGGCCGGCCTTCCTGTATGGATGTATGATATTGGAAAACAATTACATCTACAATTACGGCGCGGACAGGTGCGGGCGGCGATCATTTGCGCGCTGCGCCGCATTGAGCGGCGGGCGTCTCGCGGCGCACGTGTCCCGCGTGACGGGCGGCGCAGCCGGCGGCGCGTCACGCTGTGACGTCCGTGATGGATGAGCGGTCGGTCTCCACCAGTGACGTCATCAGAGGGATGAGCTGGACCAATGCAGAACCCAGGCTTGACAGCAGGGTCGCATCATGATCTTGCTGTTTGTAATAAAACCACAGCATGCTGTTCCAACGTTCCCTCGAGGTTCCATCTCTTCCCTCATCCCTCGGGATCCCCCCGCTGAACCACCCCTCCCGAGTAGGAGAAATATACCACATTGACTGCTTTGCAGGGATGTATCTGTGTTCATTGCACTTACTAAGTGTAGCTTGTTGCATATTGCCTGCTTCCAGCACCCAAGGTCAGCCGGTCTAGCCTATAGCATCATTTTCTCTGCGATATTTTTGCCCAGCAGGACTGCGGGGGTCTGTACAGGATACCCCGTCGCGACGTCAAGGGTTGGACTGACCTGGTTTGGCCAGTTGGTTGCCAGCAGACATTTTTGCGTCAGTCAAATTCTGAACACGTCCGCATGGACCAGGCTGACCACGTTTGGCCAGTTGGACGCCCTTAACTGTAGGGTAAAATATCTCGGCCGCCCGCGGCTCATACAAACTGCTGCTTGTTTACCGAGTCCATCACGCTCCCATTAAACCCAGGCTTAGTCGCAGCGTATACGTAACTACGCTTCCACTGTTCCCGTCTCATATTAAAATGACAAGCACAGACAAATCACTTTGAGGCGGCCCAGAGCCCTGTACAGATACAATAAAGGCACTGCGTCTCAGCTAAGTTTCAGTTAATCTAATTCAAACAGAGCCCAGCCCACCACGAATTCCTCACCTTTGGATTGAGGAAAGCGTTCGTTGACATTCACAGCAACCGATCTTTTCTTGTCTGTTTTTGCCGTGATGCTGGTTAGTTCCCATCTCTCCTCTGAGACACACGCAGTGGCCTTGGAACCGCCAATTAAAAAATTTGCAATCCGCCTGGCCTCAACTTTTGCTGGCCTGCTTTTCCTCCACTTACCCTCACGCGACATTTTTCCCGCACCGGCCGAAAATTAGCAGCAGAAAGCACAGGCAGCTTAAGGATACGGCTAAGAAAAGAAAAGAACATAAACATTCACTTTTTCTCATCCCGATGGTGCTGTTATGTCGTTTGTTTAGCGGTTGCATTACGCACCATAATTCTATGTAAGTTGTTCAGTGCATTTGAGAGAAGCATTATACACATAGATAAGACAGTAATGATAGCCTAAATCCTCGGAAAAACGTGAGAATGAAAATACAGATGGGTTGATATTTCAGTAACATGCCTTTATCGAAGCAATAGCAGAAAACTATTGTTTCGTTAAAGACATTTTGCCAAAATATCTATCCATCTGCATCTTAATTCTTCTGTTTTTTTTTTCTCCGAGGAATAAGGTTATCACTACCGTCGCATCATCATCTTATTTCCTTAAGCGCACTATGTTGAGCCATATTCAACGAGGT
Source organism: Pollicipes pollicipes (assembly GCF_011947565.3). Taxonomy (NCBI): domain Eukaryota; kingdom Metazoa; phylum Arthropoda; class Thecostraca; order Pollicipedomorpha; family Pollicipedidae; genus Pollicipes; species Pollicipes pollicipes. Next base: position 37,640,076 of record NW_023596136.1, read on the forward strand.
TTTCCACAATTGTTCTAATTTGCCGGATTGTATCGCCCCAAAAAACAACCGATCCACCATCTTTTGTGACACTCAGTTTAATTTCTTCATGGTAGTTTTAAGCTTATCATTCCGGAATTTCACACTTTCACGCCCGAATGGAGGATTTTTAGGCTGATCACACATGGTACTAAGAATAATAGAGGGTCGCGAAAATGACGCTGGATGTTATCATGCTAGATGTCAGATGCCAACGAACTTCTTTCTTAACTGACGGACGTAAGAATAAAAGTGTACGTCGGTTTTGGCTCAAATCGAACAGTGGAAACTAGAAACTACTCGCATTGCAATTTCATGTGTTCACGGGATCACAGCATGCGACCCATACGACCCTTTGGCTGCACCACCAGGCTGAACGCGTCCCGCCGATGACGCGGTCGGCTTCGGTCGCAACGCTGCGGTCTGACGACGCTCACGCTGGGAAGGGGGGGGGGGGGGAGGCGCCGGACTTCATACGTGGCGCAACCCCGCCGGGCCAGGGCGGACGGGGGTTATACCCGCACGCTAGGTGATAGGCCAAACATTCGCCGGGCTGCAGGATGCCAGGATGCTAGTCGTCGCGGTATGGCTCACAGCTTGCCCGCGGGACAAGCAAAGGGACCGCAGCCTGCTTGTCCCGCCACAAGATGCCTATCCCGCCACAAGATGCCTGTCCCGTCACAGGACGCCTGCCCACCACAGAATGCCTACTCCACCGCAGGAAGTGGTATCGACTGCGCATCTTACGCAGTGATGCCGGGCGGAGGCGCGCCCTGCCGCCATGCTGAGGACAGGGATGCTGACATTTAGCACTGGACACTTGCCTGACAGTAAGCTGGTCATGGTGGAGACTGCTGCATTTATCAACTCATAGCGAAGAACTGGGCGAGCAAGGACAGGCGAGAGCGTGAAACTTCATACGCATGCCCCGCGTATGATCCTGATGTAAAGCCAAATTGCACTTTAAACACACGCGGCAAACGGCTCCACCGCACCGCACGCATTTGGCGACTTGTCCGGGCTTCTGCTCATCCGCTTTGGAGGAATCACCGAGTGGCAACTTTCCAAAGCCACTGATGTGATTATCTGACAAAGGGCACGTGCATTCATCTTCAAAACAGATACTTTCTTTCGTTTTTATTTTGTCGTGGAAGCAGGTAAGCATATTAATCCAAGATTGTGGTTCATTTCAGGTCTGACTGATGCCGAACAACGGGAGCCCTGTCACATGCCTTTTTGTGCTCGACTGACGGCGCAGTAATAAGATGGCCTGAAGTGCATGTTGGCATAGTACTAGTACCCTTAATGACACTGACTTATCATAGCACCAATCTGAATGCAAACACTTCGCAGATATACTGCAGCTCAAAGAGTGAACGTCCAGCAACAAATAAAAATAATCTGCCACTTGAATTAATATGAGATGCTGCAAAGTCTCGCGAGCAGTTGTATAACAAGGTATGTTTTCCGATCGTTCAAGAAAAACGTTTCTCATTCTGTGCTCATTAAAACGAGCATGAAATTGGGATACAAAGTTTTTAAGTGTAACAAATGCCAAACTGCTGAAATGCAGCCACTATGCGATGTGTTTTCGGTATTAATGCTATGGATTAAAACGGTGACATTATACAAAATATCACCGGGTTGTTCTCGCCTGCCACTGGCCAAGTGCTAGGCCCCAAGCTTTGCGGCCTTGCCACAGCTTGTGCTTCAGCATAATGAGAAAATCCTCGGGCGAAATGAGCAATTAAAATAAAAATCAGTGCACAATGACTCAAGCGAGTACACCACAACTTCCTGCAACTTAAACTAAAAAAATCAGAGCGCATTGAAACAAATATGAAAAAGCTGAGCCACGTTTTTCAGTAACGCATTTCAGTAACACAGCATGCCTTTCACCTAGGGCGTTCTTGCTGCACTAAACTACTTAAATTTTTGATGTACTTTTCTTAAGTTGAGGATAAAAACAAATATGTAAATACTGTGCACCTCCATTTTATCAAAGCTTTTGACAGCGTACGAAATAGCGGGCTCATGAATCAGTGGCAAATTCATGAAATTCATGGATCGTTATTAAATTTGATGCAAAGCTGGTGAATAGGTAAACGGCAGAGATTTGAGATTAGTTCGACGTCGTCAGACTGGAAAGTGACAAACAGCGTTTGGCCCAAGTATTTGTCACGAACGAATCCAAACCTTACACTTCCCTTGTACACAATAGCTTGTCAATCACATTAAATACTGTCTTCCATCCCAAATTTTAAACTTTGCAGATGGTGTGCAGCTGACGGGAATCGTAAAACTAGTGGCGAATACTGCATACATATGCGAAATGGTCCAACTGTTCCAGGGTAATGGTCATACGCATGACAACTACTCTGTTACCATGGCAATCAATAACAACAGAAGGCGACACGAATTTAAATTGGAGCGCTGGCGGTGTAGAGCAAGTAAGGACCGAAATAATTTCTTCCCAGGACCATAAAGCGTTGGAACAAGCTCAGTCCTGGCGTTGTTAACGGCCTTTCTCTGCTCTTAATAAAAGTGCCTCTTGATCACCATTTTAACGAGGGGAAACTGTCAAAGTGACCAGGAGCTGACACTTCTCAAAAAGGACATCGGCATAGTTTACCGCTCCAGAGTGCTTGTGGAGTTGATTTGTTGCGCTCTTTGATTTGTGGGAAATTTCTGCACCGTGTCGCATGTTTTTTACTAAGCTGATCATTACTTATTTGCCGCTACGTTTTTTTACTGAGCTGACCATTACTAAGATACCGATAGTCAGTGGCAATATTTTGGTAGCATCTGCAACTAGAGTAAAGCTATCCAAAGAGATACCTTTTTTGTCGCGACCACGCAAATGTTGAGGGGAACAACTAGACATCGCGCTGACACGGATGTATCTGTTCCGCCTAATTCCTGACAATGATGATGATGTGACAATCCTGACACATCACATCTCCAGAGCCCAGTGTCCATGTCAGGCGTCTGCTTCTCCCGGCCACACGGCCCGACAGCCGTCCACTGAGCTCTCCTCAGCGTCTGCTTCTCCCGGCCACACGGCCCGACGGCCGTCCACCGAGCTCTCCTCAGCGTCTGCTACTCCCGGCCACACGGCCCGACGGCCGTCCACCGAGCTCTCCTCAGCGTCTGCTACTCCCGGCCACACGGCCTGACGGCCGTCCACCGAGCTCTCCTCAGCGTCTGCTACCCCCGGCCACACGGCCCGACGGCCGCCACGGCTCTCCTCAGCGTCTGCTACCCCGGCCACACGGCCCGACGGCCGTCCACCGAGCTCTCCTCAGCGTCTGCTACTCCCGGCCACACGGCCCGACGGCCGTCACCGAGCTCTCCTCAGCGTCTGCTACCCCGCCACACGGCCCGACGGCCGTCCACCGAGCTCTCCTCAGCGTCTGCTACCCCCGGCCACACGGCCGGACGGCCGTCCACTGAGCTCTCCCCAGTCTTTCCGGATCGATTTGGGACGCGCCCCCACCTCCCCCTCCGAGAATCACCACCTTTCCGCGTCAGCCCGAGCGCACGGCCCACCCGGACCTCGGTCTCGGCCCTTTCACCGCACCTGAAGCAGAAGCCTTCGGTGCGCCGACGAACGCCTGCTCATTGATGTTCGCGATCGGTGCCGCGTGTCGCCGGCTCGTGCACGTGGCGCCGCGTGGTCAGCCCGGCGGCGCGTGGCGCGCGTGTCGCCTGTCACCGGCACGTGGCGTCGCAAGGGCCAACACCAGCGGTCCCGAGATCAGCCCGGGGGCATGACGCCGCGCACAGTGGACGGTGTCCACTCAACGTGGATCAGCGGAGGGCGATGCTGACGCAGGCGAGATGGCGGCGGGGTCTGGTTAGGGGCACGTGCGGCCACGAACGAGGGCCCCGGTGGTCAGTCGGACGGGGCAGAGTCGAGCGCGAGTCGGGCTCGTGGCGCCTCCCGACTGTCGGTCCAGCCGCGTATTTGAGTGAGGCCTGCAGTGCTTGGCGTGTCCGCCTTCACTGCGCGTCAGAAGCGCGCCTCGTGTAAAACGATGCTGGAGAGGTGTGCGTCGTTCATTTCGACATAATGCGCTGTGATAGTACAATCGAGTTCTGCTACGACTGCTGGCAAAAGTTGCATGCGGTGTGAAAGCGAACTGTTCCAGCGAGCGAAACGGCCGGCCGGGTACCGGCTGGCATTGCATGATAAGCACGGAAATAAGTGGCAATAGGAATTTAGCGGGTACGGTGAGGCTCCATGCTATTGCCAGCCTTTTAAAACTCCACGTCTTATGACCAGTGACCTCGGTTTGAGCCACTTAATCCACCTCCCTTGTGCACAAGATATAATCTCGGCGTTTGCGAAGGACTGAATGCATTTTTTCCTCCAACGTTTGCCATTTACTTCTTATTCCGGCTGCAGGGATTTCCTTGTTGAAGTCCAGCATTGTGCTAATTCTGTTGTAGTAGCAGGGTGCACCCCTTCCAGCGCGCTGGGGATTTTAATGGCTGTTATGGCAGCGACATATGTCAAAACAGCAGCCCCTGCGCAGTACCATCGTCCGCACGTTGTCACCATATTTTGGCCAGCATGCCGTCCTGCGGCGTAACCTTTGACGGCGACCTCCTGCCGCTTGCTACAAATGAAGACCCCACATGTAATGGAGGGTGACGTTTATTGTCTGATAAAAGAATCATGGGAACAGGGGACTGGCCGGTTGTCAATTCGTTTATCAATTATCGGTGCCATTGTTGTCTCGTGCTGCGCCTTTCAAACAAGCACTTGATTGGACGGGTTAATTGAAAGATGGGGGGCTTCGATGGTGACTTTTTAAAAACATGATTCCGATTAGGCCAGCCTGTAATTTTCTTGCAGCGACTACGCAAAAGAACCAGCACATGGCGGAAAACAGCTTACTTATTTAATTGTCATCAGTCATTTTTTGTACCACTGTTTTTGCCACTCGTCACGCTTTCAGGGAGCCTGAACCGCGATAAATCCTAAATTGTCATCCACACATGGGCGCGAGCGTTCTCAAGCATGTAGCTCCCGCACCGCGCACGCCCCGGAGGACAGATGGGCACCGACGTGAGGTCAGCGGCCCGAGACCGCCGGCGCCGCATCGCTCCTGACCGCGCCTGGTGTCCGCCCGCCTGCCACGGACCAAATGCTGTCACGGCAGCGGCACACGCATCAGCAACAGGAAAGAAGGTGCCGCGACAACGCCTGGCTGAGTGGGCAAACACGGCCCATCCCGCGGGTGCCGTAGGCGAGCCCGCCGCTCGCGCCGGCTGTTTGCGACGCTCGCGGCGCGCCACTTTGTCTCTGCTGTCCGCTCGGCCGCACCGGCGCGGTCTGGTCAACGTTTCTGGCGCGTCGTTTGTCTTCATAAAGCGGAAATTAAACCGATTTATACGGCTTCTAATACGGTCGGATCGCGCGCCGGCCGGGCGGGCCTCCGAATTAACGGGTTTTAACCGGGATTAACGGGCCGTTAGTGTTTGATTTCGTCAACAGATCGACGGCGGTACGCGGCGGCGGGCTGTTTGTCCCCGGGTGAGCCGGCGACGGCGGCGGCGGCGACAGCGGCCGCGCGCGCCCGGGCGCGACCGCGGCCGGCCCGGCGTCGCCGGAAGCGGTCATCTGTCTCGGTTACGCGTGCCGGTGTCAGCCTTGCGGAGCGTGCTGTGGGACTGCGCCACCGCGGGCCTTACCCGGCCGTGGCGTTGACAGGCTGGTGTAGCCGGTGTGGCCGGTGTGGCCGGCTTGGAGGAGACTTTACTCATACAGTTACGCAGGGTCGTGTTTTCCACAGCTTTTTTCTGTGCTGCGTCGAGTTTCTTGTGGCAATGATTCAGCGAAAAAGCAATCGTAAAAGAACACCGAGATGGGACGTTCAACGGCGCCTTAATGGAACGCCATTTGGGCGTTCCTTTGAATACTGACATACTTGCATACTTCCGACGTATAGTCTGCACGTTACAGCGGGTGGACTTCCCCATCGTAACATGTCACCAGTATCCAATCGTCCTTAGAAGTCGGAAGACAAAGAACCGCATCCCTATCATGCCACGTCTCTGTCCACACCGCCAGAGCCCTGGCAGTGACCTCCGCTGGCCGGCCGCAGTCCCCGCCGCCGAGCCTCACAGCCGACGTCCGCATTTTAAGGTCCCGGCCAGGGAAGCGCCGAGCGTGACTAACCAGACGTCAAGAGACGGCTCAGTGCGGCCGGGCGACCGAGTCGCGGGCCTGCGCCGATATCCCCCACAGCGCGACAAACGGACGCGCGGCCGCCACGGGTCGGCCGGCCGCGCGCACGTGGCGGCCGGGGCGCGCGTCGCGCGCCGCGATCGTGGCCATTTCGGTCTGCCGGGCCCGGCCCCGCGGCCGACCCGAGCACGTGTCGTCGACCGCCGGCGGGGACGATAAGCGCGGGTCGGCCGGCAGCCGACGGGAGCGGGCCGCTGCGGAGCGAGCGCGTGAAATTCACTCGCCGCGAGCGAGCTGCGGGGCGGCGACCGCGGCGCGATCTGCAGCTGTCGGCGTGGATCCGGGCTATGTCCCTCCGGATATGTTTCTCGGGATATATATCTCCGGGTATCTCTACGGATATGATCAGAATATATCTCCCTGTATTCTGCGAACTGCGGCTCCTCTTGTTCTCTTTTTTCTGTTCTCTACCCTTCTATTCTATTCCCTTTTTCTCTATCACTTATGTACTCTTCCTGTTTATTGGTTTCTCCTCTGTTCTGCTTCTGCTCTGCTTTGACCCTGCTATCCTGCCTCTGTCCTCCTCTCCGCCTCTGCTTCACTCCTAACCTTCCCTCTTTCCTCCTCTCTACTCTTTTCCTCTCTTCTTCTCCTCCCTTCTCCTCTTCTCTACTCTTCTCTCCTCTCCCCCCTTCTCCTCTCCTCTTCTCTACTCTCCTCTACTCTAACTCTCCTCTCGAACCCCCTCCTCTCTTCCCTCCTCTCCTCCTCCTCTCCTCTCCTCTCCTCCCCTCTCTCTCTCCTCTCCTCTCATCTCTGCTCTTCTTCTCGGCCTCTCCTCTCATCTACTCTTCTCTCCTCTTCCTCCTCTTCGCCTCATTCTCTTCTCTTCTCTTCTATTAACTTCTTTTGTTTCCTTTTTCTGTTTCTCTTTCTTCTCTGCTCTACTTTTTTCCTCTGCTCACAAATCTGTCCCTTTTCGTGAGTAATTACATCATTCATGGCGCATTTCTCATGAACTTTTGGCCATTTTCCAAGTCCGTAATGATTACTGCCCTTTCAGTTCATATCTTTGTAAGGCATTAGAGACGTGAAATTAGTTCTGGCGTGAAAATTGATCAATTTCGGGATAAAGGCAAGACAGGATGCACGCCATGCGTTTGCTAACCTGCCTTTGAGCAAAAATACCAGGAAACATGAAATGCATCCGAGCTGAATTGTTTTTCCAGACCGTCATTGTTGAAAGCCTTCGATCATAACGGAAACGATGACTAACCGGATTAACCGAGAAGATAATGTTACAGCAATTTGATCCTAATCGCTCGACTACGCAGTACGAAACTGGCAAAATATTAAAAGTCCCCAGCTCGGAGGCTGGCGGGGGTGAACGACCGAGGCGACGAAACTGAGCGAACTAGAAGCGCGACTGTCTCGGGATCCTGCGGTGGACACACGATCGCAGAATGGGAACCGGCGCAGTGTCGAGGTACTCATACCGCTTCGTCGAGGCGCGCAGGCACCCGCACCGCCCCGCCCCACGCCGCATGCGGATTTTCAGCGTTCGCCGGGAAGTTTGAGAGCCACTGAGCCCGCGAGCCGCCTCACAATTGCCCATATGTGCTCAGCGAGACGTGAAATCCGACTTGGCGAGAAGCGGATTACACCCCCGGTTCTGACAATCAGCTTTAGCGCCGAAAGTGTAACTGGACAGGTACTGCACGCCAGCCGGTGCCCGGGGCGCGGGGAGAGAGAGGAACGAAAGAGAGGGAAAGAGAGAGAGAGAGGGGAGAGGGGAGAACAATGCTGCTGCTCGCGGAGCCACCCGCCCTGCAGCCGGTGGCACGGGCAGCCCGACCCCGGCCACTGCTGCCAACAGGAGACGGATGGGAGCGGAGAGCGCTCGCCGCGAAACCCACGCGTGGTGGATGTGATGGGGCTGGCTGGTGGTCTGGGAGGATGGGCGGGATCATGCCAGGGAGGTCTGGAGGCTGGGCGAGGACATATGTGTCAAAATATTGCAACAAAATGACTAGACGTAACTTGATATAAGAGAGGAGGGCCTTACGTTCGTCCCTGTTTGGCTATGCGGCTTGAATGCTGCAAAATGCAAAAGACCGAACTTCAGTGCTGCAGGAGGTACTGGCTAAACGACAACATCAAACAATCGTTATGATATGCGGTGTGACTCAGATGTAAGTTAACCCACGTTTAACTTAACAGTGGCAAGTATTTTTTTCGCACAATAGCGACCGTGGTGGCATTCGAATGTGCGGTAAATTACAAATATGCAAAAAGACAATGGTATTTATAAGTGATCTGTCTATCAATCATTTTTTAACTCTGTCGATCATCTGTCTGATCTGAATGTCATCTGTCAAATCGTGACTCTTCAGAAGATGCTCCTTCAAAGGCGACAGACGGGAATCCTGTCACGCCACCTGGGAGCGCTACACCATCACCGCTCTGGCATCCGTCCTGGCCGTTGTGGAGCAGCGTCAAGGGATGGATCAGGACGAGGAGCGGCCCCAGCAGGCCGGGACAACCCGCACACGACACGGGCTTCACTACACCAGCTGGGGGGGGGGGGGGGGGAGGGGGGGGAATTTCTATTGAGCTAAGTTGAAAGCTTGTCACTCGCCCGGCGGCCTGCTTCCCCGGGATTTTACGCCGTAGCGTCACCTCGAGCACCACGTCCACGTGGGACAGTCGGCGAGCCTTTAGGAGACTCCAGGCCGCCTTCAGACTTAGAATGGAACACCTCGCCGTCGACCAGATCGTGCGACCGTCGACCAGCTGCAGCAGATTCGGCTGCGGTGTGTCCTGCACCTGTAGGGAGCCCCACAGCTTCTTCTGCAGGCGTCATGAGTTAACAGACGCGACATTGCTGATCCCCGCCGCTGTAGCTGATCGTGTTTTGTCATTGAGCTAGTGGTCGAATTGACATTCAATCATGACTGTGGTCATGATCGAATGTCACCACGGTCATGACTGTGCGACGGTCATGGTCACCACGGTCATGACTGTGCGACGGTCATGGTCACCACGGTCGTGACTGTGCGACGGTCGTGGTCACCACGGTCATGACTGTGCGACGAACTGCTGAGACAGACGTGGATCTATTTCTCAGTTTCTGAGTAGACTTTTATGTGGGTGTTGCGAGAATGCTCTAGCAGCACCGATGGTTGTGAGGGACTATGACCACTGCTAATTCGCCGAGCATTCCCATCGCATACCTCAATCGCTGGTTAATAGCTTCCATTTATCAGCACCTGCTGTGATATCAAATGTCAGCTATTCTCAGCATAAGAGCTCACAATGACTAAACATCATGTAATCTACATCTCAACTAATGCCGGGCCGCCAATAACTCAAACCGACTACTCGCTTACATCTTACGATGGAATCCATTCCGCCTAGACTTCACCAGCACGATGCGTACTTCGCAGCCGGCTTCGATTCCTCCTGACATCCAGTATACGCGGGCGGGCTGCTTCCCGGGACGACCACGTGACCCGGATGACCGTGGCTGCGACTGCTGGCAGCTGGTCACGCGTCCAAATGTCCGGAGCCTCTCTGATACAGCGCCGGTACAGAGGACGCTTCGTGAATTGTTTCTCACATCGCTCGATCCGTAGATGACATAAATATCTTTTCACAGGATGCAAAGTTCCGTTTGCATTTCTCAGGGGTCAGGAGCAGTACGCGGAGTAGGCAGGTCATGGTGTGCATGTTCGTAGCACCTTAAGAGCGATCTGAGAGAAGCCCTGGGCACTGCCAAGCGTAATCGATAGCTACACTCGACTCTGGCGTCGGTCCGTCTCCTGGACTCGTGCGTGCTGACACCAGATTCGAGTGGCGGCGCTCTGCTGACCTCGATAGCGCCCGAGGCGTCCGCTGCAGGACATTCCTCCGCGCTGACGTCATCACGGGTGACGTCACCGAGGGGGAGCCCGAGCCTGGCCGCGAGGTGATGCAGGAAGCAATGCCATCGGGAGTAATTAGCCAATCAGAGCGCGGGGCTGAGCACTTCCCTCGGAAAGCAACAGGCTGCGTGACCGGGGGAGCTAGAGTGGCGGCGACTTTCTGGAAGGGGACGGTCGTTTTTGCTGGTTAGAGGTAAGTGTTAGTCATCGGCCGGTGCGCGGCTGCCAGGCCGGCGCGCGCCCCTGCCGGTGGCAGTGACTAAGAGCGGCGGGGCGGGGCGCCGCCGGGGCGCGCGGGTCTGCACAGAGCGCCAGGTGCGCCCTCCGGCCGGCGGCCAGCCGCCGCCGCCCCGGCCGCCCGTACTCCGCCACCTCAGAAAAAGGAGCCACGTTCAAGGACAGGCGGACTCGGAACATACACCCGGCGGGTGTTGTTGCACGCGATGCGGTGCAGCCAGGCCCGGCAACGGCCTCTCTTGCTCATGAGGGTTCTTAATAGATGCAGGGTAAATGCGAGCTAATCCTGCTCATAGCGCCGCCACCATGGCACCGCCAGGCGGAAAAGATTTCGGCCCGACCGTATCGCACACAACAGGGATGCAGGAGGGCGTGAGGTACTCACGTGAGTGCGGCTCGCCTCAGATTCCGTTGTTCACGTGAGTAAAAGTCTGTCGAAATGCAGCGACACCAACGAACTCCTGGTCAGGACGAGACTGGGCGCTGACAATCAGCTGACTGCAGATAGGACTCGACTGATATGCAGCCGATTGCGAAGTTAGCAGCAGGGAGTGTGCACGCTCGACACCAGAGCCCAACGCGCTGCTCAACTCGACGCGCACGAGACACACAGCGGGACAAGGCAGTTACTTTTCGCTCGGAGGGAAAGAAATGAGTACATTAGCGTCCTATCGGGTGAAGTGATAACCGTCGCGACAAGAGCGAACTTGAAGATCCCTGCATTTCTCTCCGGTGTACGTCACTTTCCTGCGACAAATCGCTCGCGAGCAACTCAAAGCAGCCGTGATTTTTTATTTCGAAAAAATGCCTGCAGTGCTTTCGCGGTGTACCTTAGAAAACATGCAAAGCTCACGAAATACACATTTTTTTCTGAACGGACTAGGATACCTAACAACTCATTTTTTATTATCTCAAAACGAGTGGCAAGTCCGGATATCAAAACAGCAGGTATTAAGTTCCAGTAGCTCAAAACAGCTCCAACATTGCCAATTTTAGGCTCTGTCTTCGGACGTAACCATACGGGCCAAAACATTACCATAATAAAACCTGGATTGAAAGAATTGCTGTCGTTATTCCCAACCTACCATTCGTGCAGAAGATCCTCTTCAACGTAAACTTGAAATAATTGGTGTAGATTTAAGCTTGAAATTTTGGAAGACTTGAAGGGTTGAAAGGATGGCTGTCGTTTTTACAAGGTTTTTTTTGAACATGAGATTCCTTCCAAAGTAAACTGAAAATAACTGGTAAAGCTCTCATGGTTTGGAATGCAGCCAAACCAACGATTAGACGTGCTCCCCACTCAAAAATGACAGAGGCGATCAGCATGAATCTGCAAGCACAAAGCATGCATATTCCCTGGGCGGGATGGGAGTGGGGGTGGGGGGGGGGGGGGGGGGGCGGGGGGGGGTATGACGTGATATAGCTATGATCAGATATGCCGACATTACGGGTGGCGCTATGACGTTCTTATGATGGCCCTCCTTAACTGACATACTTAAAGTTTTAACGACCAAATGATGTAGAGAGGAATTCGTCGTGAATGTTTGTTTCGCTTTTAAAACTGTTAAGGTAAGGAGCAGATATGATGGAAACAGCTCACTTGTAGACGTTGATGTGCTTTTAAGGTTGAACACTTCTCTAAAAAGCAAAGTTCCACTAATCGGCAAATATGCTCCATGACATCAATGTCCGATTACGTCATCGCACCTCGCACACCTGGACTGAGAGCTATTGACGGACGTTGTATCTGGAAATCATACTAAATCGAAGTCATCCTTGAACACCAGATATAAACGCCTCAACATTTTTTTTTTCTTGCTCTTGGTCGTCGCATGACCAATGGAGTGACAAGATTTGAATGACGTTATTATAGGGTCATGGATGCTTGAGTAACCTTGAAATAATCCCCTCGGAGTAGTCTGCACATCTTTGTGGGCGTATGGCTCAGAAACTAGTAGGGTTTAAGCCTTAAGAACGCGGGGCTGTGACCAGCACCGGATAATCTTCAAGGTGGCCATTTCAGTTCAAACCACCATACAAATGTGGAACACTCCCTTTAACTGAGCTGTCACACACTTCCATTAACTTGGCGTGGTTTTTCACATGAACGGTACGATCAATTGGTGCCTTTTGTTGCATACTCGACATTGTACTGAAACCGCATGCTTTGCAAACAGGTAGCCATTTAACCCCAGATCTAGGCTACATCCTGCTATCATGATCGCAAACAACAAGCATGGCCGCTGCTGCTTCTTACAATACAAAGACAATTAAATGACATTCGCTTTTTTTTTGCCCCGGCGACGTAAAGTCATAGCCGGGGCTGAGTAACTTACTTCTGGCTTAAGGCCAGGCAAAGAGCTACATTAAACCGGCTTGTGCTATCCGCCGCAAGCAAGGGACATGGGTAGGCTACGTTGCGTTAAGGCCGGCTTATGCTGTCCGGTATCAAATGATACTCGCAAAACAGTGGTAAGCCAAATCATTCCGAACATTCGTGCACAATAGTGCGCATGCGTCATCTAACCTGCGCGGTAGTAAATGCCGCACTATACCAACGAATTACATACTCAGGTGTCCACAGCGTTGCAAATAACGTTGCCAACCTGCAACCAGTAACGTTTTCAACCTCAATTAAAAGCTCATAGACCAGTTGCCGCCATTTACGAGAGTTCAAACATTCCAATATTAAAAGGGATGTGCGCCTGCAAGGTCTGCTCCGTAGATCACTGCGCTGCAAATAGCTTCGTGGCGATTTCTAGCTCACATATGTTCTTGCTTATGTGCTGGTAGTTCGGTGTTGACTGCGTTCTCGAACTAAATAGATATATTCTTACTTGTCTGTACAGGATATGATAAATATTATCCAGCTTTTTTTGGTAGACATAACATCCTCGATGACCGTCCTACCAATTCTTCCAAGAAAATGTTCAAGGCTGCCTATTGGGCTGTTTCAATTCACTTTTAAAATACAGAATGCCGTGTCATTTCTCATCACCACTTGTGACAGCACAATATTTCTTAAATGTCAACCCTAGGCCTTTCACACAAACTTAGCGCAAAACTGCTTTTTGGTCGTATAGGTCTCCCATCAATTACATCCTGAACTTTCCCGCAAAACGATCAATGGTATCGCAAAACACGTGCGGCGCATGTTTCGTGGCCGTGACACGTTCAGCCGCTGGTGGAAGACTGGCTGTGATGAAGTCTTCACATTCAGCTTGCTGCTGAGGGTGACTTCACTGGCCACACGGCAATACGAACCGTCGAGGTCAGTGCAGTCTCTTCTCGCAGGGAGCCCGTCCCTCACTTGTGCATTTCTTTTTCGTGGCATGCATCGCTGCCGACGTCGTTTTCGTGCTAGGCCAACTTCTAGACCGCAACAACGATAATTTGACGAACTGTGCCGACAGATCTAGTGCGGACAATTGGCTTACATCATCCCATGCACTGACCCAGTACAGACAGCCACTTTACCGATGGGCTGCATTCAAAGGTTATCTAGGCTCACTAGTGCAAATAATTGTGAGCAATGATTGGCCATCATGAACTTCAGCACGTGTCTGGAATCACGAGCCGCCAAACTACGCGTGATCGAGTAAAACCAAGCTACTTTGCAGCGGTCGGGGCCGCCTCTGTGTTATTACACTCGGGCGGCGGATGGCTTGAAGAGTTCTACGTATCTCACGAAGCAAATCAAAAGCAATTCAAGCTCAGGATTGGGCCAACAACAACGCTAGCGGTGATGGCACTGTTGTAAGGAGATTGACCCGCCCGACAGGTTTTAGTTGAATGCGTGGCAAGCCACGTAATACCCTGGTGATCCATTTCGAATACATGTTTTTGCTGGGTGTTTTATGTCTTGAAACTTTATTCAATGTGCAAAATTTTGGACTTATAATTGCCCTAAGTAGGGGAGAAGACGCTAAAGTAGTGTTTTCAGGAGCCTAGCGCACTCATCCGTTACATTACTACAGCCAAAGAGAAAACTCAAAGAAGCAATACTAAAATTGTTCGGGGTTTGTTGGGGATGGACAGCCGTTTCTTGGGACTAAACGCGTTGCTCATTCGAAAAATGTTGACTAGCGTCTTGTTGAGCACACTGAATCCCTCTCACCCTGTTCGCGTACGGGATCATCTGGACACCCATGGCGTTGTTTGTTGCTATTTTTATGCTATTCATGCTGCATTCCAAATCGTTTATGCCCAGCGTTCTGAGTTTTGGTGACTTTCTAGGAAATCAGTTTGACATGATCTGTCGAAATCTAGACTAACCATGTTGTTCCGACACGTCGCGATGTTGTGGGCCCATGTGTCGTCCACGTGCTGATTATACCCGGTCAATGTTTGACGAAAAAAGATGTTAAAAGACATCTTATTGCGACAAAGCTAATAACATTCAGGGGATGTGTGATGAATGTGAACTGCAAGGAGCAAATCCAAAGGCAATGCAAGGAGGCGTTCTGGTATTTTCTGTCCACGCGACCGAAGCCCAACGATTCATGCAAACGGGGAATCTAATAGTAATCACTGCATCAGATATTATAGCAATCAATAAATCAAAGCAGTGGAGGTCATCGGAAGCTTTCAGCAATTAAATGCATGCATGCTGCATATAACATGCACATGAGTGATAAAATTGCATGTGCAAAGGCGATCCCTGTCAATCCAACCGGAGAGACAGCTACGATCACATATTTTTAGGTTAGCTGTAAACAATATGGCTCAGATTTTACTTTTTCTGACGGTAGAACATCGACAATATTTCTGGCTGCTCATCAACAATATCACCAGTTATGGTTTGTCCATTACATAAATGGGAGCACCATGCGCTCTCTCTGATGACAGATTTATGTACCAGGCATAACATGCATATAAAAAACGCGATACACGGTCTCGCGTCCCTTCTACGGAGCATTAGCGACTTTGGTCATGTCATTAGCGCTCAGGGGTCATGGGGTAACCAGGGTTCGATCCTGGGGCCCACGTGGCAGCCAAAGGCGTTTACCACTCGGCCATTACGGCTATAGCGCCTTCCCTTCCTGAATAGGAGGGGAAGGCGTAATGTGATGCCAGATCTCGAGTGGTAATTAGGGCCCGACATCTACCGGTAGCAAATGCAATAAAAAGATGCGTTCTTACAATATTTCAGGCATTATAAACCAGCCGCCACGAATCATCGTCACTCCGTAAGAATTGTGCTTACCATGCCCAGAATCGTTACCCATAGGCCCCAAAGCAGTTTGCGTGCAGAAACGTCGTTTGAGAATCACTCATGGTGGTCGGTCGGCCTCATCCAGTCAAGTGCCATGAGGAAATGAACGTAGTTGGATACCGACGACTCAACGATGCCAGTCGCCCCCAGGTGCTACGGTTTACGCAGGTGCAGTTACGGTCGAGTTTCCTGGTATCTGCGGTCATGTTTGTAACCACTAGGGCGAGGGTGGTGTGGGGGTGGGAGGAAGGGCAGGCAGGGAGGAAATGCTTCCAATAACTTTTTTCTCAAGCGGTCAATATTTTTTTTTACTTTTTCCACTCAAAATAGCATTATCAAGTCAGATTGTCCCCACAGATTTCAGTTTGACCCCTCAATCCTAATTTTCCCCTCCATTATCAGACACGTGGCTGCACCCATGTCTGGAGTGCGGACTTCCAACATCATCGCTCGGAAGTCATCCAGATTTCTTTCCTCGAAAAGGCTCAGTTCTATTTCTGGCTGCGATTTTCCAGTCGCGTCGTTTGTAGACCGGTTTCACGGGAGCTTGCGGTCATGCAACTCAGAACTCTACCATCCAAAACAAGAACATCTAGCTTGCCGCCAAAACTTTTCTTCCGTTTTCAAACCAGCGAACCCCTTCTCTTCCCCACGGACCCCCCTCCCCCCCTCCCCCGCTCCTGCTCCGTCGGGTGCGTTCCGCGGTGGTGGCATGCAGCCACGTGAGTCCGACTCGCCACCGCTCCTCTGGCACCCGCACACCGACGCCTGCAAGGAGGTGCGGCTCCACACTTCGTACCTCTGGCCCCAGCCACATACCCTGAAAATGAGGGCAAAACGCGCTAAGCCAACTCATCCAAGCAGATTAGTAGGTGACTCAGTCTCTGTGCCAGTTTGAGCGATCTCTAGCTGTTCTCAGCTGTAGTGTTGACGGCAAAATGTGCTAATTGGATCGTTTTAAGCAGCGCGCGCACTACTGTTGTTTTAATGCCTCCTCGACTTCGATCTCGACTCGGCAACGACGTGCTGTATGCGGATGACGTCAGGCCACAGCTGGCATGAGGCATGGGCGTACACAGACATTCGCAATGGAGGGGCACAACTCAAAAATTTTCACTGAAACCCCTGATAAGTGCGCCACAGCCGCACGAAACTTCTTGCGTGGCGTAAAACAGTTAATCACATTATCGATTTCTCAAATTTGCTCGTCTACCTTGCATTTTGAACTGTCAACATGTTTTCACGCATCTAAAAATGCATGTCATAAATGTAATAAGAGAGCGGCAGGTGAACCCGAAAGTCTTGAGGTTCTGGAAGTCACCATGTGCGGACGGAACTGGCACGAAAAGCCCGGCGCTACCTGACAGATGGCGTGGAAGCTGTAACGACGGCAGCAAAGTGATGTGCCTTCGTTCAATCCGAAATTGCTCCCACTGCTGGCGATTGCAGAAACACTGTGGGTTACATGATCGCTGGTCTTCGCTAGCATATCTTCCATATTAAAGGGGCGTCCCATATTTGTATGAGTTTTTTTTAACTGAAATAGCGATCTTGAAGACCTTTTGGTGCAATTCACAGCCCTGCCCTTCTTCAGACCTAATCCCCGCTAGTTTCTGAGTTACACGCCGGTGAAGACGGTAAAACTTCTTCGAGGAGAGTACTTTAAGATCGTCCTGGCATTTGTGACGTCATAACAACGTCATTCAAATCCTTCCATTCCATAAGCCATGCGACAGCCAAGGCTGATAAAAATATAATGGTCGAGGTGTTCTGGCGTTCGTGAGCATAATTTTCCGACATAACGCCGTCAGTTGGCTCTCAAGCAATGCTGTGCAAGGCACGAAGGCGTAACCAAACAATGCCGTTTCAAGACGCACATTACTAAACAGAGAAATGGTGTTTGGAGGTCTCCTCAGATTCCTCAAAGAAATGAGAGGAATCTTTCCGACTTAAAAGTATACCGACAGTTATAAGTGAGCTTGTTTTATCACATCTGATGCTTGCCTCAACATTTTCAAATGTGAAATATCCCCTTTAATGAGTATAGTTTCGATTCGATTGCGACGATCAAGTACAGCGGCTGCCTGCATGATTCCAGTTCTTTTATAAACTTATACAAGCTTCAGCCCCACTGCTCAAGGGGCATTTATCGCTACTATTCTGCTCAATTCATCGTTATTTTGGCCAGGCAAGTGACCACGCACAAACACCGACTCATCATGGACGATTTTCGCGGAGAAAGATCCGCAAAGGGGCACCGCTAGATCACCTGTTAGAGGAGGTCTTGTCATTTGACACCGTCATTCGGTGGACTCGTCATTTCAAGAAAGTGGTCGTCTAGGGGATTCGAGGGAACAACCTCATCATTTGGTGCTGCATTACTACTGGTGACATATGCTACTAGTGAGCTCAAATTAGAAACAGCCGCGTTTTTTATGACAATCTATTGTTTACCTGCGAGCTAACAATTTAGGTCATGCCGTCTTCATCGCCAACGATGTCCCAGCATCGTGCCATTGCCATCGTTGTCGTTATCGTCCTTGTAGTCATCGCTGTGATCGTAGTCGGCATTGTGCCAAGGTATATCCACAGCATTCCTTTATTAACGGGGTGGGTCCTGTGGCAAGTGTGCGCATAAGTTCCAAAATCTCCCCGAGTCCGAGTCTGGCATCTTGAGCCTGAATTCGACATCCGAGCTAACTATTCAGATATTACACAAGTCTTAGTCAGAGTCCTTAAAGTCCAAGTCCAGGTCGATTGTCTGTCATGACACAAGACTCCTGGTCCAATTCAAGCCCTAGCGGCCTGAACTCCTGTGCGACAGGTCCTCATGGGAACGTGCGGAGTAAGATTTAAGTTGACAGATTTTCGTTAACACCCAATTGTCATGGTTAAAAGGCTCCAGAACAAAGCATCGCAGCAGGTTGTTAACTCAACCAATCTATCGGAACATAGCCCAGCCCAGCCCTGCCTGATATGCGCCCAGTTTCGTATGCTGGTAGTCTGTACAGAATCGGCACGTTTGGTGTTCGATGCAATACGGTCTGGTCCAAACTAGTGCAAGCTAACCAAGTTTTACCTGACCTAGCTAAGCCCATTCTGGTCCACCCAACCCATCCCAACTTAATGCGGCAATTACATTTGCGTTCCATGTACAAGTTTGTCTCTTTTACAGGATATGTTTCGGACTAAGCCTTGGTTCATTTAGATTGCGTCTTAGTGCAATTCCGAAACAAGATTATCATAATCCTTCAGCCCGAATATTCTTTACATTTCGTGTGACTCGAGCATGGTATCATGCCGTAATCCTCGATGTCTCTGAGTGTGGACTCGGAGTTTGAATGTGATCTATCACTTCTGGAATGACTAGAAACGAATCGATACTTTTCAGTCCGAGTCTCAAAAGGCCATGACTCCAGACTCGGGTCCGGGTCCACCCGGACTTAGAGTCGTTACTGCTCATCGATTCCCAGCAATTATACAAGAACCAACACTTCCCACCCCCATAGCTGTAGCCGACGTTTTGGTGTTAGACCCCTTCTGCGGCCGAGCGACATCAGCGGGACTGCAACGCCCGGAGACCTCTTTGAAAGTTTTTCAAGCTACTTTTCCCTGCAACACCGTGAAAACTGTGATTTTAAAAGGTAGCTTTTCATGTCTGGCAAGTTCCGAAAAAGGCAACACAGACACTAATGTGCCGATTTGATCGTATATATATATATATATGTATATATATATATATATATATATATATATATATATATTTGTGCTATTACATTTGAACTGTCTAACGTAAGTGTAAAACCTTTGCCAAGGGTGTTTATCTGAGGTACACCTGATGTTAACATAATATATAGATGTCGATATTAGTAATTACGTTGAATGGCAACGAGCATGCTTGGTCGGAAAAGTTTTTCTCGAGCAACTGCATCTTGCTACGTACCTTTTCGTACACTTTTAGCATGATACATAATCAACTTGCGACATTAATGCTGCTATCCATCATGCAAGTCATATGCGAAATACTAGTTTCTCATTTCTGCGATTAAATGCTAGCCATACGTTCGTGTTGAATAGAGGCGATCCCTTCCCTCCTACTTTTGCTTTGTTTTGCCTTACTTTGTTTGCTTTGTCCGGTTTCTTGTGGTGGCGTCGGTCAGGTGCGTATTGCGACGCAGCTGTACGAATTTTTCGCCACCGACGTCTGATCATGCGTAAAGGAACGCTATCTGTGATCGGGAAACATCCTGGACGAGCGTGGTTCACAAAGAGGCGTGTTTCTCTCAGATGACGAAAATTACATTCCCGCTGCCAATCACTTAGATTCGGGTGGTCTTCAGACAGGGTACACAGATCGCCACAGGATAAGGCCCCTCTCTAATCAATTTCAGAGATCATCCTAGACTGCAGGAAACCTACCTGTGATGATCACTTTTTCACAAATATTGACCCCATTAGGCGAGCTCTGCCGCCACTGGAGGGCTGGATACTTTACCAAGGGGGGGGGGGGGGGGGCTCCGAAAGGCACACTGCGAGGCTCTCCGCCTCACTGTCGGACAAACGACGAATACCTCATACGCTGAACTTTAGTGCTGCCATCTATATCACACAGGGCTGCCACCTATAAAAGCATAAAAACCTTCCCCTTGCGATACAAAACTAGAAAAAGGGTTTTAGGACAAAGGTATGCTTTGAAAAGTACGCATACGTGAAGAGTGCATGCAATTTTTCGCAAACAGATGTTCGTAAGGTGTACAGATTGTACAGATCGACCAACAGGGGACCAAATTATGCACCGTCAGCGATCACATTTCGCTGAAAATGGTTTCCGGTGTTTATCTGAGGTATGAAATCGAGTGATAAATTTATAGTTTCATCCAGTATGCAGTTAAAAAATGATGCCCTTGGGCAATGTTTGGCCAGGCGCAAACAAGGTCCTTATAAAAGAGTGTGCGTTAAAGCAAGTCCAACTGGTGCACCATTCTCTCTGGCCTTCGATTTACATTAAATAAGTCATCGCAACCGTTTGTCACTCGCACGTCTGCCCGCCGTATTCCACAACCGAGCTGACTCCCGCCACGTCCGTGAGCTGGCGCCAAATACGCGCTCAGGGGGCATCGGGCGGGGTCGTCGGCAGACCCGTCGTCAGGGTGAAGGATAAAGGGGGAACATAACAAAGTCAGCGGACGGCCTGCAGTGGATCTGGCGGCCGCCGGGGACGGCAAGTTCGTGCCATGACGAGTTAGACTTGCGTGCAAACATTTCCTGGAAAGTTTTTCCACAATATTTTGTACTGCTAGAGCAAACATTTCGTTGCCAATTTTTAGTGATGAGCATTTTTCCATGCGATCTTGAAATATGCGTACTTTTTCCGATGTGAACTTATGCTGTTACGAACATGATAGCCTGCATATTCAATCTAAACAAACAACAGGCACACGAATTCTATCTACGAACAACGGCCATACATGCTTTTCTTTATATATTTTTGTCCGCAATCCTGGTAAAAGTATGCATCGAAATTCGGATACAATTGTCACTGGATACAGTTCATATTAAAAGAAATCTGTGTACGTAGAACTTCGTATGGAAAACAATCGGACGCTGTCCTTGTAACAAAAGTACATGCGGAACAGTTCAAACGCCAATGCTTCAAGTAAGCATGCTGAGTTTGTACACCGAATTCGGCAGGGATAAGGTTTGTTTGGTATAAGTTAACGGTGGAGTTCGCTCCATTCACATAGAACATAAGTTTTTGCTTGATTGATGCCATTTTATCCTATCGCTAGGTGCCAAATCTGAGTCCAATTTCCTAGTGGGACGAGTGGGGCGACGCCTGCCTAATTTGTACCAGGTTTTTATTGGATTGCGGTCGAAATGCAACGTTCTGGTGTCATCGTTATTTGCCGTTTTAAGCCCATTTCCTTCAAAACTGCCAATCTTTTGGCACATTTGAGAAGAGCATGTCAGGAGTTTTGGTAACAGTGTTGCAAAACACAGGCACAAGACAGCAATTCAAAAGAGGCCTTTTTGTCTACTCCCCTCCTCAGTTCATTGTCAATTACTACACGCCATGGCCTGGAACCATATGCAAACTTTCCCATGTCGGCCAGACGGTGGCGTGTTAGGTTGTGACGTCATGGCCCCTATGAAATCTAGTGATGACATAACGTCCAGTCACCAGGCTAATTCAACTTACCTTGTTTTTTAGCTTTTCGTTGTTTCGTATCCCTGGCGAAAAGATTGGAAAGACTTGCCAAATATTAAGCTGCTGGTGTGCTTGGCTTCACCGCTTTAACTGATCCAAGATCATTCCTAAGCGAAAACCCGCATTTCGCAAAACACTGTGAGACTTTGCAATGTCACGTTCCAGACCCGTTTTTGTGAAACTGGCGGACGTTTGTATAGATTCCTGACGGTTCGTTATATGTAGTATGGTAATAATTTGTGTTTCCCTTTAATTACAATGATATATACCACGTTAACAAATTCCGGTAAGAATGATGCGCAGCAGTCTAAAGCATGCTTCCCTGAAACTACCTCTGACCGTGCTAAGAGTGTTTTAATGTGTAGTGTTTTTCACTTAGTTGATGTTAAAATACGCGGAAGTGAAACAATCTCTCAGAAAAAGTGGCAACATTTTTTCAGAGGAAGGGGCTCTTGAGTGCAGTGGGAGCTCGACATAGGGGGACACAAACAACCATTTGCTGTACTAATCTAAAACAAAACGGCCCAAGCAATGAGGTCAATGAGGGCAAAAGGCTGCCTCCCTTTGCCTGCCCCTTAGTAAACAACACGGTTCTGTACTTTTAGTCACTTTCGGCATTACAAATTTTTCAAAGATGATCAAGTGACGCATTCCGAGAGAAACATTAAATCCCTACCTCGATCTCTAATGATGCATCATGATGCTGCGCTAGCCTTAACAAGCTCAAGTACCCGTCTCCGTCGCAAGGTGACTCTCGCTTCGCGGCTCCAGCGAGTTCCCGTGGATAACTTTGAGGGCAAATGTCGGTCACAATCTTCGATCTTTGAACATATCCTTCGGTACAGAAAAATCAGGTCTCCACAAGAGACCTGAGCACACGATGCGGTTTAAATGCCCCCACCCCTGCGCTGATAAACCAGCCGGTGTCGGCGCCGGGTCTGAATCAGAACCACGACCACCAGTCGTCATCCATGCCCTCTGCTGTCATAGCAGCCGTGATATCAGCGGTCCTGGTAATCCGCTCTGATTGTACTTCGGGGACTGGGGCAAATGCGGTGCCAAGTGTCGAACCGACGTCGTGGCCGAGTTGAATCGAGTCGGTGGCGGACCGAAGCGAGGCGTACCGAAGCCCGCGCACATCACGTCACCAGCGCGGAACGCCCAGGCGGTGAAGAGATGATCAGACTGCAATCGGAACTCATTAGTGTCATGAGTGAAAACCGACGCGGCCTGCAGGATTCGAACCTGCGCAGGGAGACCCTATCGGAGCTTAAATCCAACGCCTTAACCACTCGGCCAAGACCGCTACGGTAGCTTCGAAGTAACTTGCGGAGTGTGTCTCGTGTTATCGTCTGTTCCCGATTAAAGAGAATGATAACCAGCCAGTATCGAGCAACTTAAGCGGACAAGATTACTCTAGACAACGCAATTTTCCTGTTTCATAACTATGCTTCTCAATGCCTCCTCGCTTGATAACGTCATCATACCGTGCACAACACTTATTGAGAGCCAATTGACAGCCTTTCTATCTGGACGTCGTGAGCACGAATACCAGGTAAGAACAAATCAACAATTATGCTTTTCTTGGTCTTGATCCCAGCACGGCTAATGGAGCGCCAGGATCCAAATGACTATTATGACGTCATGGATGTTTGGGTGACCTTTGAATGATCTCCCCGGAATAATCTGCACGTCTTTGCGGGCGTGCAGCTGGGAAACTAGGGAGGGATGTGTATGTCATAAGAAGAGCAGGGCGTTGAACTAAACCAACGGATCTTCAAGATGGCTATTTCAGTTCAAAACCCCATACAAACGTGAAGCACTCCCTTTAAACAACATCTGAGCCCCATGTGTTTGGCAGTTTGCCAGCTTCATGCATTGGGTATGTCTTACGCACCTGATACTGACATATTTGTTTAGTTTAAACTCATATAATTCCGTTCCGTCTTTGGATGAGCCATCGTCATCTTTAGCGAGTCAAGCGTCGGATAGTCTTGCACACGCCTGAGCAGCGAATGCGGCATAAACCAACGTTTTAATGTAAGATATCTGTCGAAGGGCGTCCAACTCTCCGCTCGCTGTGCAGGCGGATGTCTATACCAAGGACCGTTATCAAGCGATAATGATGATGTAATATCGCATCATTCCCGTAGCACATGACCGTAATTGTTTTCCATTTGGAGCTGGCGCATAAGGCGAACCGCTTGTTGCCATGATAGGCTCGAAGACGCAGTACTGCTGTAGGTTGTGCACGCGGACATTGTAATGTGGCATGAGTGACAGCGAGTACCATCGAACTCCTTGGCAGATGACCTTTGCAGACCTGATACAGCCTGTATGCCGGCTGCATATTGCGCTCGATGTAATGCTCGGGTGATACCACATATTCCGCTACAATTTGAGGTGTTCGAGCTCAAATCATGCTGTCAACGCTTTGCAACAGCACTACGTCATATTCCTGCAGTCGCGACCACATCCGTCATGCCACATGCGAATAAAAATATATATACATTATCTCGCCCAGCGTGTAACGCTTCGGTCTTCGGAGCGTTGTCCTTCCGGTCACCAACGTCCATCAGAGAACGGCAGTCAAAAGCTGGCTATATTCGGTCCGAGGTCCCCTTCAAGTAATGCAGCGTCACGACACTGGCGGTCGGGCCGCGTCCGCTTCTCCCTGACCGCTACCGCCGTCTGACGCTACGCAGGATGCGTAGCGCGCGGGTTCGAATCCTGCAGACTGCGTCGGTTTTCACTCATGACATTGTTGAGTTCCGACTGCAGTCTGATCGTCTCCCCCCCCCCCCCCCGACCGCTCAGCGCTGGTGACGGTGTGCGCGGACTTCCGTGCGCCACCGACTCGGTCCGAGTCGGCCACGACATCGGTTCGGCACTTGGTGCCGCATTTGCCCCGGTCCCTGTCCCGACGTACAATCAGAGCGGGTTATTAGTGGCCGTTGTCATCATGGCGGCTATGGCAGCAGAGGGCGTGAATAAAGATGCATCATCGGTCGTGGTTCTGATTCAGAGCCGGCGCCGATGCCGGCTGTTTTATCAGCTCAAGGGTGGGGTGGGATGGGGGTTCAGCCGCACCGTGTGCTGCAGCTACACCTGGCGGAGTGCATAGGAAGCTAAGACGCGTCAGAGGCTTTTTTAGACACCGAAGGGCACGTTCTCGTGGGAGGGAAAAAATTGGCAGAACGCACGCCTACCCCATGGCGTATCTGGGAAAGAATGGTGGGCTCTGAAGCGGTAAAAAATTGTGTTAGCTAAAGGCTTTGTGAACGCACGCTTTTTGCGTAGCGTAAGTTACGTTCAAAGGCTAGCCATCAAAGATCTTGACCAACATTTACCCTCGAAGTTATCCGCGGGAGCTCTCTGGAGCCGCGAAGCGAGAGTCACCTAGCGACGGAGACCGGTACCTGAGCTTGTTAAGGCTAGAGCAACATCATGATGCATCACTGGAATTCGAGTTCACGATTCAAGGTATCTATCGGAATACGTCACCTGACCATGGATGAAAAATTTGCAATGCCAAAAGTGACCGAAAAGTACAGAACCGTGTTGTTTACTAGGGGGCAGCCAAAAAGATGGACCCTGGAGCTCCCCATTGCTTAGACCGCTTTTCAGAGTGGTACAGTGGATGGTTGTTTGGGTCCTCTTATGTCGATTTCTCACTGCACTCAGCAGCCTCATGCTTTAAAAATTATTGCCATTCTTTTTCTAAAAAATGTTGTATCTATGCGTATTCTAACACCAACTAAGTGAAAAACACTACATATTCTTAGCGCTGTTAGAGGAAGTTACAGGAAAGCAAGCTTTGCACTGCCGTGCATCATTCTTACTAGAATCTGTTTACGTGGTAAACGTCATTGCAATTAAGGGACCACATAAATTATTACCATATATATATATATATATATATATATATATATATATATATATATATATTGAATCGTTAGCAGTCTATACAAACGTCCGCCAGTTTCACAAAGACGGGTTTGGGACGTGACATCGCGAAGTCTCGTATTGTTTTGCGAAACGCGAGTTTTCGCTTAGAATTGGTTCTGGATCAGTAAAAGCAGTGAGGCCATGTGCGCCGGGAGCTGAAAACTTGGAAAATCTTTCCATTCTTTTCGTCAGCGATACGAAACGAGAAAACCCGAGGCTACTCTGGGTCATCAGATCATGGCGCGCCAGCGGGCCGGCATCAACATCAGCAATGTACTGACCCTGGGTGTGCCTTTTTGTGCATGACACAGTAGCAAAATGGGTTCAGATTTGGCATCAAGGGATAGAATAACCTGGCATTAATCAAAGCAAAAGTTATGTTTTACATGAAGGAAGCGAACTCAGTCGTTAAGTTATACAAAACGAGATTTATTTCTGAAAAATTCGGTGTATAATCTCAAAGTGCTTTCTTGAAACATTGGCTTTCGACCTGTTCTACACACACTTTTGTCATAACTTAATATTCCTGATGGATATTTGCGTGTAAACATTTGCGCGCGAACACCTGCGTCCGATTGTTTTAATACAAGCTTTTGTGTATACGAATTCCTTTTAATATGAACTTTATCCAGCGACAGTTGTATCCACCTTTTCATGCATATTTTTACCAGGTTTGTGGACAAAAGTATGTCAAGAAAAGTATGCATGGCGGTTATTCGTGAGATAAAATTTGTACATCTATTGTCCGTTTAGGTTAAATATGCAGGCTAAAATGTTCATAACGGCATAAGTTCGCAATGGAAGAGTACGTATATATCTATATCTTATGGGGAAATGTTCGTCACGAAATATTCGCAACAAAAATGCTTGCCCTAGCAGAAAAAATCGTATGGAAAAAGCTTGTCAGGAGACGTTTGTATGTAAGTCTAACTCGTCATGGCACGAACTTGCCGTCCCCCGGCGGCCGCCAGATCCACTGCAGGCCGTCCGCTGACTTTGTTATGTTCCTCCTTTGTCCTTCACCCTGACGACGGGTCTGCCGACGACCCCGCCCGATGCCCCCTGAGCGCGTATTTGGCGCCAGCTCACGGACGCGGCGGGAGTCAGCTCGATTGTGGAATACGGCGGGCAGACGTGCGAGTGACAAGCGGTATGCGGTGACTTATTTAATGTAGATCGAAGGCCAGAGAGAATGATGCAACAGCTGAAGTTGCCTTGATGCACACTCTTTGAATAGCACCTTGTCTGCATCCGCCCCAAGATTGCCTGAGAGTAAACTGTACACTGGATGAAACCAGAAATTTCTCACTCGAATTCATACCTTTGATCATTACCGGAAACCATTTTCAACGAAATTTAGAAATGGCGGTACACAATTTGGTCCCCTGGTGGTCGAGCTGCATGGACTTTATACCTTGCCAACATTGTCTTGCAACAATTGGGTACGTCCTTTGTGCATGCCTACTTTTCAAAGGGTTCTTTTGTCCTAAAACCTTTTTTCTCGTCGTTCTTTTGTGATTGTACAGGAACAGTTTTCAAATACTTCTGTAGGTGACAGCCTTGTGTGACATAGATGGCAGCACTAAAGCTCAGCGTATCAAATATTCATCGTTTGTCGGACAGTGATGCGGGAAGCGTCCCGGTGCGGCTCTTTCAACCCCCCCCCCCCCCCACCGCCCCCACCACCCTCCCTTCAGCGAGGTGGGGGGAGGGTAGTTGATATCAAACCCACCGGTGACGGCAAAACTGGCCTAGCGCTGTCAACAAATTTGAAAACAGCCATCCAAATAGGTTTCCTGCAGTCTAGGATGTTGACTGAAATCGATTAGGGAGCGTTATGCCGTGACGACTGGCGTACCCTATCCGAGGAAACCCAAATTTAAGGAATTCGTGGCGTGAATGCAATTTTTGTGATTCGCGATTGCCGATTATGATTCGCGTCCGTTTAGGTCGAGCTAAAAGAGGAAAGAGAAAAAGGGACCACGTTTAGTAAGCACGGATGTATACATATGACTATCATCTAATCATAGAGACCAGCACTTTGCGCATGACTTCCTTGATGCATGACAGCATTAATGCCGCAATCCTATTTTCTTTATATGTTTCTATCAGGCTAAATAAGTACGAAAAAGACTCATAATAAGGTACGATGGTTCGAGAAAAACATTTTCCAATCAAGCACTTTTGTTGTCAATCTTGGTAATTTCTAATATCGTCATTCGCATATGATATTAACATCAGAGGTACGTTTGATAAACACTCTCGGTAAAGGTGTCACACTTCTGTTAAATAGTTACACATTAAAAAGCTCAAATATTGTCGACATATATATATATATATATATATATATATATATATATATATATATATATATCTCTCTCTCTCTCTCTCTCTCTCTCTCTCTCTCTCTCTCTCTCTCTCTCTCTCTCTCTCTCTCTCTCTCACTCAAGTTGCGACATGCTTTCCTGATAGTAGTTGCTCTCTTGCTTCGTCAGGAGTTTGCCTTTGCGCCATAGTGATGAAGAAAAGTTTTGGGCTTCATCATGAGTTCTAACAGAGTCGAATATCGTCTAGCAGGAACCACAGTCACTTCAACTTTGTTTCTTTTGTTATGGCGGGGACAGTCATGCAGTAGGCATAACATTGGCTATGTTTCTGTTCTCGGAACTTGCTAGAGATGAAAAGCTACCTTTCAGAATCACAAAATTTACGTTGTTCCGGGAAACGTATTTTGCAGAGCTGTTCAAAGAGACCGGATGATAAACGTATCAGTCCTGCCTGATACTTTTAAAAAGAATCCATAGGAGTAGTTCCGGGCGTTGTAGTCCCATCGATATCGCCTGCCGGCGACTGGGGCCTAACACCAGCCAAAATGTCGGCTACGGCCACGGGGCTCGGAAGTGGTGGCTTCTTATGATTGCTGGGCGTTTGTCAGCAGCCACGGCTCTAAGTCCTAATGGACCCGGACCTGAGTCTGGAGTCATGGCCTCTTGAGACTCGGACTGAAAAGAATCAGGTCGTTTCCCAGAGTCATTCCAGAAATGATAGATCAGATTCAAACTCGGAGTCCACAATTGGAGACGCTGGGGGTTAGGGCTTGGATGCACGCTCGAGTCAAAGGAAATTTTGATAGTATTCTGGCCGAAGGATTGCGGTAATCTTGCCTCGGAATTACGCTAAGGACCAAACTAAAGTCACTCAGCTGTTTAGTGCATTAGCGAGTAATATTATTCATGTAGATAAGACAGTAGTATCGGACTTATTCCTCGGAAAAAGAACGGGAGAATGGAAGTATAGTTGGGTTGATATTTTGGCAACATGCCCTTATTGAAACAATAGCAAAAGTAAATTCGAAATTGCCTGCACCCAGTTGTGCGCTCGTTATGGCTCCCTCTCCTCTTCTTTAAAGCACCCGCGTAAGCATTATTGCATGACTCTGCCGTACTTACGCGTCCTGTAGTGATCTCCTGCCCCGACTTTTCAGGCGCACCTATGCTTCCGTGTAGGCGATAAACAGGGCCACGGCGGTGCGTGCCGCCACGGACAAAGGAACGGGTATCAATGTGAGCGCGTGAGGGTCAGAAACAAGAAGACCGCACAAAATGTACCTTTTTCAGCCACCTTCTCGCAGAAGCGCAACGTCCTGTCGAGCTTGTGGCACGTTATCAAACTTGCCCAGCGCCCCTTTGCACCTTGGAGCTATCAAGCAGTTCAGCGCATTAATTTTCTGGACCTCTCCTCGGACGCCGTGTCTGAATTACACCGCCATGTATTTACATCTGAATCGCCCCGTCAGTTACAGCCCCAGCCTGCCAGTGCGCATCAAATCGGCGCTGTGCCGGCAATCAATGCGTGCGCGCTGTGTAGTGTCGGCTTTCATAAAAAACCTCCCCACCGAGGCGGTGGCTGCTCCGTTTGTCTCAGTTCCTGTCTGATCTGCTTACAGCCGCCGGCGGATCCAGTGGCCTCTTTATCCCCGGCTGAGAAAGGGACAAACAGCACGCCGTCCCGCTGCGCCGCTTTTGTCGCGCTGACAATCATGGCGCCGCCGTGACGTAATTTGGCGCCGGGCGTGAATTGCGCGCCGCCGCCGGCGAGGTAAGCTGGTAATTACCACGCGGCTGTGCGCACTGCTCTGAGCAAATATGCAGCGGGCTGGCGGTAAATACTAACAGACCGGACCTGGATCAGGCCAGCTAGAGGCATTTCAACGAGTATGGAGTTTCCGCTGCACGTTGCCGCGCTCGAAGCCCTGGATCTAAGCCAATGAGCAGCAGCCATCTCCATACTACCAGATCACGCACTCGTTTAGATTTCCTAGTGCGTCTGTCTCACCAGCTCAGACTTGGAGGTTGCAGATCATAATTGTTACGGCGCGGGAAGGAAGGTTGAGTCCTAATGACGGCTGTTCATTTCTGCCATTTGTATTCCTGCCACCGCTCCCGTGTGTCCCGACACCTTTCTTATCCGCTCTCGCGACAGGCCCCTCCGAGGTGTTTCAGCATGCCCTGCACCATGTCCAAGCCCCTGACCCTCTGCGTGATCGGCTGTATTCCTGGGAGACGTGGTCACGTAGGTCACTACTGCCTGCCTTTCACAGCCGCGCCGCGCGCGCACGGTCCGGCCCGGACGCAGCCGCCTCTCTCACAAGGCTGCCACCGTATGGTGTCAGACGTCAGCTGCGGTCAACGAGTCTGGAGGTGATTCTTCTTCATGCGGTCTTCAGCTTCATGGTGACCTTTGCTTCCCAGGCTTTAACAGGTCCTTGACTGGTTGCACACAAGAGGTGCGCGTTTGAGCTGATTATCATTAAGTTCTCCACACGGCAGCACGGAGAACGGTGCAAAATGCTTTGGACGCCAGTTATGTGACTGGGTTCCACAAATAAGTGTCGATGGTTCCACTGATGGATGTTTCCATGGACGTCTGTCGCACAGACGCACGTTCCTTCATTATGAGCATGCTTGTCTCTCTAACTGCTGATACTGCAGTCTCCTCTTTAGACCTAAGCAAAACTGGCTTGCATAGAGGTCTGGATGGAATGAGTTATCAATGACGATGGTAGAGTGAAGAATTGTGTAGGACATTGGGTGAGCTGGGTCGATATATTGGTCAGACTGCGTTTGATTAAGGAATCCAAGAGCGTGGAGTGGGTGAGCAGGTTAGATCTTAAATTAGTAGACGGATTGCACGAGACGTTTAATGTACAATCTGCGAAGTGTTCTCCCCTTCCTGGGGCTTTCTGAACCGGATGCTACTGTCCTGGAATGTTGGGTGCAGCGTATCCCTCAAATGGCAGCAGAGTTCCAACATGCTGCAGAAACTTTCGATGAATATTGCTGAAGAAGCATACGGAAATCTTAGGGGCGGTAACCAATCGAAACATGTCTATTGCACTTTGTACACAATATGGTGAAAAAATCGGCCGGGTTCTCGATTAGTCTGAGCATGCCTGAAACTGCATGCCTCCCGCTGTAACGTCGCAGTTTTAAGTACCACTGACTGCTGCATTACAGTATACGACAGCTTACATGCCAGCCACCCTTTATGACGCGCTCCGAGTGATATTGAACTCCTGTGCGTGGGGATTCCAGCCGGTGTGAGGGGATCAAAATACATGCAGCAACAGTTCTGTGCGGGTTCGAATCAGCTGAGGGTCTCCAACACACCACACATAACGCCCTCTAGAAAGCCGCGTTACACGACCAGACAAAGAAAGTCGCCGGGCGGTACATCAGTGTCAACTGTGGCCAGTGTCTGGGAATGAGGACACTGAGCACGGAGGACAGGCGCGGACTGAGGACGGCGGCGGTTTGCATTTTGTGTGTCCCGAACAGCTCAAACATTTAGCGGTCCTCCCACGGGTGCAAGGAGAACCGAATAGCGTTTTAAGGACGGTCTTAAAAAACGGCAGACTTGGATGCCTTGTCTGCCAATTAGCGAAACCTGTGTTTACCCAATGGTTAATAGCTCAGTTCCTGTCATCCTGTGTTTAATGCTCCCTGTTGTAGTTCACCGTCTTCCAATCCATCCACCCTTTGTTTGTACAACTTCAGGACAGAAGCACACGAAAAACCATCCTGAACATCAATCAATGACCTTAACATGAATACGACACCAGTCTGCAGCACTGACCGTGCCTTTCCTCACGCTGCCCTCAGCCCGACACCGACAGCGGGCGCCAGGCCGGCCGGCAGCGGCGCGCCGACGTCCGCCTTTGAAGCGGCCGCCGGGTCCAGCGGAGGGGTCGGGGCGGGCTGTTAGCGAGCGGACGCCAGCTCGGCCATCGCTCATCATCGATTCCCCCCCCCCCCTCCCCCACGCGGAAGGGGTCTGGCTGGGAGATCCCAGATGTGTGTCCGCTGACCACTCCG
The DNA here is from genome assembly GCF_011947565.3 of Pollicipes pollicipes. Classification (NCBI taxonomy): domain Eukaryota; kingdom Metazoa; phylum Arthropoda; class Thecostraca; order Pollicipedomorpha; family Pollicipedidae; genus Pollicipes; species Pollicipes pollicipes. Next base: position 37,672,195 of record NW_023596136.1, read on the forward strand.
CCAGCAGGTGCTGCGCAGATTGCCTGCTCTGGCCTCCGCAGCGCGCCGACTCGCCACTCCTCTGCACGGACATGACTGGACGCGAAAGGCCCGCAGGAGGATGAGCGCGAGATGGCCCAGAAGTCTGAAAGTCCGAGCTCCAAAATTAAACTGAACGCAACAATTAGGTGACCTTGAATGCTTCTTCATGGATCCCCTGCTTCAAGAAGAAATTTCTACCCCAGCCTAGAGATAGAGTACATGTTAGAGTAAAGCTTACCGTCCTATGAAGGCTATTGGGTAAGAATGAGGTGTATGCATCCATAGCGCTCAGCAGAAATTTAAAAAGCCGTAATCGTGGCCAGCGATTTCGCTGCTGACCTGGCCCCACAAAGCTCTACAAAGTTCTGCATGTTGTACTGAATCGCAAAGCCTCTCACGGATTGAAATCGCAAACAACCAGTCTAATCCATGATTGGACAGCAAAAACTGAGCAGCCCGGAGCGCGTTCCAGCGAGCCTTGCTCCAGGGCGTGCCGCAGGACGGCGGCCGGCCCTGCAGCGGGCGGTGGCCGGCCCCTGCAGCGGCCGTGCCTGCAGAAGCCCGGAGCGCGCTCCAGCGAGCCTCACTCCAGGGCGTTCCGCGGGGCGGTGCCCGACCCCTGCAGCGGCCGTGCCTGCAGAAGCCCGGAGCGCGTTCCAGCGGGCCTCGATCTATGGCGCCCCACAGGACGACGGCCAGCCCCTGCAGCGGCGGGTAGCCGGCCCCTGCAGCGGCCGGTGGCCGGCCCCTGCAGCGGCCGGTGGCCGACCCCTGCAGCGGCCGGTGGCCGACCCCTGCAGCGGCCGGTGGCAGGCCCCTGCAGCGGGAGGTGGCCGGCCCCTGCAGCGGGCGGTGGCCGGCCCCTGCAGCGGCCGTGCCTGCGGCCCCATCCACCGTCAGCGGATCTGAGCAACCCGAGCCGGCCTGCCGACGAAACAAAGGCACGTTGCGCGGCGGGACGACCGGGCGCCCGGCCGCCCGAGACACCTCCGGGGAGGGTGTGGGGGTGTGGGGGGGGGGGGGCGGTCACAGCTTGGAAGTGGGTCGGCACGGCTGGGCTACTGAGGGCTGCTTCTGTGGGTAACTCATTCTGCCTTTGACGGACAGTTCCCCTAGCTCAAGAACGTGTCCAGTGGAACCTACGTTTCAGTTCATTGCGGACGCTACGAGGCTGCTAGGCATGAGGGACTTAAAACTGCCGTGAGTTATGGTGTTCACCTTTTGCGATGTGCCCCGGATTGATTTCAACAACGTTTCATCTGTGGCTGCTGGTGTGGAACAGCTGGAGGTTGACCAATGAATACCAATTCGGTTGGAAGTTGACACGCTTAGCTAAGAAGTTCATTAACCTTACGAGTTTTTACGCACATGTACGTTGCACTTTCCCTGCCGTGGCGTGGCCAGAATTTCGCCCGGGATGGCGGCCAAACAAGGTTATAGCGGGTCTTTCAGCCAAAACGTCGCTCTGTCGGCTAAAGGCCGTGTTTTTGGATTCGGGGAGCTTTTACGCTCGGAGACTAATTCTGGTGTCCCAGGATCCCATGGTTTTCGGTATCAGCTATGAAGCCTTACAGTCCGTTTGTCTGTGTCAAATACATTTTCTTGGAATTTATGGCACGTGACATGAGGCATCGAAGTGATAGAAACATGTCGAGGCTCGTCTACATGCTACGTTACGTCTGGAGAGTGGGGCGGGGTGGGCGGGAGGTAGGGCGTGGGGGCGGGGCGGTTTGATAGAACGTAACCGAAGCGTATCAAGGGGGAATAAACTACGAAATATTACGCTCAGGTGTGGCCACAATTCACGCCAAAGGCTCTAAAATGTGTGGAAGTTTGAAGGCAGAATGGCATTGGCCTTCTCTTATGACAAGAAACACGCTCGTCTCTGCTCCGCTCCTTCAGCTCAGTAAGACGCCGGACAGATGTTACCTGTTTGTAACGCTTCGTGGAAAGGGAATGCCCCACACTGAAGACACTGAAGAAGCAAGCGTGAGATATGATGAAGTAAGCTCACTTGTACCTAATGGTATATTTTTTAATGGAAAACATCGCTGAGCCTCTCACCGGGATGCGACTCACCACTGGCCTCACTGGAATGGGGCCCGTCATCTGGACCAACTTCATATAAGAATGCTGGGACGCTGGATTCTAAAAGGCTAGATACGAGTCCAGGGAGGTCGACATGTGGCACGGAAGACCATGCAGGACGTCGTAAATGGCGTAGGCGGCAAGCCCAGAATTAACAGACATCGGCAGGGTACGTTTCTTTACTAAAAAAAACACGGTTGCAGAAGCTCCAACCCGGTAGTTGGACGCGGTTCCACGTGCCGCCGTCGTGTTGACCTCGCGTAGGACCCGCCCCGCCCGGCGCCCGGGCGGCGGGAGGCCCCGCCCCCTCGGCGGCGGCACCAATGGCGACTGCGGCCCTCTTCTCCGCCGCCGCCGACGCGACGCTGCCCCAGTCGCCAAGCGTGAGGCACGCCCGGGCGGCGGAGGGGTGCGATGAGAAGTGACCCTGCTCGCCCCGGTCGCCAGCACGTCAACAGGCGCAGTGACGTCAGAGGCGGTGATGGCCAGCGGCCGGGCCGCGGTCGCCAGTGGCCGGCCGGACGGCGCTGATGTGGGGTGAGTGGGCGGCACGTGGCGGCGGCGCGGGAGCCGTGCGGCAGGTAAGTCTCCCCGCTGTCGCCCGCTACGGTGCGGCGGAGGCAGCACTGCAGCGACCAGCGCCGATGTGGAGCGCTGTTGATGAGTTATATGGTTAAGGAATGGAAGTGGTTACGCATTTGGTGCACGTGCTAGGCTTGTTGCTGCTGGCTCAATAAACCCCGGAGTGATGTCATGATTCCGCGAGTAACTGCGCGCAGGTGTAGTTACCGTGGCGAAATGTGGCAAACAGACTGTTATTATGACATGTGGTTTAAAAAGGACCTGCCACATCGCGATGTAAATATGTGAGGGACGGCCAAACCCGACACACATTGACACCAAACGCAAAAAGCCAAGCCCGAAACATTATGATTCGTGATCATAAGCACAGCTTGGGTCGCCAAATGCTGTCAATACAACAATGTCTATTCTGTCATGTCGTTAAACGTTCACCCTCTTAAAGGGGATGGGCGGGTGAGTGGAATTGTCTGAGGTTTTTGGAGGATACCGCTCTGACATGCTAATAAATTTTGCCCGAATTTTCAGTAACTTATGGGGCGTCAATTGCCCGTGTTTTGACGCTAAAAGGTGCTCCTTACCTGTCTACGTTTGGAGCAGCGGCGGTTTTTAGGAACACTGCACGGCGATCTGCAGCCTGTACAGAGCGGCCGGACGGCAACCAACGATTTCGTGGAAATTTTACCAACACCGCTGCATTGAGATAGCCATATATTACAAAGGTACGTTGAAAACACTTAAAATATGCATTAGCGTACTCAAAATTGATCATGGAACACGTCTGTTTAATTTTTCGTCACCGCAAGGAATGGTCTCGTAGGTATGATTTGAAAAGCCGAAAAAGTGCGATCTTTGGAAGATTCCACGTTTGACCTGCCTGCATGGAGTCAGTTGTTGCCCTTATAACACAAACTAGTGATATATTGAAGGCCATTGATTCAGCATGAGAACTGTGAACTCAGAATGCAGAAAAATTACGAGTTAAAGACATTTCTTGCTTACATGAAGCCATGGCGGTGCTTGGCATTTCGAGACGGAGGTTTGCTATTCAGTTGGGGGCCTTAGCCGGCCCCCCCCCCACACTTTTACTCTAGTCCCCGCTCAGCTTTAAGAAGAAAGTGGGCCAAATCCGTGGATCAGCGCGTTTTTTTGGCCATTTTAGGGATAGGTTTCATAATTTTCACTTCTCAGCCGCAAACCCATGCTGCGAAATTGCGCCCATTTTCGGTGTTTTCGACATCGGGATGTGACCGCTTCAAACGGCCAAAAGCAGTTTGCGGGATAAGAGCCCTGCACATATTGGAATGGGCATTGCGGAGTGAAAATCGATGGCACCGAACACCCCATCACCATCATCACCAACAGCCCGTGCGCGTTGAAGGGATCGTGCAGAGTTTGAACACATTCCGTGAAGCCTTCCCTGGTGAAACTCCATGACCAGTTAGACGTAATAAAAGCACGGGTAAGTGCCACTGAAGTGACAACAAGATATAAGAAAACAAAATAATTGATAACTTTTAAGCCCTAAGTATTGGACGCAAAATGACCTTGCCCGTCGACACGCTCCAATATCATGACCAAAGTCCTTAGTGCGCAGCGCTAGTTCCGGCACAGCACTAGGCAATTTGCTTTTTTCGTGGGCCTAGATGTCGTTTATGGAATGCGCAATCTTAGCATATACAAGTAGGAATTTCAATGGGTCGGGGGGAGGGGGGCTTGTGTGTTTTTGGGAAGCGCCGAAACTCATGAGCCTTACCCATCCTATCGTCCAGACACATTTGGTCCAGGATGTCGTCCACTTTATTCTGTGGCTATAATTTGGACTTGCCAAAAGAAGTCATTCAGCTCATGGTTGTTTTGGTATTATGATTTCAAGGTTCTTGTGTTTTTGGACTTGCTAGAACTAGTCATTCAGCTCCTGGTTTTTGGTATTATGGTTTCAAGGTTCTTATGTTAAGTTAACGAACTTTAATGTACCAGGTACCAGGAAGTCCTGGGTGAAAAGCGTGGTAATGCTAAACAGCGGTTATATTGACCGTACTCAATACTTCGAGCTGCGTTCATCCTGAAGAGTCCATCCTTTCAGCATGAGCCCAGGACAGCAGACGGGCGTTGGCATCTTAGTCACGTGTCTTAATAGGCATTTCATGGCTCCTGAGAATGCGTCTCGATGATTTTGTATCTTGTGTTGGTTTAAACACAAGCTATTTGCTGGGCAAAAACCAACCACAGTTTGGTCACAGCACCTTTCTGTCATAGTGGATATCGCACATGCAAAAAAACGATGCTTCTTCGAGGCTGCAGGAAGGCTGCAATTTTGAGCAGCCTTTCGACTGGTTTCGGAAGTGCTCACAGGGCTCGCGACAATACTTCATTTGAATGGTGTGATGTCAATGTTGCAGGAATATCGAAATTTGATTATTAAAACTTCCGATTGCAATCAAACAATACTTTGCAACACCATCTACGACCTTTTACGAAATTTTACTTTGACTTCTCATGAGTTTTTGGCAGAACCTTCATTTTGGAACCATATCGTCTTTATTTCCGAGATGCACCAAAGCCCAGGCGCACTGCAAAATGTACCACACCTTTCCGCTCGAGATACACCTAATTCCAGGGGCACCACAGCATCCGGTCTGTACCCATTTGACGAAATCCTTGATAGGCCCATTCGACAATGGAGTACCAAAACCATTATGTCGAGGCACCATGCTGCTTATTTTCGAGATGCACAAAGTGGACGATTTGGAGCGCACCGGGGCCTCCATTTTTAAGGAAAACCACTTTTTATTTGTTTTCCACCCGGACCAAATCCTCGATTGACTGCTACGGGAAAGAGGCACAGAAAACATTAATTGCACAAAAGTACCGCTTAAAGAGGCACCAAATTCCAGGGACACCACAAAGAGCTTCAAAATATTCATTTTCAACAGATCACAAATTTCAGGGTTGTCACCGCAATGTTAGTACCGATCTATCAACGAAACCTGGGATGGGCTCATTCGGCGATGGATCACCTAAACCTTTCATTGTAGGGCAACATCATTTTTTTTTCGACAGGCTCGAAATGTAAGCGGGTAATTTAAAGCCGACCCCAACATCTTTATCTGCAAGGGACACCAAAATCAGGGGCCACACAACTTCTGTGTGCCATCCGCTCTTGCAATATCTTAGGTCAGCCGCTCCGGCGAAGAGATCGGGGTCCGATCGGAGGGTTCCAAGGACAGGCCGGGGGCATGCGAAGGGAGCCCGGTCAGAAGGCCGGAACCCTCAAAAGTCAGGACCCCGGTCAGAAGGCCGGAACCCTCAAAAGTCAGGTCCCGGTCAGAAGGCCGGAACCCTCAAAAGTCAGGACCCTGGTCAGAAGGCCGGAACCCTCAAAAGTCAGGACCCCGGTCAGAAGGCCGGAACCCTCAAAAGTCGGTCGGAGGGCCTCTCGGACCGGTCGCGGGCCTCGGGGACATTGAGAGACACTCGATGTCAGTCAGGTGACGGAGGCCACGAATATCGAACAGTCGGTTCCGCACTGGTCTGGACCCTGGGGCCCCCTTTCCCAGTCAAGGACAGGGCAAGGGTCTGCAAATGTTTATCAGAAACCTCTTGCATTAGTTATGCTCCTAGGACCGCGGGGGGGGGGGGGCTGTTGTGCTGGTCAGGGGCCCACAGTGCCTAACAGAGGACCCCGTGTTGACAATGAGCCCAAAGTCAGTCACGGGCACATTTGTTGAACAGGGACAGAAGCGGGACCCCAATGTCAAAAAGCTTCTTGCGTTGGTCAAGAGCTTCTTGACAATGAAACGAGACGTGAGCAAAGACGATACCAGGGTTTGCATTCGCAATACGACGGTGACTTACATCAGTCAGAGGTCCTAGTACCAAACAAGGGGCCCTCCGCACTGTTTTAACCAAGGGCGGACAAGCCGAGTTGGTCTCTCGGCGCCAATCATTAGACTGCCTGCGCCGATTAAGGATCCTTTTGCGTCGGTAGCAGTCTCTGCGTCGATCCTGTGCCAGACGCCCAGATCGGAGGGCCCGCCGGATCGGGGACGGGACCTGTGTATGGTGTTCCCTCTGAGGGTCTCCGGACCGATCAGGGCGCCCCGGCCCCCGTGTCGCTAGAATAGTAGTTGCTAGATACCCGAGGCTGGGACGGAAAGACCCTTCAGCTCTTGACCAGGAATCTTCACCTGTGCTATTGGGAAGTGGATTCTCTGAACGGAATTAGCGAGAGCAACACGAGGAATTGAGATTACGTCATTGTGTCATGAGTGCGTGGCTTTTTACGCGCTAACCTGTTCCGGGTATTTATCTTAAAATCGCTAATGTAAGATCTTCGGCCTAGGATACGTTTTGCACGAGTACATCAGTGGTTTTCCTTGACGAGCATGCATTGGACGTATAATGCAAATTTTGAACCCTGTCTCGACCTGCGCTAGTGTAAAATTTGCGAGCGCATTAAAATCCTTGTAACAATACCCCGAGAAATTCTGGCAACGTCGCTGACTGTAAGCGTTTTATCAAAAGGATTGAATGGATAAATGCTAAGTGAATGGCGTCCCCGGTTAATTTGATGCAAATTGGAGTCTCTTAAGTCCTGGTTTATTTCAACTAAGTTAATTCTAAATGCAAGCAGAAACGTATGTTCTGGTAGTTTTCGGACCATTTTTCAGGCGGAGTTTCCATATCTAAAACAGGAAAATAACCTCTCGAAAAACGGCTGAAAACGCTGGCTCGTTTTTTTTACAAAAACAAATATACGATTTGCATTGGACGATACCTAGAGTAAGATTTACCACAGTTGAGAACATTGTGAGTGCAACAACAAGACTAGCAGTAGAGTATTTCCGTAATGGAACGAATCTAAAAAATATGGGCAGGGCTGAAGTTGCTCCGCCGATACGCTCACATGCAGCTGATAATGTACATACAGATGTACATACATATAATGATGCATATATATATATATATATATATATATATATATATATATATATATATATATATATATATATGGTCTTGATGCCTAAACAAGTCGTTCCGCTCTGGTAACAGAAAGTTCTTATTAATCGAGCTGATTATTGTGCCTTAAACTTGAATGGCCAGAGGATGGAAAGTTGAACAAGAAACACAGTTATATACATGGTTAATGGCGGCGCGTTTAGGCCACTTTAAAGGTGTGAAACTCTGCATGATAAATACGCATTCGCCATAACAAAACTGCGCGTGCCTGTCGACCTTTGTGGTTGGATGCTGGCGTCACCAAACAAATACGGCCGCAAAAGTTCCAGACAGATGAGATGACGGCATATTCTTGCCGGCGGCGTTGCGGCCGAGCGGTTAACGATTTCGGCTCACACTTGAGAGGCCCGTGTTTGAACCGTGGCTGCGCCATGGCCCCGAGCGTTTATATGACACCGGCGGCCCCTGGCGCTCCAAAAAAGGGTGTGCGACGACGTGCGTGGCGTTTCCTCCTGAGGCGCTTCCATCGCAGCAACCACTAGTTGTGTTTTCCGACGAATTTTCATCTCTGAATATAAAATGATTTGCGTGGCAGCGCAGAGTGTACCTAATATGCCCCTTTTGTAATCTGTGGAATTCCTATAGTTCATATAGTTATATAGTTTAGTTATATAGTTTATATAGTATTCCTATAGTTAATTCCTATAGCTCGAGTCACATTCCTCGCTAAGTATTTTATACAGCTCCGTACTCTTTCAATGCATTCAAAACATGCAGCACAAGATTTGGTTAGCCGCTTCTGCGTTAAAGCATTCACCGCGGGGCCCGATTCCCCGCAGTGCTGGCCGTTTCTACCAGGATGAGAGACAGGCATCGCCATAAAGTCTCAGTCGCATCGTACGGCCTCAATGAGACACGACCATTCACCGCGGGGTCCAATTCTCCACAGTTCTGGTCCTTTCTACCAGGCTGGGAGACAGGCATCGCCATGAAGTCCCAGTAGCATCGTACAGCCCCAATGAGACACAACCATTCACTGTAAGGTTTGCCACCTTTAAAATGTAGCTTTCTGCTGGTTTCGCTGTACGTAGGATGGCGTTGGCCAGTCAGTGGTGTCGTGTTGTGTCTAAATTTGATGGTAGTTCGCAGCCAACTTACTCGTTTTGCCATATATGCCCCGAAATATGGATGGAAGAATCTGTCAGTCTTGAGAAAAAGATGACTGTGCGCCAAATGCATAGCTGTCTATCTAAGTTTAGACCTCTACAGTGCGCAGAGAACAATAGTCTCCGGATTAGAACACAAGGACCTGGAAATGAAGTGGCCGAAGTCCGGGGAAATTTTGTGAGGGGATCAAGTTCCAGGGGACACTGCACTGAAGCGTGGCACCTTCCTCGACGGAATCCTGGATCCGTCTCTATTCGTACGCCTTATATATATATATACATATATTTCTTGATACGTAAACATAACGTTGAATTTGCAATATCGTTTCATTTTACGATTTTTCATACAGAGTGTTAAATTGTCTTTACTTCAAAGAAGTGATGTAGTATGGATGATCAGTTTCCACGTTGTGGAGGCCCAGCCCAATAGTACGGGGGCACAGCCCAATATTGCGTGGGCCCAGCCCAGTACTGGGACCCAGCTCAATATTTAGGGGAGGGATATGACCTCCCCAAAGAGATACAAGATTTCTCTCTGGTGGTGTACTTCTCATGCAACTGGAAAATTCTAACCCTCCCCCACACTTGTGCTCCAGCCAACAAACTGAGAGTGAAGAGGGTCAAATCTGAGAAGAAATCACTTTGTTGGCGTGTTGTGGGGACAGGTGCTGGCATGTTTTGCCGTTAAGCCCACACCCTTTCTCAACGAATTTGACAACATTACGCCCATGCCTACAAGGAAGGCATTTACAGTGAGTGTTTCTCATTTGTATGGGGGTTTCAAACTGGAATTGCCACCTGGAAGACCATTCGGTGCAGTTCACAGCCCTGCCCTTCTGAAGACTTAAATCCCTCTGGTTTCTGAGCTACACGCTCGCGGAGATGTGCAGACTATTTCGAGGAGACTTCCAAGGTCACCCAGGCATTCATAAAGTCATGAAAACGTCATTCAAATCCGCAAACAATGCGGCAAACATTGCCAAGAAAAATATAATTGCCGAGTCGACCATATCTGACATTCATCAGCACGATTTTCCGATATGACAGCCGTCAATTGACTCTCAATCAAATTGTGCAAGGTACGATGATGTAATCAAACAATGACGTATCAAAGAGTGTATTTACCAAACTGAAAAACTGCGTTGTCGAGAGCAGTCTTTTTTACGTTGAAGTATACCAGTATCTGTAATTGAGCTTCGGATCTGGAAAAAGTGCATTCATGTGTGATCACCAGATCACTTAATGGGATCCGGAACCACCCGGATTAGACCGGACCGGATCCTGAAGATCTTATCCATGAAGCGCTCTATTGCACCATACCCATGATTAAGCGTGAATCGCTTTAAGTTAAACAAGACATAATGAATGGTTAGAAAGACAATTAATTGTAAGGTAAAGTAAAAAGAAACTAATGGAGTAAAAAATCAGTAACTGAAAACGTCTTAAAGAAACACCGGTAAGCTTTTTGACCATGAAGTGACATGTTATAAGCGAACATTAAACACTGCGTATTTTACAGGCACGGCGGAACCTGAGAAGAGTTTTTAGTACGGGAGCAACTAACTGTGGGCAGGCATATGTTCCATGTTCTCGTGTCAGGGTGTCCGTCATATGACAAGGGAAGTCAGCGCGCTCTTAAGCCCAGACCATCATTATCATCATCATTATGCTCTTGTGTCTCGATTGTCATTCCCATAAATCGGGCGAAATTGGTATTGGGAGTAGTGACGATATGCTGGAAGCAGTGAGTGGTAGTGGACAGCTCGCATTATGGCTGAATCAATGGTACTTATCTGCTTGCACACCACACTATCATTAATATCATCAGTCTTATCTCCATATTTAATGACAACCGAAATGATATGAGAGGCAAACGCGCGTCCATAGCACGTACGCTTGCGTTCATGCACTCGTGCGTTCGTGTACACGTGCGTTCATGTTTACGTGCGTTAGTGTGTGCGTGTGCGACGTCTGGGATTATTCTTCACACACCTTATGCATGCGTGTAGCATGCACTTTTACTGTACTACAGATCGCATTGGAAAGCGGTTCGGAATGTCAAATTCGAATGATCTCCACACGCCGGTGGAGTGGTCGCCGGAAAACGCTTGTTTAAAACTGTTTCGCAGGTTTACAGTCCCCTCGCACAATAGTACCAGCCAAGACTTGCTATAGCGATACTACATTGTGGCTATAGTGCATCGTTTGTTGTTCTTGCTGAACGAAATCACATCTTTGTCATCGACAACACGGTTAACGCAGCCCCAGAACGAGTTATTCCTGCATTGCGATAAACATGTGGAGTTCACAAAAGCGCACGCTCTCCAGGCACCAGCGATCAACGCCTCACACACAGCGATGCTGACCGCGATTATTTGAGATGCTTGAGTGCACCGGACTGATATAGTTCGCGTAATCGACGATGTATTTATCTCCTCATCCTCAACGACACCCATAAAGCGGCTGATACATACAGTCTGTCCCGCTTGTGGTCCTTTACTCGCTGTCCCACACGTGCAGCGCTCCCCCTCCCCGCCGCCCAATAAAGTCATTACGGTATTAGCGCCGATCTGCGTGGGGCAATGCGCGGACGGGCCGGAAGTGTCCCCGTCCGCCGGCCCGGTGAGGTGCTAATCCGCGGAACCCGTCCGGCCGTCCCCTTCCGGAAGTCATTGGTACGGAGGTGGCGCGCTCCTCTCGCGCGGTGCCGAGCTCGGCGGCGGCGGCGGCGGCGGCACGGAAGCGCCAGTGTCCGCGGTCAGTTGGCACGGAGGGTGCGCGAGCGAGGCAGGCCTGGTGTCGGCGCGCGGCAGCGGCAGCGGTCGCCATCTTCGGCGAGTGCACGCGGCGGAGTGGTCACCGCTGTGGTCTCGTGAGTGGGAGTGTGCTGTGGGTGCTGCTGTCGGCGCACGAACGGCGGCGGCGGAGACTGCGCACGCGAGAGGTCATCAGTGAAGACTGCGCACGCGAGCAGTCGGCGGCGAAGACTGCGCACGCGAGAGGTCAGCAGTGAAGACTGCGCACGCGAGCAGTCGGCGGCGAAGACTGCGCACGCGAGAGGTCAGCAGTGAAGACTGCGCACGCGAGCAGTCGGCGGCGAAGACTGCGCACGCGAGAGGTCAGCAGTGAAGACTGCGCATGCGAGCGGTCGGCGGCAGAGGCCACGCGGGCCACCGGTCAGCCGTGGCAACGCGCGCGAGCGGCGGCCAGTGCGCCGGCCGCCAGGCGAGGCCTGTGGGCTCTGAGAGCACGGCAGTACATGAGACTCCGTACCCAGGGAGACTCTAGACGTACCCGAGACAACGCTAGCGCCGCCCGCCGCCGTGGAGCCGGCCTCGACCGAGTACTGCCCGCGCCGCGGCTCTGGCGGCAGCAGGTGTGCGCCGGACGGGTCATGGATGGAGGGCCCTCGCCAGGCTGCGCGGAGTCGACCGCGGCGTGGATCGACGATATCCGCCTGGAGGACCTGTCGACGCCGGGCAGCAGCGGCGCCGGCGCGAGCCTGCTCTGGCGCGAGGACTCCAGGGAGTCAGAAGATGGGCTCTCGCCGGTCAGGTAAGGCGGCTGCGGTGACTGAGTTGGCCGGACGCCGCTCACTCAGCTTGGATCTGGATGACAGATGAGGGGAAGTCATAGTCTTAGTCATAGTTACAGCCATTTTATAATTCTTCCACGCGGTGGTTATAACGAATCCAATCCAATTACGAACACAACGCTGCAAAACAAAGGACAAAACACCGCGAAATGAAAGAGCAAGGACAAAACGCAGGTGCCATCCAAAACGCTGCCAGTCGGCACCTTGGCAGCCGCGTCATCCGGCCGCCGTGGCACGGGTGCTACGCGACGACACACGGGCGCGACAAACACACATGTCCGATATAGCTAGGGGACGCTGGCTGCGGAGAAGGGCTTTCTGCGCCTGTACACAGTTGTAGCGGCGCACCATCTCCCCTACCCTTGTTCAGCCAAGCACTTGTAGAGGAAGGGGGGAGAGGAGGTTGCGCGGCCCGGGCCGTCTGACCCGGGGGGGGGGGGGGAATGTCGTCAGCGGTCTGGTGATGCAGCCATAGCAGCACTAGAGAGTGAGGCGCAGATAGACGCTGACGTCCAGTGGGGACGCAGCGGCCTTTGAACGTGCTGAAACGACGGAACTGGGACGTGCCGCACTGTCACATGGACCAAAATCGGGGCACCGCGTGGTGAGAATACCGGGTTTCACTGGTGGCGACGCTCGTCTGGCGGTAATGTCTTCTGTTCCGCTCTTCAAGAGCCTAGAGTGCAGTGCGAGGGAGCGATTTTTTGTGTGCCCAGTTCTTTACTTTCCTCATAGTCTGCGATCTACAGCTTTGCATCAACGAGAGCGCCGGCTACTAAAACGGCAAAATCGACTTTCTTTTCCAATTCACGTTTTATCGTTCACCTAATAATTAATTGACTAACGAACACAACGCACTGCCCGGTATGCTGAACCATATGTTTTCAGGCCGTTATTGGTGCGGCTGGTTTCAGATAACGGCAATCTGGTTGATGGGGGACACATGAGGCGACCAGGATCGGATTGGCTCGAACCTGATCCCCGATTTTGATGGGATGAGGAGTATCAGGATGATCCTCAGGATGATCAGAATGATCTCCAATGTGATGAGGAGCATCGGCTGCCACATAGACATCACAGTAACTAGGAGACCTGCGTAGGAACCGGAATGTCATCGGAATCGGCATCGTTTCCGCAGTCACGACCTTTCGGAACTCGGATTCTGGCGGCGAACAAATGGCTTGAAATTGAACTCGCCACATTAAAAAAACTTAAGCTCAATTCGGGCCTCAGTCCAAATTTGACTTGTTTTAAGGCAAGGCTTCAGCCTGAGTGATCCTGCATCGGACTGAAAGTGAACGTTCCTGTCCTCGTTATTGAAATTTTGACTTCGACAGTTTCTTTCTGTCAGATCGAGGGTGAACTGGGACACTGGACCAATACGAGGCATACAATGTATGACTTTCTTGCACCCATTTCCTGTCAAATGTTCTACGCTGTCTTGACATTCCCATGTTTCGGTCATCAGCTAACTTCAAGACCAATGCAGCATTAATATTATTCAGACCCCGCCTGAGGTCACACACACACACACATACCAGGTGTCGGCGTAGTGTCGTGAGTCATAAGACCGGCGGACAAGATGGAGAACGGGGTGCGCGATCCCTGTCGGACAACGACTAACGATCCCCAGACTCGGATTCATGTGATGCGGAATGAGTCGAAATCGGCCCCCGCTCTTTGAAGCGCCATGATTTCAAAATGCCGCGGCATGACTCAAAAAATCAATCCGCAAGTTGTGTATTTGTCCTGTTCATCTGCTTGGGGAAGCGGATGCGTTGACCACAGTGGTGACGTCGTGGGTATGAGCAAGTTCGGGCTCAGACTCACTGAGCTCTGATTCAGACTCTGGGTTATGTTGCCATGACTCAGACCGGGGTTGTGAACTGAGCCTTTTGTAGCATAAACGGACGTTAGGTACGAATTCACCAGGAACACGCGCGTAGTACCGTACGACGACGGGTGAAGGGTGGAGACGTGTGAGCAGTCCGATGACAATAAGAAACGAATGACAGGCGTCACCAGATGTACTTGAGAACCAATCCGAATATATTTTAGTTCGTACATTGGAATGTCCACAATTCGCGAGTTCAACGAGGGAGGAAGTAAGCTGTCAAATATGTCGCTCGCGTCACGATACGACTGCTTTTTTTAGCAAATTGGATGCTTTTAGCTGGGTCCTATTTGACCAATATCCTGACCAATATATTTGCAAGGCTCCTGACTATTCCATCTATGAAATCATGCCTTTTCTGTTTACATTTTTGGGGCTGCTTGAACCATTAAAGCTCTTTGTGTCACTATTTACGTTCTTTGCTGTGACATAAACATTTTGCCCACAAATGTAATATACGCAAACACTGCAAATAAGCAAAAATTCTGACAAAAACTGAATTTTTCTGTGCATATCGGTGGCATTGCACTGAACTATGCGCCTGTGTAATTTTCATGACCAAGTATCCTGGTGTGGGCGACAAGGCGTTGCAGCCGATTCAGACGAGTTTCGAGAGCAGTTTCTCAGGTAATTTTGCGGTCTTCGTCTGGCAAATCATGGGTCAGACAGTGCTAGTACTGTCAGTCATTTGTAGACGCTACACTTTCTTGCACGCTGAAATTATTTTCCACGCCTTTATCTGCTCCAGTTGCTAAGATCAGACACCAGTCGTTAAAAAACTACAATACGAGAGCGGATTCATTACATTTACTCTGTCATGTGCTCAGTCAGATGGGCATCTTGCTCAAATTTACGCTCATTCTCGTCAGATCCAGATGCTTGAACTATACCAAGGCCATATATATAGGCCAATACGATGCATCCGCTCTCTCCACTGCCGTTGACACGACGCCAACAGGGTTGTGTCACTGAGAAGATAAGCTGCCGAGAGCGATGCCTAGTTGGTTTCGGCATGTATTCTCTTCCTCTAAAATCTGTTATTTCCTATGTTTGTCGAATAGGCAGGTGGAGTTTAATTTATATGGGAATGATGCAACACAGCCACGTCTTACCAGACAACCGTAGGACAGATGTGTCGTGATCATTGCAGCATATTCCTTAAAGAATCGTGCGACTTTTAACTAAAAATTGCAGGGTCGTGCGATCATTTGTCGTAAAGATACACATCAAGCTGGAACTCAACCGATTGAATACGAAACTGGAAAAAAAATTCCGGTCTTCGTCTGGTAAATCATGGGGCGGACAGTGCTAGTGCTGTCAGTCATTTGTCGACGCTACGCTTTCCTGTTACCCCGGGACGAAGGTCTCGCCATTGAACGAAAATAGGAAAAGACGAAATTCACGTCAGATGAAGACAAAAACATGCCGCCGACCCTGAGCTACGTGCTCAGCAAAGGCCACTGCCTCCTTATATCCAGTCGCTGCTCATTTGGCCAGCACACAGACCTCCGGTAGCCGGTAGCAGGCGCTTCTAACGCTGACGGCCGCCTTTGTTGCAGCGTGCACTCCGCGGAGGCGACGGAACCACGCCTGTCGCTGCCGCGGCCCGACACCCCGGGCCAGATGGGGTCACAAGGCCACGCGCCGCCGCCCGACGCCCACGACCCGGAGCAGGCGGAGGTCGACGAGAAGGTCCAGGTCATGCTAGCCCACTACCTGGGCCAGTGCTGTCGTGAGCAGGTAGGGTGCCGGTGCTTACAGGCGCGGGGAGGGGGGGGGGGGGGATGGGGCTCTCGAGTCCTGGGTGCGAGCGCCATGAATGCTTGACATCTTGAATACGTAATCGTGTTCGTGACTGGGATAAGGCGATTGCAATTACACCCGCATGACCTGCAGGCGTCCGACTCCTTTGCGATTAGATGTGATGGTTTTGGACTTGGTGTCGTAAAAATGCGAGCGACCCGCGAGCTGTGGACTTCCTTTTGACATTTGATTTGCCCGGCGAACTTTGCTGCTGATCTTTTTGACGGGAGGTAGCATCCTGCCGGTAGCGTTGGAACCTCTGAGCAAATGTCATGGGCTTTTAGCGTGACGCTGGGCGTCGAACCACTTCAGTCATTGTGCTCTCCGTCCGCAATAGCAGCTCAAACGCAGCAAACTGGGACCCATTTCTAGCTTAACTCGACTTTGACCGCTGGATTTAGCTGACTTATGGTGTATTTGCGGCGCACCAAAGATGCTCCGTTCTACGTGACGTAACGAAGATTCTTTGCCGGACGCGCATAATCTTTTTCGCGATTCGATCGGAGTGAGACGAAAATGGCGCAACGCATGATATTATAAAGCGGCCCATTTGCGTGCCCAGAGCCGACTACGAGTGATAGAAGGTGTTATTAACCTCATAAACAGCGTAATTTGCAGTTTTTATTCTTGTTGGAGCACTCAGAGTATCAGCAGACAAAAATCTTGCGTCTTTGCAGTTATTGTCACGATAGTCATCAAGCTGTAAAGAGAAAACGTCGCGCTGCCAACACTTCCGGTAAAGAATCACGTGACGTCGTGTAGAGCATTCTTAGTGCACTGCGAATGCATCCTTGGGTGCCGTCACCGGACCCGAGTGGTTCCGCCATCTTGGCGCACCTGTTTTTGCCGTCGGCGGCATTGATGGCGCGCCCACGTGGACCGCTCAGCTGACTCAGCTCGCAGCCCGCCGCCGCCCACAAATCGCCCTTTGTTCTTCTGGTGTTTGTCAGTCAGACTGCGAGATTGCCGTTGGTTTGCGGTCACTCGCAGAATGCGCTCAGTGCTTGCAGACACATTCGACAGAACGGTCTTGTTACGCAAGGTGGACTTGACAGCCCTGTCATATAGGACATATGTTGACAGCCCGGTCCTCCCCGGAGAAAGAAGAAGTGAGAATTCGAGCTGAACGTGAGATCATGTCCCGTCTCCTCTCGCTAAATACTGAGGCCACCGTAGACGCGGTCTAGTGGATTCTTGTGTGGTTATGTGGCCTACTGTTACTGTCACGTTGTCTGCACCGACCACTTTTTTATTATCAGCTGAATTACAGGGCAATGTCATGTACCAAGAACCCCCCCCCCCCACATATATATATATATATATATATATATATATATATATATATATATATATATATATATATGTATATGTGTGTGTGTGTGCGTGTATATACGTGCTGTTGGTCGTCGCCGATGCATCAACTACACATCGGGTTCTTAATCTAACCATCAAAAGTCTGGTTTATTTTGAACAATATACACTATCCACCAAACATAGCTTTTGCGATGCTAGGAAATCACGGCTGGCTCCGAACTTCATCTTTCATTGGAGGAGCTGCTTCTGTTGTCACAGACGTACCTACCACCCGTGACGGGCTGGACAAGCCTTGATTCCGAGGATGACACTCTACATCACTCTCTTGCAGGCGGCCCCATAAACAGACCTTAAAAGCTCATGAATAGCAGGCTTGAGCTGCAGCAGCGGGCTGAGCATGCTCTTGGTCATGCTGTCATGACTGTTGTTCGCGCAGCCTCACGGGGCAACCTTCTGGGCGCGGCTTTCCAATGGGTCTCTGAGTGTGAGCGAGAAGAGGGCAAGTGGACCCCCACAGCAGCTTATATTGCTTCTCCTCCAAAACTTTGCCTACAGCACCTCCCCAGTTTGGATAAGGAGAAGCTTGCAGTTCTAAAAAAGTGGTCTGGAGTGGCGATGTAGGCCGATTCTTGCGGGCCAGGAGGGTCATAGGAGAGCAGAGCACGAGAACTAATTCTAGCGGGAAGTGATCACAACATTGATGAGCGATGCGTAGTTCAGAAAACAATTGTCCTGGGTTAGACCGCTTTAAGTCGAAGAGCAGAGATGAGGTTGTATGTGTTTCGATTCGAAATTAATAAAAAAAGACTGGTCAGCACAGGTTGACTTGAAATTAGTGCTGACATTTTCCTTTGTTCAGCAAGCAGCGGGATGGAGGCATTGGTTTTTTTTTAACTGGGGCTTGGACGCTCAGGCCATCCAGTCCACACCAACATAATCTCTCGAAAAGAGACAATTTGGTAATGGGTGCCGCTTGGCCAGGGCAGTTGGTGCGCCCTGAAGCCCAAATCACCATCATCAGCCCATTGATGTCCTTGCTCAGCGCGCCCTAACGCACAAATCATCATCATCATCATCAGCCCATTGATGTCCTGGCTCATATCTGTCTGCCATGTTAAATGCAAGCCTTAACAAATATTTAGCGACGAAGGGTGCAAGTGACTGTTCCTGACAGTCTACAGAAATCCAAGCTTATTTTATGGTGTTTATCTACGTAGAAACGTTTTATGCGAGTTCGTCAAGCATTTCTACGTAACGATCAGGAATGCCTAGTTATCTGCCGGCAATCTGCGCAAAAATGATGGTGACCACGTGCTCTTTCGTTATTACACCACCACCAGTCCGTCATACGGACTATATGGCGTGCACGCACGCCATAAACTGCTTGGATTGTATGACGTCATCCGCCTGGGGACTGGGCGGGGAGGGCGGGCACCGGAAGGGCTGGCGTGGATAGCCTCTTAGCGTAGCATGATGTGGAAGTCGCTACTGGAAAAGACTGTAATTCTTACGATGTTTTATATGCCATGCTTTGGAGGCACGCATTCTCAAGATTCTTCACATGACATGTTTTTGATGCACGCAATTCTTAAGATACTTTATATGACATGCTTTGGAGGCACGCATTGCCAGATCCATACCACAAGTGCGTCGTATACGTGGTTCAAACCTATCCGCGGTCCCTTGCAGTACCCCTAGTAGTTACATGGTTGTCATGCTCTGTCTTGTACACGGTGCAACTTTTAGAAAAAAACATATATCTTATATGTTTGCTTTTATGTCTCAAATCGCATGATGAGCGCAAGACGTGACTGCAATGTGCAGCACATCATGCTTTCACTTGGCCCCAAACGATGCAGATGACTCCAAAAACAAGGGCCTGGAGCCAGCCGCCTGTGGTGGATCACTTTTCTTTCAAAGCCTGCCACAATACACGCATCATAGAAACGCTCAACACGTGCGGGGAGTGCGAGGAAAAGCAGTAACAAAATAATGCCCACTGCGCCCCCCACCACATTTTGCAGCATCTCAACGTGTTCCTGCCAAAAATCTGTGTGCATACACAGTGTTCGTGATGTAGGACTGCACGAATGAATCTGCGATCTTCAGTCTATCTCAAAATACAGTGTGAGTGCGACGTACAAACCTGCGTTAGTTTTCCTTGCATGCGCTTCTATACTACCCACGCATATCAATACTCTGTTAAACACAACAAAGTCGTGGCGGTGTGACGAGCTTTGTAGGAACTGCAAGAAAAAAAAACGCTTGGGGAGGGCATAACCTGCTCTCCTCATGCACGCTAAATGGTTACGTCACGGTGTCGGTTTGCGGAAATGCGCCTGGTTCGGCACGCGGTATGCCGGTTTGAGGAACTGCGCCTGGTTCGGCACGCGGTATGCCGGTTTGAGGAACTGCGCCCGGTTCGGCACGCGGTATGCCGGAGGTGGCCGGGTGGAGTGAGTGGCAGTAAGCGGCGGCGATTGCACCCAGGAACATTGGTGTACTTCAGCGACCAGTCGGTACCTTCTTAAATCGATGTTCTGTTCTCGTAATGGCAGTCTACGTTTAGCGTATTTTCATCGTCATGATCATCGTCGAGCACCTACTTCTATGTCCATGCCTGGTCTCATGTGACGCCGTTCTGAGTGCTCGTGGGGACTTTGCCAGCTTTGAATGGTTTTTCAGCGGCTATGAGCTGTTTTTGCACCTGCCCCTCCCTGTCTCTTCTTCTGAACGGCTCAGAAATGGCGAACCCGACCATTATTTATAATGTTGGATGTCCCTACCTGAGTAGGAGATGCAAATAATTAAGACCATGGTCACCCTAGAACGCAGGGTCATGACATCATAACGATCACTTATTTTCTTGGAAGCCGGATGAAGTCTAGCACCCATTCATCCCGTGGTATGCCATGCCGTGAGGAATTAGAGCGATTCTTGTGGGTTTTCATGCAATGACCTCAGCCTGAATACCAGAGTGGACAACATATTTGCCCCTCTGGGCCACGGATGCGAATAACCTCAGGTGACCTGCGTTACCCCTGTATGGTCGTTATGGTGCCGCATGGCAATTTTTGTGGCACTGGTTTACATGGAAGATACCCGATAACAGCTCGCTTACAGCGACCTTGTTCTGACATGCTTCAATTAAGGCGAGAAAAAGCAACGGGGGCAACATTTCCTTCCCTATAGCTGGTATTGATATATATTTATATACATATATATATATATTTATATACATATATATATATATATATATATAACTGATAACTAGATCCATCCATCCCACGCTAGCTTGATCCTGAGCCACTTTTCCCCGCCACTTTTCCGTTCTTTCTTTGCTCGTCAATAACGACAGTTTCTGAGAAATTGGCGCACGGATGAGTTCTTGACAAATGAGACGGCTCTGGATGGGTATGCTTTCGGTTCTTTTGGAGTCATCTCAATAAAAAGACCACAGTTGTTGCTCATCTCAGTGGACGTTGCAACCATATAAGTGGATTGCCACATAAAGGCCGTGCCTGCTGGAACAGTGCACCTTCGTGCACAGCTCGTGCACCATAGTCTGGACGGCTTCGCTGTTCTCATCAGCGATCTTTCTTACGGCCCGTTTGATGGCGCTGCCTCAGCATTCGCCCCGACTTGGCTTCCCATTCATTCGCATAGACCTCTTGCTGGAGCATAAGCTGCAGGTTTCGATGAGCTGGGGGTCTGGTGTAAAGGACTTCGGCCGCCGCCAGCTTTTTGTGTTGTGTGCTGTCTCGTGGCTCAACATGGTTCATTACACGATAAACAGCGCATCGGCTTGCTTTCATTATCAAAACATGGTGTGCGTTGGCCGGGTTTTCATCTGGCAACACGTAATGAATTACAGATCGCCCAGCAACCGCAGCGTGCTTCGGGCATAATCGGCCCATGTCAGGGCTGGCCATATAAAAAGTCACCATCGGGCGATGTTTTGAAATAAATGTGACTAGGTCCTCCATCATTTACTCCATCTCGTAAACTTCCTTGTCCGCCGTTGCCTTGCTGAGGATGAGCACTGATTCTTACAGGCCCCCTTGGCTCAAAGCGAGCCACGCCGTTTTTTCCGAGGAAACATGGATTTGAACAAAACACGACATTGCTTGGCTTCTTGACGCTGCCTGAAGTGTAGTTGAGTACATGTCTAGGCACTCGGGAGTGGTCTGAAATGAAATGACCTCCGTCCTTTATTTTGACTGAAATTCTCCTACAGGTCTTGAAAAGCACGATTAGCTTATTCACTTGGGATTTGACACGGCTGTCTTGCACTTGAGTGTTTTGGCGGCCATTTGCCTCTTCCGATATTTTCTCCGGCACACCTCGATGATGTTAATGACGTTTCTGCGATTTCATACTTTTTTGGCCCCCTTGTAGGTACTGACCTGTTAGCGACATATCTCCGATTTCGTACGTTTTGGACGCCTTGCTGAAACTGACCTTCTCATTGCTCAACATGTACGGCATGAGTGGCTGTCGCTTATCAGGGCATCTTCACAGAAATTCATCCGCTACCAACTTTTTTGTTGCGCTGCCGCGGGACTCAACATGATTTATTATACGATAAACGGTGCATCGGCTCGCCTCCATTAAAAAAAACGAAGAACGATGCATGCTTTTCCCATCTCTTTTAATTATTCATGAAAATAGCAATGGTCTTTCGCACGTCTACACATTTGAGCACGCCATGGCCAATGCAACACCGTAAAGTGCTCACGTATGAAAACGAAATGCAGTAAACGATGCGCCAGCACGTTTGGTTTTCACGCGTCGAACATTTTCACGTTTTGTGGAACGCTTTTCACGTTTTCATGTGTGCTTCGCCAGGTTTCCCATTTAGAGTTCTGCTGATATCAAATAAACGTGTCACGCATTCAATCGCTTTAGCAATACACGTCCAAAACTTGTCTCCTTTTGTTAGCTGTCTCATTTGTCTCGAGTGGACGGAATCTGACGGCTTCCCAGATGAACGTGAGCTGGACTTGTGCCCTGCCGCAGGTGGGCTAGAGCCAGGGGATCTCTGGCTCCACGTGGACAGGCCATGGCCTTCCCCTGTGCCGCATTTGAACCGACCACTGACCTGCAGACTGAATTCTGGCACCTGAGCTATCCTGAAGCCTGACGCTATTCCTCGCCCCAGGGCACCAAAAGGCACATCCCCTCCCATCCTCGGGGTGAGCTGAACTCTGATGCCGCGCCTGCCACACTTACCACATATACTGGTACATTTACATGGTACTGTTACATGTGCATGTACAACATGTACGCATGTACGCTGACGCTCTGCCCTGAGCTGCCTGCCAGTGGACTAAGCCCTGTACCGCCCGCCCCCAGGTGGACGTACTCTGACGCTCTGCCCTGAGCTGCCTCCCAGTGGAAAAGCCCTGTACCGCCCCCTGCACCTGTACCGCCCCCTGTACCTGTACCGCCCGTCCCCAGGTGGACTGCCTTCTGAAGGTGTCACTGGAGCGTCGCGACTTCCGCCGTCTGTCCGCCATCTTGGGCCAGGTCTCCATGAAGGAGGGCGCCGGCGGTGCCTCGCAGACGGTTCATCGGGCGCGCGTGCACGCCGCCTTCCAACGCGGCGACTTCAAGCAGGTGTACCAGGTGCTGGAGAGCCAGCCGTTCGACGCCAAGTACCACAGCGAGCTGCAGCACCTGTGGTACCAGTCGCGCTACGCCGAGCAGCGCCGACTTCGGAACAAGCCGCTGGGTGAGCCCCCCCCCCCCCCCCCCCCCCCACCGCATCCCGGAGCCGAGGAAGGAAGGAGCCACCACTCCCCTCAACACCCCGGAGCCGAGGTGACCTAGATGCTCCCCTTGATGCCACACTGAATGTGGTGATTTCCAACCGATGTAAGCATGACTCGCGGAGAGGTAAGATATTTAAGGACTTGCGAAATGCTCCCCTTGATACCACACTGAATGTGGTGATTTCCAACCGATGTAAGCATGACTCGCGGAGAGGTAGGATATTTAAGGACTTGCGACCGTGAGCACGGCTTCCAGATGTTCAGTATTAGCAGTGCAGCCAGTTCCCACTTGGCAAAGCCGCTTAATCAGTATCACCTGGTATACTGATGTCGGCTGTCGTCAGAATAAGGTCTCCCTGCTGGAACTGGGTTTTGGCAAATATGGTCAAAGGTAGCCATGATACCAAAATGAACTTGAAGGTGGATAGGTTTGGATTATAGTTCGTTCATTTTCCATGTCGATGGAACTCCGCGCAAAAGGGTGCTGCTGTAGAAGCCGTTGATGAGAGTAGTTATTATGTCGCTTAATTTCATCAGGTTGCCTCGAAACGCAAACATGGCAAAATCATGTTTATGACCTATTCTAGACAAGTCGTAGCAGTTTTAAAATGTTCTTGAAACGACGCGGAACGGTGGTTGATGATACAAATGAGGAGCGCCTTCAAACATAGGGCATTGTTAACCTCGCAATGATTTCTCCACAGGAGCGGTTGACCACTACCGGATCCGGAAAAAGTACCCGCTACCAAGAACAATTTGGGATGGAGAAGAATTGGTGTACTGCTTCAAGGAGAGGGATAGGAAAATGCTGCGGGACTTCTACACGGTGAGTTATACCACTACGCTGGTGAAATCGTTAAAATTGTGGATCAAGCGGTATGGCTGGAATGGTGTGCTGTTCCTACTGCACACACACATAATGCTCATTTTATGGTTAGTATACTGGCAGAAGGAGTAAAGATTTGGTAGCATTCTGTAACTGATTGTTCGTCGTGACAGAGTAGAATTCTTAAAATTTACTGAAAAACAGCACCTTTGCGGCCAGATTTTAATGAGTAACATGCTTGCGTCTTTCCAAAGATGAACCGCTACCCGACGCCGGCGGAGAAGAGGGAGCTGGCCCAGCAGACGAAGCTCAGCACCACCCAGGTCTCCAACTGGTTCAAGAACCGGCGGCAGCGTGACAAGACGCAGAGCAGGGAGCACCCCCAGAACATGACCCCTATCAAGAGGTACGAAACGGGGTTCCCAGGGACAAGGAGAGAGCACAGAGCAGGGGGCACCCCCAGAACATGACGCAACCCCCCATCAAGGGGTACGACACGGGGTGCTTAGAGACAAGGAGAGAGCACATGAGCAGAGAGCACCCCTAGAACATGACCTCCGTCAAGAGGTACGGTACGGGATACCCAGGGGCAAGGAGGTAGAGTACAGAGTAGGAAACACCACCAGAACATGACAGGACCCCCATCAAGAGGCACGACACAGGGTGCACAGGGGCAAGGAGAGAGCACGGACGGGGCACGACATCAGCCACAGGGCATCCAACCTGAAAACACCGAGTGTAGGGGCCAGCAGGCACCGACTCCTGACGCCTGTCCTCATAAGTGCGACGAAAAGCAGGCAGTTCCTGTCATGAACACCCAACGAAGCATCGCTTGCGCTCTCACCCGCCGCACCGCGCCCGCCCTGCAAGAACCCTTGGCATGAGCGAGAGTGAATGATCTATGCCCTGAGTTCACCAGCTCGCTCGCTGTGGGGCTCATCGTCGGAAGAGAGTCACGGCGGCAGTCTCGCCCTGCCCGCCGTGGTGTCAGGATGTTCGGGGCCCCTGTGTCAGAGCACAGCTCCCCGCTGTCTGTCGCTGTCGTGCTATTCCCCGCGCTCGCTGTGTACCATGTGTCCCTGTCCGCCTGCCTTCCTCGCGTCCGAGTGCGCGATGTGAGCGCCTCCGCTCAATACGGAATTCTCCGACGCAGCACAGCTCCATTGTGTCTGCGTTTGACTGCATCGGTGTTTGAGTTGTTCATTGTGCTGTGCAATGTGTCCGATTGTTCGAGCGTGCCCGTTTCTGGCCGGGCTCTCCGTTGTCCGCTGTCTGCTGTCTGCAAAGACCTGCCCTTGAGTCGCGCTCCAATGTGTCCGGTTGTCCGTTGTGTCCGGTCGTCCGCTGTGTCCAGCTGTCCCGTACTCTTGTCTCCGAGCTCGGCGCCGCTGTGTCCGCTGTCTTCCGTATGTCCTGTCTGCTGTCCGTTCATCGCGGTGTCGGGGCTGGTGCCTGTGTCTGAGCTGGGCCACGTGCCCTGTGGCCGAGCCGGCCCGTGTCCGCGGTGTCCGAGCCGGACCGTGTCCCCTGTGTCCGAGCCGAGCAATTTCCCATGTGTCCAAGCCGGGGCACGTCCCCTGTGTCCGAGCTGGGCCATGACCCCTGTGTCCGAGCCGGGCCACGTCCCCTGTGTCCGAACCGGCCCTCGTCGCGTGTCGGAGCCGGGCCATGTCCCCCGTGTTCGAGCCAGGCCGTTTCCCCTGTATCCGAGCCGGGCCGTGTCCCCGGTGTCGGAGCCGGGCCGTGTCCCCGGTGTCTGAGCCGGGCCGTGTCCCCTGTGCCGGGCCGTGTCCCCGTTGTCTGAGCCGGGCCGTGTCCCCTGTGCCGGGCCGTGTCCCCTGTATCCGAGCCGTGCCGCGTCCCCGGTGTCCGCCGCACCCACCGTCGGCTCTCTGCGCCGCCCAGCCGCCGGGCAACACTCGCGGGCCAGCCTCAGTCAGTCCTGGAGTGCTCTCAGGCTCCGATACCAGAAATATTAGCCGACCGCGCCATCGCCGCCGAAACAAAGGCGTCTCGGGTGCGGTGGAGGCGCCGCCGGCGTCCGACCGGCCCCAGATGCTTGCGACAAACCACGGACGCGGCTGGCAGAGGTACCCGGGATCGATTACCAGCTGCCTGTGACGTCATAACGTCCTAGAGGAGGCAATTATTTGACGTTGATGTGGGCTGTTCTGTTCTGATGGTATGAGACATATGCTCCGGGAGAGATAAAGGGCCGTTCTTGACCTTCGGTATGTCCTGGGAGAGATGAAGGACTGTTTTTGACCTTGAACGGGTCTGAGTCTCATGCCGAGTCGTTGGAGGGAGGCTTGGAGATCGCATGTACATCCTTCCCAAGCATCCTCCTTGGCATTTTAGTTACATCCTGTCGGCACACCGTCTATGGACCCTATACCAAAATTGAGCATTATTGTGCCCGCGAATCCAATCATGCATGTAACCTCTCCACCATCCTATCTTACAGAAGTATTTGAAACTGTCTTGTGCTGCATTGCTGCCTTTTTTCCTTTTACACTAATGTAGGAGTAAATTAAAAACCAACGCATGCAGAAAGCGCCATCACTTGATCAGTTTAGCGACTGATTCAGTAAAATTAAGTATCGAGTGTTCATTGTGCTTGTAATCAAACACGTTTTCTGAAGCACGAACTAGCATTGGCAAACATCTGCCCGACGTTTGTTTTTGCCGCCGATACTCGCGCCTCTCCTCCCCTCATCCCGTCCAAGCGCCTCCCAAGTGCCGCTTCTCCCCCAAGTTCGGCGCGGTAACCCGATATGTTTGCCCATATAAACCACGCCCGGCCGGCGGCGGGTAACAGATCCGGCGGGGCTACAAGGCGGCGCTGTGTGCGGCGGCCGGCGACGGCGCAGGTCACCGCCAGGGGTCGGGTCACGGCTCATCGCCGCCAATCCATCAGCGCGCGCGGGACGGCGTCGACTCCGATGTCACAGGGACCGCGGCGCGCGGCGCGAGAGAAATGCCGCAGTGGAGCCGCGCTCGCCGCAGGTGGCGGTGCTGTCCTCGCCCTGCCCGCCCGTCCGTCCGTCCCGGTGTCGGCGGTCGCCGCCGTCGGATCGCGCAAGCGGGAGTCAGCCACCGCCGCTGATGCCCGTCATGCAGAAGAAGGCGGAGTAGTTTGGACGGCGCTTTCAAAAGCTGCACGTCTCCGCGCTCACAGCACTGGGTGAAAGGTCAGGCGCCCATTGGCTGGCTCTGAGCCTGACTTGCGTATAATTGGACGAAGGCGGATTTTCAACCTAAGCGATCCGCCCCGTCGAAGTATGCTCCGAGAGGACTTCCGCCCATTACTGAGTTTCATGAATACAGTTGTGGCCAGAGGAGGAGGGGGGGGGGGGGGGTCGGGGTCGGCACAGGGACGTAGCCAATAGGAGGTGTGCAAAACAGGCAGACTGTTAAAGGATCATTCGAAAGCATTGCTCATGTAGGCTCTGGCCAGTCGTCATGCTGTCGAGCTGTTCTTCTAGCATGACTAACTCAACAGCAGAATAATTCCTTGCCATCATTGGAAAGAAACTAACCGTGAAGTCAAATTCAAAGCAGCATATTTGGTGATTCGAGCCAGACACTGAACTGCGAGTGGCTGCCGCTGTCTGCGTGCTTTGAACGGGCTCAGGATTGCAGTTTTGTGACCACTCTTCTGTGCGTCCCCTCCTGCTAAACCCATCATGCTGCTCCCTTCTCGGCACTCTTAGTACGCTAGCAGCGCCCTTGTCATCCGACGCGCAATGTATCCGCTTCGTCGGAGAGTTGCTCCATATTACAGGCTGCATTATATTCGAACAGTGTACATATTTGAGTACCTTTATGTGGAATGAAATATGTGTGAATTATATTGCACTTAATTACATCACAATTTTATTGTATAATGCTCAAATTGTACACTACTTTTATGTTGTATACTTTCTTATGTTGTATCTGCTACAGATTAGAGATACCGCAAGTTCTCATCCCTACCGTGAGTGGAGAAGAACACTTGTTGCGATATTGACAAATGACGTGTTCAGGACGTTTGTATTCATACGGCATTGGGTTTGCTGACAACTATTTTATTGCGATAGCATAAATTGCCTCGGGTGGGTCGATTCCATCGTTGAGTTCTGTATTTACGACGAGCCCCAGTGCTCGTCGTTCACTCAAATTGTCATAGTCATCCGATAATATCGAGGCTTCGCCCTCGGATGCTGCCTCCATTATGATAAGCGCTGTACGTTAGGTTGGACAGAAAAGTAAATGAAGAAACATGAATGAGTCCAGTCACTACAAAGCAGTACGACACATGTTCCAATGCCTTCGGCCAGGTCCGCAGTTCCTTGTGCTGTAACAAGCTTGGTCATCTGTGCTTGCATTGGCACAACATACAGAGTTAACCGTCGCATTGCAGACATGGATCGATTAAGTAGTTTCTCCGTTAGATTACCAGGAAGTCATGCGAGTTGACGGTGGTGTTCGCTTTTCGTGGGGTCCAGGTCAAAAACACCCTAAAACTCGAAAAAAACGCACAACAAAACTCTCAAAACGGGAATCAAACACCTTGTCCACATTTTCTTCGTTCAGCAAACATCGAGCGGTCGAAAGAGAACAAAACAAGCCGAGTGCAAAGCAGGGTGGACCGTTACGCTCAGCGCCAGCGCCGCATCGAACTCCAGTCATCACCGCATCAACGTCCCGCTGCCTGCCCAGCCAGCCGGGCCGGACTGCGCCTGCTCGGTGACGACATCATGCAGCTTTGATGGCCGGATCCGTTGTGTGCGGGGACCCCCCTACGCTCCAGTAGCCGCGCCGGCCTGAGCGGCCGGCCGCCGGCGTCCCCGCGCGGTCGGGTCAGCACGCTCGGGTCCCGGCGCGGTCGGGTCAGCACGCTGGGGTCCCAGCGCGGCCGGGTCAGCACGCTGGGGTCCCGGTGCGGCCGGGTCGGCACGCTCGGGTCCCGGCGCGGTCGGGTCAGCACGCTGGGGTCCCAGCGCGGCCGGGTCAGCACGCTGGGGTCCCGGTGCGGCCGGGTCAGCACGCTGGGGCCCCGGTGCGGCCGGGTCGGCACGCTGGGGTCCCGGTGCGGCCGGGTCAGCACGCTGGGGCCCCGGCAGCCCCCGCGTCGGCGCCGGCGTCGCCCGCGACGCCGGCGGGGAGGGCCTCTCCCCTCGCTGCGTCAGGCCAATCTGGTGGTTAGCGAAACCGGACACCCGCCGAATCATTAGCCTGAGAAACGAGGAAGATAACCACCGTGCACCCGTGATAAATGGCGGGGCTCGTTACGACCTGGGCCGGCGTGGAGGCACGTACGACGCGTTACGACCGACGCGCCGTTCTAACGCGCCGACAGGCGGCTGGGCTGACTCGCTGGGCTCGCGACCGGCTGCACCAGTCGGTCCAGTTGTACCACTCCGACCAGTTGGAGACCAGTTGAGCCAGTTGGACAACTTCAGTCACTTTGACCAGCTGGACCACTTACACCAGTTGGTAGTGCACGGGGAGGGTGCGAGACTTGGTCTAGCTAAGGTGGACATGGTGCAAACGAAATTGCCCGCGCAGGTATGATTGCCATGAATGGGCAACATGGTATCATGACATGGGTAATTACTTCGCTAGCCGATCTGGATTGTGTGTGTGTGTGTGCGTGCGTGCGTGCGTGCGTGCGTGCGTGCGCTTGTGTGTGATGAAGGAGAATCGAGGCAGCGAGTCTTTTGTCAGTACTACAATGATGTGGGCTGGGACGGGCAGAATAGATGCACATTGGAACTTTTGAGGTGTTTAAGACGAAGATCGCAAACTGGTGTGTGAAATAATGACAACCTGGATATTTGGTGTGCTACCTGATACCGCACTGATGCAAACTGACAAATATATCACACAGGTGCCAAAGCTTGGGCGAGGTGTGAATTGAATTCTTGAGAATGGGTGGGTGAGTGGGTGAGTGGAAACCTACCAACTCCATAATCAGACAGAAATGTTTCAACTTGTTGCATCCTTATGCTGTCTTTGCAGTGCGTTATCATGTGTCCATTAAGATAATAAAATACAGTGTGACATAGTCCATATGCATAGTCCATCTGACTATATATTTCCGAAGAGCAGTGCAAGGACCCAATGTCGGATCGGGAGCGGGCCACGGCTGGCGACCCGCCCCGGCTGCGCTGTCCTCAGTCCGAGCCCTGTGGCTGACGCGAGCCGGCCGTTTCAGCAGCGAGCCGAGCCTGTTCGGAGCGCTGGAGCGGGCCGGCGCCGACCCTGCCGGCTGCGGCGTGGCTGCCTTCGCGCCCTGGGGCTACCTGCCGCCGCCGCCGCCGCCGCCCTGCAGCCTGGGCGCCGCCGCCGCCGCGCACGGCCTGGACTTCGCGCTGGGCCGGCCCTCCAGCATCGCCAGCGCGCTCCTCAACGGCTGACCGCCGCCTCCGCCGCGACGGCACGGAGCCTGCGGTGACGTCAGGCGGACTGTTGGTGACGTCAGGCGGGCTGTCGGTGACGTCAGGCAGGCTCTTGGTGACGTCATGCGCCGGCCCGTGGCGGACGAGCGCTCGTGTGACGATCCCGCCGTTACGTCGGCGGGAGCGGTGTTGTTATGTGTGGGAGTGACGTCATAGGCGCGGCTTGTGACGTCTTGGGTCGCGTGCTGCTACGGCGGCGGCCCATGTCTGAGAGTTGAGATGGCGTTGTTGGTGTGCTTTCCGGTGGGGATACGTTATCGACCGCTACTGATGCCCAGAGCTTGGAAGAACGGTCAGTGGTAGCATTGTTGTCTGATGTCGAACGGGACGTGACTGCCTCAAGAAGGGACCCTGTGAAGTTGTTTATCCAAGGCGACCGCCGCAGCTCGTGGCGCGTGGGAGGCGTGCTGATTATGATCTGACAATCCTAAGCGTTGATTCCGAATCGGCTTTGTTTTGATTGCGAATCGACTGAAAAAGGTGCGTCGTCTGTGAGCTTATCGACTTTGCGAAATTATCCCACCTCCCAGTGACAGCGGTTTTGTCGGGATACGGGAAAGAATGCACCGCTTATGGAGCTGCCTTTATTTCGATGCTTTACCACCCACATCGTAACACGTGACTCAGTTGCCGTCCAAAGGCTGGGGGATGCCGTTTGTTGGTCAGCATACTGCTCACAATAATGACGCAAGGACAGTCAAGCACCGTGCATCACGGTGCTCTTGTCGGAGGCCCCGGCCGAAATGTCCTGAGAATACGCTGCGCTACGGGCAATGGCCCGACAATAAAGACGACATTCGTGATAGCTTTGTCTTGTCAGAAGCGTTTGCAAGAGAAGACACGGGCCTGTGCTCGTCTTCCTTTGAGACACAGTGGAAGAGAGATTGGCAACAAAGGAAATAAAGCACCCAAAGAGCGTTCTATCTTAGCTTGCTTTCGACAACTCACCGAACGTGAAGCGTACAAGAGCACCAGGGTCAGCACAAGTTTTTGGGGAAAAAGTTCAGATGTAAAAAATGCTTGTAAATAACGTAGGTAAGCAATTGTCACGCAAATGCACTTAAGGCACGAAATCCGTGTGACGGAAGCACGTACTTACATGTCCATACGAAAAAGTGCGCACGCAAAGGTGTGCATGGTTCAAAGTACGGTGGAAAATGTTGGCATTGACATAAGTTTATCAAAAGAAAAGGTCGCACGAAAAAAAGTTAGCATACATTAGATACATACGTAATTGTCCGTAATCAACCCAACGTCCGCATATGTTCGTAGCGGATAAAGATGGTTTGACAAAAGAGCGCACGCAAAAGTTGATGAGCAGCATAGGCGGAGGAACGGCGTTCGTGGGAGCATCCCATTTTCCGAGGATGCTGAACATGATGGTTATGGCGATGCGTGAAGAAAATTGATCCCAGGATGCGAGATGATGCCTACTTAGGGAGTGTTCCCGGATGAATAGAAAATCAGGGCAGCAAGTGATGCGCCGTCGGCAATCAAATTTCGTTGAAACTTGATTTGCGGAAGCCTTTTTTATTTCAAATTGGTGTTAAGTGTACAATATCTAGCAATGTCCAGCGTACAGTTTAAAAATGCTACTTTCGGACAATGTTGGGTCGAGTGCAAACAAGCTAATCGAGTGGGGCGTATCAAGCTGGGTCCAGCCGGCGCATCGTTCTCTCGGGGCTCTGACTAACCTTACATGCGCAACAGCGAACCAATCGTCACTGGTACGTCTGCCCGCCGCATTCCACAAACGAGCTAGCTCGCCGCGGCACTCAGCTGGCGCCAGAGGCGAGCTCAGGGGACGTCTGGAGGAGCCGCCGACGGCGACGTCGTCAGGGTGAGGGATAGAGGAGCAACACGATCGACCCGGTGGGTGATCTGCAGTGGAGAGGTTTCATTTCAAGTCCCTAAATATCCAGTCCCCGTCATCCTAGAGTCATGTGGCACTACCCAATTGATTCGGGTTTATCTGCTGGGCGCCTCAGAGCGCTTAAGTTCACATCACGTAGGGACATGCTATTCATAATAATTGACCTGGCTGATGCACTTATCGCTATTTGCCGCCATCCCCTACCCCTTCCCTTCCCGGTCGAAGGGATGTGGTGGCCCCAGCAGTGGCCATTCGTCCGGCGCCTGGCATCAAGGATGGAGGATTCGAACTTGCAGTATGCATCTACATCTTTTGAGCGAGTCCTTTTGTCAAACGAAACTCCTCCCTGAGAAAAAGCTGCGTGCAAACTTTGGTTTGTTCAGTCAAATATTGAAATGCGATCCCTTACTTACGTACCTTTGTACGGTACGGTTGTACGGCTGTCTTGAAGTTTGCTCCCGAACACCTGCATGCAAACGAATGTTTATAACTAAGGGTGTCACTTTCCAAAATCGGTTGGGGGGGGGGGGGTGCTGAGCCGAAAAGGTTGACCTGGCCTACCCACAAAACCTGATTCCCCCCAGCATTTTGACCACTTCAATTCACTTCTTCGATATGGAAAATACTTATTTGTAATGTATCGTAGGCCCAGAGTTGTTTCCCGGTGGATGAATCCTTCCCATTTTAAATTAGGTAGAGATGCCTTTTTGTGAAAAGTCTAGAATGGGGTAAAATATGCAGAAAACACATCCTTGTAGGGGAGAGGCGGGATAATTGGGACGATGGAGAATAGGGACACGCAAATATCTCAGAGATGGGCAGCTCCGGATCACCATTGTACACTCATGTTTTTCTGTTTTGTATCAGGCAAGGTTGGAAACTATCAGCTTACCTTTTCCGGTGCACAGGAACGCTGCACGGGGTGAGTGCCAAAAAACTATACTTTTCGAGTGCTATTTCGAGCTGTGTGTGTTGTTCATGTCAATCCATCTTTTCTTTTAACTATTTCACATTGTAAGCCCACATAATGTTAATCTTCTTGCTGGCATTTAAAATTATATAAGCCAATTGACAAACGGCGGAGAACTCGTCTAGTAGCTGGCGTGCGCTGCAGGAGAATCGGGACGCCCGTCCCTATTGTCATGCAGATGTCCCAATTCTCCTGCAGGAACCATTAACGTCACCCATGCATAATACTATTCGTACCTATAAATTGATATAACTGTTGTTATCGAAACTTACCTGTTTTCTTCTTTCAGAACCATGCCACGTGTATACGTTAGAAAAGAAAAGGGGTACGCGGACGTATGTCATGATTCAATGCTGCTGGCTGTCAAAGATGTTGTAGTAGGGGGAGTGAGTCTGAGAAAATCTGCAGAAGCCCACAGCGGGAGCAAAAGCGTCCTTGGAAGGTATGTCACAAAGCACAGTGTCGATCCTGCAGCTCGTCTTGAGCCCAACTACAGTCATTCGAAGATATTCACTGCTGACGGGGAGCAAGCCCTCAGTGAATATGTGATGCAGTGCTCGAGGATGTTCCATGGCTCAACGCACAAGCAAACACGTGAAATTGCCTACGAAATGGCAGTTAAAATGACAAATATTTTCCCGCCTCCTGGGCTGAAAATGAAGAAGCGGGGCGAGAGTGGATGAAGGCCTTCATGAAAAGGAACACCCAGCTGGCACTGTGGAAACCTGAAGCTACATCCATCGCGCGAGCTGGAGCCTTCAACAGGTACAATGTCGAGGAATTCTTCGGAAACCTGTCTGGGGTCCTGAAACAGACGGGAGTCTCAGGTGCGAGGATTTTAAATTTAGATGAAACTGGAGTCACGACCGTACAGAAGCCTGGAAAAGTCATTGCTGGAAAGGGATACGAACAGGTCAGGAAGGTCACCTCTGCGGAGAGGGGTGAAATTGTCACGATGTATGTCGCTGTGGCTGCCACTGGTGTATACCTTCCCCCTGCCTACGCCTTCCCAAGGATGACTCTTCGGGAGAATCTGATGGAAGGCACCCCGGAAGGATCGCTGCAGCTGTGTCACAGCAGCGGGTGGATGACGCCTGAAAATTTTGAGAAGGTGATGCAGCACATTGTGAAGCACATGGGGGCAAGCAAGGACAATCCAGTCGTCATTGTGCTTGACAGTCACGTCAGCCATGTCAGCCTGAACGTGTTGACGTTGGCGAAGGACAGTGGAGTCCACATCGTGTCTCTACCTCCTCATACGAGTCACAGGCCCCAACCGCTCGATGTCAGCGTCTTCGGTCCGATGAAGACAAGCCCCAACAAGCAGGTAGGCAGCTGGATGCTTCCAAACGCGGGAAAGCCTATCAAGCTTCTAAACATGGGGAAGCTCATGGGGCAGACGCCAATCCGTTCGGCCACCCCAGCCAACATCCTACCCGGCTTTCGAACGACAGGAATCTGACCACTGGACACTGAAGTCTTCACCAAGGATGACTTCCTTCCCGCAGACGTGACCGACAGACCAACTCCCTCAGCGACTGCAGAAGCGCCCGGGGTGGCTGAAGACGACACACACGAAGCGGACACACAGGAAGCGGACACACACGATACAAACACACATGAAGCGGGCGCACACGAAGATGACACACACGAAGTGGATACACACGAAGAGGACCGCGTCGAGAGTCCGGAGCCTCCATCCCTCTCAAGGAGGTCGACTGATCCGGTTGACCGGCATCTGGAAAGGCCACCATTTGCAAGCAACGAACCGGATGCAGTTCCTTGGCCGTCACGGGCTCCAGCTGAGGTCCAAGGAGGTGACCCACTCAGCCCAGCATCTCCCGCAATCCGGCCTGCCTCACTGCAAGGAGTTTTTGGGATATCCGAAAGTGAGTTCTTGTTATCCCAATTTCTTCCTTAAACCGATAAAGCAGCAATGATAAAGTAACATTAAACCGACCCCAGATCGCCCATACGATCCTTAAGAAAACATTGCTCATTATTGAACTGTCTTATATTTTCGTGATCATAAATTTCCTTTCGTTTTCACCTTTCCTATGTTCGTTGATTATGTTCTAATGCCTCAAAATATAGTTTTTTAGCGGATAATTTTGTATCCCAAAGGATCCTCCAGTGAGCCATGTTGTCAAATGCCTATGCCTATGTTCCATAACCATATCTTTACACTTCCTTGTCCTACATCTCTTAAGGCAGGACCCAAAGTGGAGCCGAGTCGTCGAGGGCGGAAAAAGGAAAGACCATGGTGGCCACGAGTACACCAGAGCTGCAAAGAGAAAAGGAGGAACAGGAGAAGAAGACCCGAAAGTCGCAAGCCAAACACAAGCGTTTGTCAAAGCGACTATTCGATGCCAAGAGCAACACCGCTAACACGAAAGGTAAGAAGAGAAAGCTGGGAGGTGCAAAGGACTTGCCAAAGGCTGACAATAAAGCGTCGTGTCTGTAATGTGGGATGCAGTATAGGCTCAGCCGTAAATCGTGGATCCAGTGTACAACATGTCAAAAGTGGGCGTGCTTGCCGTGTACCGACGCAACAACCTGGCAGGCGCAGTTTGTCTGTGGCGTCTACCGAGACTGATGATCCGCTCATCCGCTGTGATCCGATACGATCCACTATGACGCGGGTATTGCATTAGCTGTGCTCATTTAACGTGATTAGTACGATGTGTAGGAAGTTTTGTGACCGTTTACGTTGTTAAATGGGCGCCTAGGATAGGTACCGATATTGCTAGTCATGTGATCCGTTGTGTTGTCATCACCGCATTGGCTGTGCAGATTCAACGGAGTAGCACGACGTTCAGGAAGTTTTGTGACAGTTGCTTTGCCTGTTTGGTGCTTAGACTGCCGATACTGTGAGCCCTACGATTCGCTGTGATACAAGTATCGCACTGGCTGTGCTGATGAGTGATTATGTGATGTGTCGGAAGTTTTCGACCGTTGCCATTGCCTAGTATGTGCCTAGACTGCCAATGTTCATAGTCATATGATCCGCTGTGCCGCAAGTAGCGCATTGGCTGTGATGATTTAACGTGATTATTACGACTGCAGGTTGTGTGGTGGTGTCGTCTGGGTGTTGTGTAGACTGCCGGCATTACCACTACCCGTAACCCAACGTTACCCTGATACACATAAGGCATGCCAATTTTGTCCTGTGAACAGGCACCATCCTTCATTTTTCTATATGTATTTTTGTCCGTAACTCAGCAACACAAGACTGGTGAGAAGCTGACTTCAGGACTGGAAAACATCGGGAAACCCCGAACATAATGAGAAAAATAATGCAGATCTGTGGCTTCCTGTTCTCTAAAGCGATTCGCTGAGAGTTTCCATCTAGACACAGAAATTACATCCGCTCTTAACAGAGGTCATCGGTGTGCGATGGGCTGTTCCTTGCGCGGCCCACCCTAGCACCAGTACGCTGTCTTATTGCAGTCTGAGCACTCAAACAGCTCTTCTGCACCTGTAATGTTTTAAATCTCGTTAGAACGAAACGGCACAGCATCACATTTTAGCTACCAACGTCCGCTTGCCATAAGTTCCAGCCCAGCTAGACGAAGCTGTTTTGTTAGTTGGTAGCGGCCCGACCGTGGCTCACATTTTCGTCGGGGTGGAAGTGCAATGTAAAATTTTCTCCGAAACCCAGCAAATTCGGGTCAAATTCCTGCGAAACTGCCCCTTGCTGAGTGCAAAAACTTGGCTAATGCGAGGGGTGCATGACCCCGTGGCCTGTCCAGGCAATCCGACGTCCCTGCTGGCAACACAGGCTACATAGGCCATAGGTATGTGAGAATACAAATCAGAGGAATCCAGCTCCCAGCTGGAGGTTCTAATTGGGTAATTTCCGAGGATCAGCTGTGTTGTCTACTGAGAGCCAGACGCCGGCAGTTTGCGTTCTTCGCACACACTGAACACTGTTGCAAGCGTCATCTATCAGAGAAAGAAAACCTCACTGATATCTGTATAGGTGGCAGCACATAACTCAGACCGAGACTACGCGGTACCGCGCACCAACAGCCCTGCTTTTCGGCCGGCCTAGGGCTATATGCAGGCACTCTGGCGGGACTTTTACCGGTGTTGCACTTCTGCCGGGGCGGTACTCCTGCCGGGAAGGATTCCTGCCACGCGGGACTCCCGCCGGGGCGGGACTCCTGCTGGGCGGGACTCCTGCCGAGGCGGGACTCTCGCCCAGGCGAAACTCCTGCAGGCGTGGGATTCACGTCGGAACGGGACTCCTGCCAGACAGGACTCCTTTCGGGGCGGGACTCTTACCGGTTTGAGACTCAGGCCGGGACGGGACTCGCGTCGGGGTGGGACTCCTGCCGGGGAGGGACTCCTGCCGAGGTGGGACTTTCGCCGGGGTGGGACTCCCGACGGGACGGGACTCCTGTCGAGAGGAGGGGGGGAGGGGGCTCCCGCAGAAGTGACTGTGAGGTCGTTTATCGGCGCCTGCGACATGTTCACAGAAAGACGGAGCGTCGTGGACATATGCGATTAATCGATCCGCAGCACGGCCGGTGGCCCGTAGCCGCTCGAAGCGACGCGACAGCCAAAGTCTCCGAGAGGGTAAAATGACAGAGGAGAACCAAAGGCCCACGAGAACCATACGGCTCTGGCGGGTGAGTTGTCCCCAGATGCCACCGGGACGGACAGCTGCATGGTTCCGGGCCCAGGATACCAGAGAGTATTAGGGTCTGAAAACGTCGCGAAATCCGATGGTCAAGAAAATGAGTCAGTCTGCTGAATCAATGACAGCTGAGTAGCTAATTAACGTGGCGAGATTGAAACGTTGGGCTTCCAGTGAGGGTGAACGACCAGGATACTGAATCTATGGACCACTTAAATCGCGTTACGGATTGAGAATTCGCCCAATCTTGAAATGTGCAAAGCTTGAGCAGGCATTTCTGTTTCCACTGACGCGTTTGTGTCTTTGGCCCCTGAGGTAATCTAGGATCCTCACATCTATGAAGTAGCGCAAGATATCCGAGAAATCCAAAGACGAAAATGACCATCTTGATGAAACTAGGGACCTTGAGATGGTTAAGCGACTCAGCCACCAATGCGGCTCCATAGTCCTGCCGTGTCGAAGAAGCAAAACAACGCTATGGGCTTGCACCTGACGCCGATTAACGGCATCTCGGCGTCCCGTGGATCTATCCATGGGAAGTTAAATGTTTCGTGCCATTCCATTTTCCACTTTGTTTTATTGTAATCAAAATTACATGCTTTAGTGCAATTAACAGCACACTCATTGCTGGCACTAAATTTCGGCGTCTTGCTGGCTCCTTCTTCCATGAACTCGTAACGACCATGAGGGATGATAGCGAACTGCTGTCAGCTGGCTCAGTGTCAAAAGTTAATCCGGCCACGCCACATAACTTTGGAGTTGGCACGGCCACTGTCATGCATGCCATGCCACCTTCGCCACCTAAGTCCACACGTCCTTGTTAGTGTTTATTTAGGGATCAAAATCCCAGCTTCTCATAAACTTAGGATTTGGTTGCCTGATTTTTGTAGATCAACAACCACCACTGGGCATCGACGGCCGCCGTACACGAAAGAACGTTCTAACTCACTACTTTTGCAGCCTGCATATTTATGGTCTGTGCTTTTTTGTGGAGGCAGTGAGTACAAACCGCTGTAGAACCCGACCGGCGCGGGACAGATGTGTTTTAGTATTGCACGGTATAAAATATATCCATCAACAGTGTTATCTGGCTACCAAGACAAAGTTATCGGTAAAAATTTGTACTCAATTGTTGAACCAATACCTCGCTTGTCCGGTAAAAGGTCGGACTGCACGAACTGTTTGAAATATCTGGTGAATATTGTCCTTTGCTCACACAGCGGGCTTGATGACAAACTTTAAGATTCTGGCATGCGTAAAAGCAATTTTTTTTTGTTCTTTTAGCGCCTAAAGTACCGACTGGACCTCCCGTTTTTTTCTGCGATACCGCCAAGTTGTCCCAGTTTGCAGGCCTGT
This sequence comes from Pollicipes pollicipes, assembly GCF_011947565.3. Taxonomy (NCBI): domain Eukaryota; kingdom Metazoa; phylum Arthropoda; class Thecostraca; order Pollicipedomorpha; family Pollicipedidae; genus Pollicipes; species Pollicipes pollicipes. Next base: position 37,711,501 of record NW_023596136.1, read on the forward strand.
GCTTGGCTCGAGGCTAATGACGGGTGCACCCTTCACGAACCGATAACAAAGAGACGCGATCGATCGGGTCACCTTAGTAGAGATACATGCTTCACACACAGGTACCCCATGCTGTTCAGCTTTATATTTTGCAGAGGTTCTACCTTCAGTGACGTTGGTAACTTCAGTGACTTCAATCGCTGGGCCGAAATTTTCCGCACTTCCCCGGCCCATGAATGGTTAAGGTAGGTTGAAAATGAAATGACTGGCAGGATGTGAGCGTCACGGAATCATTACGTCACTGGGCACCAGTTTGTCAAATGCAGTGATGAAATTTCCTGACAACAAAAATAACATGCACTGGCAACACGTTGGTATTCGTCAACGCTCAGAGTCGGTTCAATACCTGATTTGTAAGGCGTAGTTGATGGTCTTATCCCTGTCTTTTCAAGGAACGCAATGACAGGTTCTTTCTGTTACCAAGAGTAAATGCTTGATTTAAACAAATCGCCATGTCATCAGGTGTTCTAGAAATATCAACAGGCATGTGCGATGTCCAGTGAAAACATTGAGTTGTTAAAAGCAAGTGCAGGTGTAAGAGAAAATATGCAAGAATCGCAAAAATCACGGGCAATCAAGAATGGTTTCACTTTTTGTAGCGCTTGTTCACCTTGTTTAAATTTTTGTTCACGTTGCTTCATGTGATGGCTGGTTGTTGCCTGTTATGTGTTCCGTGTTAAGAGCATGGATATTGGTGAGGTGAATAAGGCAGATGACTGAAACACGGAAACAATCTCGTCACAGATGCAAAATGAGTGTGCTCACATCTTTTGCATTTTCACAAAATTCAGCCACGCAACTATTCCGCGTCAAGTTGCTCTGCATATATTTGATACTAACCGTATATTCAGTGCAGGTACCCGACACAATCGTTGGCGACACAAATATGAATAATACGCTGGAAAATCATTTGACGTTGTGCGATGCAGTTTTGCAATTAACAGTGCTGATAATGGCCCATTTTTATGACACGGAAATACCCATTTACGTACTTTTAAATCGTTTTGCACAAGCACACATCCAGGCAGGGTGCATTTGGCGTCAAGCCTGGAGCTAAAAGTGGGCTATTACCGGACTTTGCGGAAAAAACTTCGTCGTTTTTGAAAACCGCGATGTACATTGCGCTTATAAAATGGCTTAGGTTAACAGCTTCGTTTTATGAAGCCGGCCTGCTTGCCTGCGTTAGGCCGCAAAACAAATATATCGGCTATTTCACAGATAGCCTTGCCGATGCAAATACTGGCTCGGGTACACTTATGGATAACGCTTGTGCCAGGCATAAGTGCACGCCAGCTTTTATAAAAACACCGCCGATCCCCGCGCATGACCATTGTCCATTAATTATGACAAAAAAACATTTACCTCACACAGAAACATAGTCCCACGATTCGCTGGTAGCAACATATCGCTCTTAGCACTGCTAACACCGCTGGTTTCGTCTCATCCCCATCTGCAGCATAGAGGAACCCATTGCCAAATCGTTCCTGAAATTGGAAATCAAAAACAAAAAAAAGATGAAATTTCGTGCTCGGACTACAGCTTTTGCAGAGGTCGGTGTGAGGTGTCCCTATGGGGTGGCCTACTGGATGGTGGTCCTTACGGGATGTTAAATCACATTTTGACGTCTTTGCGTGGAAAACAGCATAATTATATGATCTCAAAGTAACGCTGGTTGAAGTCGGAGCACGCCACCAATTGCATCCGAAGGTGATTAGAGGTTATCTGAAGTCGTTCAGTGGTCTCAAATGGCCTTGGCTTTTGATGACATTGCGGTTTCAAGCTTAATGCATGAAGATGATTACTTTTATAACGCTATCACACCTAAGCGTGGCCTTCCCTTTCTCTCCTCCGGTTTAACCCTCTTGCTCTTTCGAATATAAACACACGGGCTGAAAGTGAAACGCTCAGAAGTGAAAATCCCTGCGGCGATTCTACAAACAACGCAGTTTGTTCATTGCAACGCCCTTTCCCAGAACGGCCCTGTATCTTATGTCTTAAAAATCTACCCTGTTCTGAATTATTCCGCTACTTCAATGACATTCTTGCACTGCACCGCGCTTCCGCCGACCTGGCAGCGGTAGATCCTCTGCACCGCATCTGGCCGACTCTAAAACGAGGCAGGCTTGGCACAGCGGGGCTCGAGGCCGAACACACATGACATCAGAACACAACGCTGCATATGTAGGCTATGCTGCACAAGGTGTGCAACGCTATAAGCGAACCATTGCAGCAATAGTACACCTTTTGCTGCCGTATCCGACCAAAGACAGAACGGATGGGACGTTGCTTTCAGCGGTTATCGCGCGACAAAATCCGTAGTTGCCATAACGGGCACCGCCTTCACTCGTCAACGTAGGCGTCCTCTACTTACGGACAACAAAGAACGTGTTGTCGTTGGCTACCTACGACAGCAAAAAGATGTAGCAGCGCTGTCGAAGCAGCGACATGGCACAGCGTAGCGCCGCAACTCTGCACGGAGCCCCTCTCCATGGAACGGCCGAAGACGTCCTCGGGAGTCTCCAGGTCGAACTGCTGGTCTACACGGAGCCCCTCTCCATGGAATGGCCGAAGACGTCCTCGGGAGTTCCAAGTCGAACCGCTCGTCTGCACGGAGGCCCTCTTCAGGGAGCAGCCGAAGACGTCCTCGGAGGTCTCCAGGTCGAACCGCTCGTCTACACGGAGGCCTTCTTCAGGGAGCGGCCGAAGACGTCCTCGGGGGTCTCCAGGTCGAACCGCTCGTCTACACGGAGGCCCTCTTCAGGGAGCGGCCGAAGACGTCCTCGGGGGTCTCCAGGTCGAACCGCTCGTCGTCGCGTGTCTCAGTGATGTGGGCCGGCTCCCCCGGCACCGCGTCCAGCAGGTGGGAGATACGGGACGGGCGGCGCGTGGTGCCGTACCTGCCGGGTCAGCCGAGCTCAGCCTAGGTCAGAGGTCACAGGCCAGCTGAGGTCGCTGGTCACAGATCAGCCAGCGAACATACGCCGGGTAGACGTGGCGGTCGGAGTTAGGCTGCATGCAGGGTAGTAACTTTTGGGGATTATTTATGCGTTTGGGTGCTGCCAGAATCAAATTTGGACAGCAGCAGTTTTTTTAAACTGTCGTACCTAGTATAAGACTTGGCGTGCAGGTTATTCCATGCCCAAATGGACCGCAGAAATGCATATCAAATGCTCAGTAAGCCGCTTTGGAAGCGAAACACACAGCTATTTCCGTGTTGCGTTTTGTGTGCTATTTTCGTGCACTTGTAATATAAAAATGTCCTCATCTTCCCTGCGACCTTCGTCTTGGTCGCGCACATCTGTATCCCAAACCCTGAGCTGTTCCGCGGTACGTAGCTGCTGTGCGGAACAGACCGAGTCTGGCCCCTCCCAGCTGACCTGTCGGACTGAGTGCGTCGTGAGCCCGGCCATGACCCCCTCTGCACAGCGGTTACGTATTGTGACCAGCGCAAGATATCTGGTTCCGCTGTGGCAGCCAAAGCGGGGGCCGCTGAAAAGGGAAGCTCCTTTCCAAGCTTACGGTAATAATGCGTGGAAGGAAAACAGTGGAAAAGTTCCTCCCTGTCCGATAAACGTCCTTCAGTGGTGCATACACGATTCCGGGGCCTCGTCCTGAGCGCTCCTACCTACCCCTCCCTCCTGAAGGGTGTCTCAGATCACACTTGCAGGGACACACAGACGTTTGGGAGACAAAGGTCACGTTCTGAGCCCTCTAACTTGGCCGTTCCTCCCGGATAGTTTCTCGAGTAGCAGGCGCAGGAGTACGCAGACGGGTGGGAGACAACTCTTACCTGTCCCTCCCTCCCGGAGAGTGTCTCGGGTAGCACGTGCAGGAGCACACGGACGTGTGGGAGACAACTGTTACCTGCCCCTCCCTCCCGGAGAACGTCTCGGGTAGCACGTGCAGGAGCATACGGACGGGTGGGAGACAACTCTTACCTGTCCCTCCCTCCCGAAGAGTGTCTCGGGTAGCACGTGCAGGAGCACGCGGACGGGTGGGAGACAACTCTTACCTGTCCCTCCCTCCCGGAGAGTGTCTCGGGTAGCACGTGCAGGAGCATACGGACAGGTGGGAGACAACTCTTACCTGTCCCTCCCTCCCGGAAGATGTCTCGGGTAGCACGTGCAGGAGCATACGGACGTGGGGGAGACAACTCTTACCTGTCCCTCCCTCCTGGAGAGTGTCTCGGGTAGCACGTGCAGGAGCACGCGGACGGGTGGGAGACAACTCTTACCTGTCCCTCCCTCCCGGAGAGTGTCTCGGGTAGCACGTGCAAGAGCACACGGACGTGTGGGAGACAACTTTCACCTGTCCCTCCCTCCCGGAGAGTGTCTCGGGTAGCACGTGCAGGAGCATACGGACGGGTGGGAGACAACTCTTACCTGTCCCTCCCTCTCGGAGAATGTCTCGGGTAGCACGTGCAGGAGCACACGGACGTGTGGGAGACAACTTTCACCTGTCCCTCTCTCCTGGAGAGTGTCTCGGGTGGGACGTGCAAGAGCACGCGGACGGGTGGGAGACAATTCTTACCTGTCCCTCCCTCTCGGAGAGTGTCTCGGGTAGCACGTGCAGGAGCATACGGAGGGGTGGGAGACAACTCTTACCTGTCCCTCCCTCCCGAAGAGTGTCTCGGGTAGCACGTGCAGGAGCACGCGGACGGGTGGGAGACAACTCTTACCTGTCCCTCCCTCCCGGAGAGTGTCTCGGGTAGCACGTGCAGGAGCATACGGACGTGTGGGAGACGAAGCTCATGGTCTCCGGTGTCTGGTGCGACATCTGGGCGATCATGTTGCCTGGCAACGCGAAACCAGTTGTTACAGCGGTCGAACTCGGCATCCTTAAAAAAGACGTGTTACTCGCGTCGTTCCGGACACGGAGACCGCGTGATTCTAACTCGGAGACCGCATCGTTCGGACTCGGAGACCGCGTCGTTTCGGACTCGGAGATCATTTCGAGGCGTCCCTTCATCAGGGCAAACGCTACTCCCCATCAATATCCGGTCGACACAATCACGGACAATGCCACCAGCGGCGGCCAGTCACGTGTCGACGCCGCGTCTCCGAAGAGCGACGTCCGCCGCTCGGCTGCAGTCGACCGCCCGGACCACTCACCGTTGATGATGAGCGACTCTCCATCCAGCGACAGGAAGGAGGAGGCCGGCTGCATGTCCCCGTCCACCTGCTTCACGTCCTCGGTGTTCCTGGAAGAGCGACGGCGTGACTGGGACAGAGCCGGCGGGGCCGAGCCTCGACCGGGACAGAACGCGAGCCGCCACAGCCTGCTTGGCACGCAGTTTTGGGTTTTCCCAGGACAAGTGAGACCATCCTATTGGCCTGCTTCACAAGCCGGCCACGCCCATGACAGATGACTGCTAGATTACAGATTACGGTGGGAGATTACAGATTACGGTGGGAGATTACAGACTACGGTAGGAGATTACAGATTACGATGGGAGATTACAGATTACGGTGGGAGATGGGAACAAAAATGACGTTTTATGGAGTACAGAATGAAGAGTGGCATGACGGCGACATTCGCACCCAGCCGGACTAACGCCACTTCGCACCAGTTCAGCACTATTCAGGTCGCTTACAAACGCTGACACGAATGGTCAGCATTACCGCCGTCCCATTCATTTGCCAGTTGGTTTCCATCATACTGCAACGTACAAACTGCTTCGAGGTTTTGTGAGCGAGGTTTTTACGTTTCCCCTCCATATTCATGAGGTATAAATCGTATGACCATTAGTTTTTTCAAGTGCTTTTAAGGGTGAGTCCTACGCTAAGAGTATATTTCAAAAACGTACTCTAGTAAAACATGAGGACTAGCTGGTCTAATGATAGCACTGAGAAGTGCCGCTGCAACACCGTCGAGACACGATTAGCATGCTAATTGCAATGATTTTCGAGTCAAACTTATGCTCTGAACGCTTTGTAACAGCACTACGCTCCTCATCGCACAAATATGCAGCACTGCCTCTGTCCCCGTCGGCGTAAACGGCTACGGGTCCATGACGGGGCCCTACAGAGTGCTTCAACTCCTGGGGCGGCCGTGCGGCTTACATTGTCATGAAGCGGAGCACCAGCAGGTTCATGCTGGCGGCGAGCACAGCCAGGCCGAACAGGATGAAAATGAGCGCCATCGCCACGTAGCCCGGCTTCTCGGAAAGCGCATGGTCCTTCTGCGCTCGGGTCAGATGGCAAGGGTCAGACGGTCAAGGTCAGGCGGTCAAGAGCAGACGGTCAGGGGACAGGCACCCGAACTCGGACGGCCAAGGTCAGACGGTCAAGATCAGACGGTCAAGGTCAGACGGTCAGGGGACAAGCGCCCCAACTCAGACGGCCAAGGTCAGACGGTCAAGAGCAGACGGTCAAGGTCAGACGGTCAAGGGACAGGCTCCCCAACTCAGACGGCCAAGGTAGACGGTCAAGGTCAGACGGTCAGGGGACAGGCGCCCGAACTCAGACGGCCAAGGTCAGACGGTCAAGATCAGACGGTCAAGGTCAGGCGGTCAAGGGACGGGCGCCCGAACTCAGACGGCCAAGGTCAGACGGTCAAGATCAGACGGTCAAGGTCAGGCGGTCAAGGCGGTCAGATGGGCAAATAAAAGCGCGTAGCAGCCAGTCTGCTGAGTGTAAGTGTCGGTGGATTAAACGTAAATGTAGTTGAATGTCGGTGGATTAAATTTAGAAAGGATGAGGTCAGGCGGTTCTAGGAAAATGCAACGTGCCAGATGTTTAAGGGTGAGGCGGGGAAAGATCAGTTGTACCCAAGTCCGGTATGTGTGTTTTGATCTATTTGCGCGCAAATACTTTAAACACCAACGCCTCTACATTTTCACATGGACTATTATTGCCTCTTACTATGCTTTGCCTACGGAGATCATGCAAGACCTACCCTCCCCCCCCCCCCCAGAATAATAATGAAAAATACAATGGCCGACAAGTTGGTGGCCGTTTCGACATTGCCCACACCAACGAACACCGGGGAAAGCAGGGTCAACATCACCAGGGGCTTGCTTTTCATCACTATCTCGCTACACCTAACGCTACTTGCATACGCCATCCCCCAGGCTCAGACACCAAGCAGATTTGTCCTCCCACCTGCAGCGCAACGTAGTCTCCGAAGCCGATGGTAGTGAGCGTGATGAAGCAGTAGTAGAAGGACTCGAAGTAGCTCCACCTCTCGTAGTGCGAGAACATGGCCGCCCCAGACGTAGTAATAATGGTAGAGAGAAAGAAGGTGGCCACCATCAGGTCAATCTCAGATATCTGCGGGCGACAGAGGAAAGCTGAGAAAGAAGGTGGCCACCATCAGGTCAATCTCAAATATCTGCGGGCGACAGATCAAAGCCGTTGTGAAGACCGTCCCCTGATCCGTCTTGAAGCCATGTAATGGGGGAAATGCTCAGATACCTGCGGGCGACAGATCAAAGCCGTTGTGAAGACTGTCCCCTGATCCGTCTTGAAGCCATGTAATGGGGGAAATGCTCAGATATCTGCGGGCGACAGATCAAAGCCGTTGTGAAGACTGTCCCCTGATCCGTCTTGAAGCCATGTAATGGGGGAAATGCTCAGATATCTGCGGGCGACAGATCAAAGCTGTTGTGAAGACTGTCCCCTGAGCCGTCTTGAAGCCATGTAATGGGGGAAATGCTCAGATATCTGCGGGCGACAGATCAAAGCTGTTGTGAAGACCGTCCCCTGAGCCGTCTTGAAGCCATGTAATGGGGGAAATGCTCAGATATCTGCGGGCGACAGATCAAAGCCGTTGTGAAGACCGTCCCCTGAGCCGTCTTGAAGCCATGTAATGGGGGAAATGCTCAGATATCTGCGGGCGACAGATCAAAGCCGTTGTGAAGACCGTCCCCTGAGCCGTCTTGAAGCCATGTAATGGGGGAAATGCTCAGATATCTGCGGGCGACAGATCAAAGCCGTTGTGAAGACCGTCCCCTGAGCCGTCTTGAAGCCATGTAATGGGGGAAATGCTCAGATATCTGCGGGCGACAGATCAAAGCCGTTGTGAAGACCGTCCCCTGAGCCGTCTTGAAGCCATGTAATGGGGGAAATGCTCAGATATCTGCGGGCGACAGATCAAAGCCGTTGTGAAGACTGTCCCCTGATCCGTCTTGAAGCCATGTAATGGGGGAAATGCTCAGATATCTGCGGGCGACAGATCAAAGCCGTTGTGAAGACCGTCCCCTGAGCCGTCTTGAAGCCATGTAATGGGGGAAATGCTCAGATATCTGCGGGCGACAGATCAAAGCTGTTGTGAAGACTGTCCCCTGAGCCGTCTTGAAGCCATGTAATGAAGGAAGTGAAGACGGGCAGCCTCGACCATCATGATGCGTTGCAAACGTGGAATTGCGTTACGACACATGCATACATAATTTCTGACAATATGCTGCATAAGCGACGCATACGTTGAATACAGCAAACGCCCTCGCCACACCGCTAGAACTATTGCATCGCAAACATAGTTCTGTATTGCAATGTGTGAGCCAGTTTGAATACCTGTCAAGTGCTCTTAATGCGCTTGCACGGGATGTTTCATTTACTGAGAGAGCTATTATCTGGAATCAACAAGCAAAAACAACATATGCGCTACCTCGGGATTTTTTCGCCGGAATAGAATTTTCAGCTTCTTGATGATGATGGACGCTCCCTTGTTGAGTCTCTCGCCGATGTGCTGGAACATGACGAGGCCCATGGGGATGCCGATGATGGCGTACAGGATGACAAAAGCCTTCCCGCCGACTGTGGCCGGCGTGCTGTGCCCGTACCCTGTCGGTATCGCCAGGGATGTTAAACTTTTCACGAGCTGGTCACCATCGTTACAGTAAGTCGGCACACTCAACGAGTAACGTGTGATGGGGAAATCCTAGGGCTGGGTCAATCTAGTGTCTGGCATTCAAGTCGTTGTTTTACGACTGTGCTGCCCGCAGGCTTTTCTGAAGGTCAAAGAATAGCCGCAGAGAGATTCATTTCAACAAACACACGTACGCCAACACGCATTATTCCTTATTGAATCCGCATTTGTGCATCGTTTGAAGGATGCCATGGGCACCAGTAACGCGGATCCAGAAGTCAGACCGCAAACCAACGCACGCGGCACTGCGTGAATATGAAGAACAATCCACGCACCAACGAGCGGAACGAGACCGACCTATCATGACCAACACCACCGTTGCGAAGTAGAACGCGCCGATGAACTTCCACTGGGGTCCCGCTTTGTGAGGCTCCATCTTGATAATGGTCGTCTCCAGCACTCTGTAGTCTTCGTCAGTGATGCCATATCTGCGCTTCATGTTCTCCTCCATGTCTGAAAAGGCAGAGCAGTGTGAAGCAGCTTGCGGTTGCCACGGATGGTTATTTTCTGTGTCACTATCTGCAGTAAGCTCCTCTTGCTCGTGAAACTACGGCTGTAGGCACGTGAGGTTGATATCGACAATGTGAACAACATTGAAAGTTCACCATTGGCCTGTAGACGGCCTTTGTTATAAATATAAACTGAAGACATTTGATCGCAAGTTTTGCATGTGACTGCTCTGCATGCATAATAACATGACGTATATATCGATGGTGATGTGACAATAACCTATCTGACCACTGCGACCGATACCACGTGCAGCTGAGACACGAATCTATTGTGCAGTGCGAGCAGTCACGGATGTAAGGCAGTCGCAGCCATGGCGCTGGCCCTATTAGGCACAGCAAGTGCCCAAGTGCGCGGACGCGTGACACATTCCTCCAGTGTTTGGCGCCGCAGCTGAGCTTGTGAGCTCACCCCCGAGCACGTGCTGGTGCTTCTCGTCCATCTCCGACTCGAGCGCGTCGAATACCGCAGCTCCGATCAGCAGGAAGGTGAAGGTGAACACCACCAGCGAGAGGGTTCTCACGTTCTGATGGCTCCTCATGGTGACCTCACATCTGGAGGCGCAGACCACGTGGAGGTTACTCTTCACCTTCACCACCTTCACCATCGTCGTCAGTTAGTCCTCGGGTCCCGTGATGTGGTGGGCCCCCCGTGACCCCATGACCGTGGGTCACCTCAGACCACGTGAGGGTTAAACACTACTATGGAGGCGGTCCCCGGGGTCTAATGACTTCTCGTGATCATTGTGAGCCGGCATTGGCTGGGCACAGCCTCCTCATCGTGATTTCACGTCAGTGGTGTACATTCTGACTTACGAAAGTGAGACTCAAGCACCACTAGGAGGATGATTCTGACGCTGCACGGTCTCTGTCTTCGTTATTAGGTTAGAGGTGAGTGCATTGTCTTCCTCAAGGACGCATTTATTCGCTGCTTTTGCTGAGGTTTAGGAATTATTGTTTACTACAGCGAACTATTGGGAGGCCGCGACAAACAGCTAGAGCGGGGGGGGGGGGGGGCAGAGTTCCCACAAACAGAACAAATTCGCGCGTTGCGGCACAAACCTCTTTCTCAACTGGACCACGCGGTGCAAGTCAAACTAGCCAGAGAGAATACGAGTGCGATGTGGCACAGCACACTTCTTTCAAACATGAACACATCAGGGTTTTCTCACATGGTTTAAACTTAAAAGCTCCGGTAGCAGACAAGGACCGCACACAAAATTTGATCTCTGCTCTTGGGGTCTGTTCGACCTGCACTAGCATGTTTCCTTTTTATCGAGAAGGACGTGATAGGTGTTGGTGGCGCTGGCTTTCTGGACAAATAAAAATGCATGGTTTTAACCTTTAAGCATACGCGTTATGCCTGATAAGTCGCCCCAAAACATTGCCTCAGCTCTGATGGTATACACACGACCAAATTTCCTGCATAGCCGACAACGTTCTGCATTTGCATAGCACTCATTCATCACAAAAACGCTTTCCAAGCCCTTCAAACAGTACATCACCCCATCCTGGTGAGCTCCCACACCTCTCACCAGACCGCTAGCCGTCGGCGCCTCACCTGGGCCGGCTGGGATGAACTCGTCGCCAGCGTCGCTGTGCCCCCCGCGCTGCGTGTGGCTGGCAGCACCTGGGCCGTGTCGACGCCGTCGCCCGTCACGCAGCCGCCGGCGGCATCGATCGACGGCCGTCGGAGCCGACGGGCACGCGCCGGCGCCGACGCGGAGCACGAACCGCCCACGGGCCGGGCAGAAGGGGCAGGGCGGGGCGATGCCGCGCGCCAGGAGGGGGGGGGGGGGGGGATCTGCGGTCCTCTGGTCACGGCGCGGCCAGAGGGCTTTCTGGCGATGCCTCTTGGATTTTATAGCGACTAGAGCATGTGGGTGGACAATTGTCGTTTATAATTCGGCAGGCATCGCCTTACTGACGGCGAGATGCCACGCAAGCAGTTCGTTTGCACACATTTTGTAGGCGTCCTGATGTCGTGCGGTTTGACGATTCTTGAAATCTGCACATTAGTCACCACTTGAGCAATTCTTAAATATTCCGAGCCATGTTGAGTGCCCATTTACGCACATAGTCCCTTGCGATATGTCCATAAGTCAATCCTTTCACCATAGGCATCGTTACGGTTTCAATGCAACGCACAGCGGTTGTATCTGACAAAGGTTTTTCACGAATTGGTGGGGATCACAGGACTCAAGACGTACAAAAGGAATAACTACGATGCAGTGGCCCTATTTAGCAGGAGGTACGATCAAGGTACCTTACACCAGTGCATGACCCAGAATGCCAAGACACGGCGGACTACTCGGGACATTTGATTGGCCGAAACACCTACGAAACTATGCTTTCTGGTTTATAGTCTGCAACAATAACAGAACAGCGTCGAATCTGTGAACACGAACGTATTTGATATGCCGCCCCATAAAAACCCACGATAAATTCGATTTCATTCTCTCCCTGCCATGCGCCATAGCATCATCTCTCGTGAGACAGCCCCGGTTAAGTTTATTGTTTGTTGATTGGAGTTTTAGGGCGCGTCGACTACTGTGGTCATTTTGCGCCCATAACAACTAAATGACTACCTACGGCGGTAAATGACTAAAAAAAATATATTATTCAGAAATGAAAACGGATGGGTTGAGTTGAGTTTAAGGAAATGAGTAAGTGAAAGAGGCAGTGAATGACGCACCTGCAGCTTTGGGGCCTCGCACAACAGTCAGGATTTTCTCGTAATTTGGCAGCCATTCTCGATCTGGAAGCAAATGTACGAATCGACGCATGCCGTGATGTTTGCCGCAGATTTGGTTTAGAGCAAGTCGATCTTTGTTTTCTATTCTCTCCGTAGGTGACGCTAGTGTACGCGAGCGCATGGATGTTTCATCGTGGAGATGCTACCGCCTCTCGCGGTGGCTTTCGAAACTTTGTACAATACTATGCTTGGTAACCGGATCATACCGGTAACGTTTTGAACAAGCTTTGAGAAGTGTATGCTCTGGCGCGAAGGATTGGTATCATCCCGTGGAGGGGGAAGTTTCAATTTTGTCTCTTGTTTCCGCGTGAAGGTTCTAGCTTGCTGTGCACTTAACTGTGTCGAAGAATCCAGGCTGCTTCTACGCCCGTCTTTGAGGCTGTTCGAAGTGCTGCATATTAATTGAACGTCAAGGTCCTCCCGCAACAATGACGTAAGTTGCTGTTACTTTCCAATGGGTTTTCCGTTGTTTTAGCTAGATCAGACAGTTTTGTGTTATAGAAAGGTTAGTTGTATTTTTTAAGTGGTGACCAGTTCACAACAAATCTGTATGTTGACTGAGATGTCTGTACAATGTCTGTGTATTGAACTTCATGCTTCTGTGCTCCAAATGAGGGCTAGACCAAATCACTCAGAATTGTTGGGCGATTTTTGTATGGAGAAATCTTTGAAGTATCTCTCCAGCCTGCAACCTGTTAAGCATTATAATTCCGTGAAACATTGTCTCCATGCGCTGACATTGGTGGTGACCGTGCCAAACATTAAATGTTCAGATTTAAAGAGTACACATGGTGAAGTAGCGGTCGTGATTTTGCTCTGAAAAAAAACATTTAGGGTAACATGCTTATCCAGAATAAAATGTGCACTGGCTACAATGACACTTAGGGATGAAATGTGTAATAGGCTTTCTACTGTGGCAGCATTCACAGCAGTATGGATAAACCCTTAAAACACTTTGTATATATCCAGGTCAGCATAGGACTATCAACATGTAACCCACCCTATGTCTTACAGTGCACCAAAGCCCAGGTCAGAGATGAACCCTGAGGAGCTGGCCAAGATGGAAGAGGAAGAGTTCAACACAGGCCCATTGTCTGTGCTGACCCAGTCAGTTAAGAACAACACCCAGGTACTCATCAATTGTCGCAACAACAAGAAACTGCTGGCCCGTGTCAAAGCCTTTGATCGGCACTGCAACATGGTCCTGGAGAATGTGAAAGAGATGTGGACGGAGCTGCCAAAAACGGGCAAAGGCAAGAAAAAGGTAAGCAGATGACCTTTCTCCATGCAGTGCTAGGTACATGGACATGCAGAAAGACATGTTATACTTACTGAAAATGCTTGGTGACATAGTTTCAAAGAAGTGTAAGCTGATTGATAGAATGTATATATATATATATATATATATATATATATATATATATATATATATATATATATAAGATGATATACAATATTAATAGATATGAGAAGATAGATAAGATGATAAATAAGATGAGAAGTGATGGGTAGACTGATTTTGATGACATTTCTAGTCATTGACGCAGAAATCTTGTCGACTTTAATGGCCGCACTGGACCCAGATGCATTGTACACATTGTGATATTTCATGGTGTCGGGATCCACAGTCCTGGTTTGCCCTTCATCCCTCGCCGCGGGTTCAGCCTACATCATTAGTCGTGCCTCGTGCGAGGGCCTGGTACAGGTCCGTGCAGTGTCTGACCCCGCTCCTTCCTCAGGCCAAGCCGGTGAACAAGGACCGGTACATTTCGAAGCTGTTCTTGCGCGGCGACTCGGTGATTCTGGTGCTGCGCAACCCGCTGGCCACAGCGCAGGGCAAATAGCGACTGGCCAGCCGACTGACCCATCCCTCTCACGGCAGGAGCTGCCCGCATCGCCATCGCAGTGTATCGCCTCGCGTTTGTATCAATACATGTCCGACTGACTGGAGACTTTGTGAGGTTGACGAGGCAACGGGTTGTGTCGCTTTTCGGACTGTTGGGAGGGGCGCTGTCCGGCAGTCTCGCATAGACGTGAATGAGCGCCGCAATGTCCGGCACTAGGTGTCGGCGCTAAGTAAGTTGTTCATCGGAGAGGCTACCAGAACTGCATTCACGCTCTGATTTGCGGCTGCTGATTCATTGTACGCCGGCGGATCTGGTCTGTGGCGACCGCCATTATTCTTGGCTTGCGTAATACGCAGCTCGGATGCACCCCCCTCCCCCCTCGGGGTAGCCAACGCTCCAACCTAACAGCCCAAGCAGTTTGCCTACAATGTGGGCTTAAACGCGACTATCCAGCCAAAGTGAACCACAAAGAAAAGTACTGGAAATATCCAGGCACCGATCCAGTGCACGGGCGAGAGTGCACCGAATTACGGCAATTGTGTCGCGAACGAAATCGCCCCAGCCCACATCTGTGCTCAGCTCCGTAACAGGAGGCGCCGCGCCATCGCGCTGAGCCGTCGCCTAGCCTCCGGCTCGAGGTAACCGCCTTCAGTTGGCGAGTACAGAGCGTCGCTCCATGCCACACGGCAGGCCCGCCCAGCCCTGGGACACCACCGCAGTCTGCCAGCGGCGTCCACCACAATGTGCTCGCGCTCTAGCGGTCTGGCGTCCGTGTTTCCAGCTCGGCCTACCTCCACGTCGGCCCTGCCACCTCCCCACCTCCTCACGCACACAGCACAGACGCGCGGCCAGAACAGAACAGTGTATTGAGGTGAGACGAGCGCGGCGCGGTCGGCAGTCAGCCCGCTCAGTCGTTCTGGGCGATGGTCGTCAGGTGCGCGTCGATCTCTGCCTCTGTCAGCGTCCTGCGGATCAACGACGCACGCTGTCAGCCGCGCAGCCACACCCCCACCCACCCATCCCCAACGGCAACCGGTGGGGGTGTTAAGCGCGGTGCGTAACAGGGGGCACGTGTGCCATTTGTGGCCTGCACATTGACTGCAATATGCTTTTGAATGAATTCTGAGTTTGTTGTTCAGTTGGTTGTGTCAGTTAAATTATTCACCTGGTTTTGGAAAACGGGTTTGTGCTTCCAGCAATAACGACTGTCATACCGTACCATCCACAGCACCAGCACTGCGAGCATGTAAAGAGACGAAATTCGTTTCGTCCCCCCAGTCTCCGGCGGTGCGCGGGGGGCCGCCGCTCGGCGCGCGCCACACTCACCTGAACTCGGGCTGATCTTTGGAGACGACGGCTACCTCGATCTCCGTGGGCTTGAAGTCGGCCGACAGCACGGACGAGAGCGCCGTGATAGCCAGCTGCGGCACCGGACATCACCTTCAGTGGTGTCCTAACCCAACCCAACCACAACCAGACAGTGCACCGACGACAGAGCTGACAATGTGCGCTTCCCTGCACATACCACTGTGAACGCTTTGAACCTGGCACGTTTAGCAGCGTTAAAACGCATTCCAAGTACGTCTCGTGACCAGAGCATGGCGCCAGTTTGCAGCGATTACCTCACATAACTTGATTGCTAAAGACCAATGAACAATGTTGAGCGTCAGGAATGGTGAGCAATACATTTTACAACTTGCGTCCAACCACGGACCGCCACGCTGGCAACGTAAACCTCAAAGGTGAGCCCAGCGGCCCGAGCTGCTTACATGAATGGCCTCTGTGTGGTCAAAGTCCGTCTTCTTCTTGAGCTTCTTCTCGAGGAAGGCGTTGGCCTCGGTCTGCTTGACGCCGACACTGCAGGCGCGGAAGCCGCAGAAGTAGCCGGCCGGGTCCGCCTTGTACACGCACGGTCCCAGCTCGTCGTCGTAGGCGATCAGCGTCATGCCTGTCACACGCGGCACCGGCGGGCGGTCAGACGGCGCAGTGCAGCGTCACACACAGGTCAGCTGCGGCAGCAGACCAACTGGAGACCCATGGTAGGCGCCGCGTGACGTCAGTCAGGATTCAGCTTGGGCCGAGCTGAACAGCGCGATGGCTTGCTCTGCACTAATTCGGATGGGCCAAGATTGATTTGTGTCGATGCATCTGCACTGAGAAATCAGTTGTACCAGTCGACGCCTTCTGTTCGATGAGGCAGCTGGCTCCTCGCAACCCTCCAGTCCGTGCCCGCACCAGCCGGCCCCGTCATCCGACAAGTCAGCCGGCTGCCTCACTGAGCTACAACCGGAGCAGCTCAGTCAGCTTCACAGCCTCATCACCGAATCGCCGTCACCAGCCGCGGCGGCAGTGACCGGCGGCGACCGACAGTGACTGGCGGTGACCGCCAGTGACCGGCGGTGACCGGCGGTGACCGCCAGTGACCGGCGGCGACCGCCAGTGACCGGCGGTGACCGACAGTGACCGACGGTGACCGACAGTGACCGGCGGTGACCGACAGTGACGGGCGGTGACCGAGCGGCCGGCGGCGCCCGGCCCGGGAGCGGCACTCACAGCAGCCCAGCGGGCGTAGCTCGGCGTTCTGTGTGTACACCTGCGATATGTCGGCCATGCGCTTGCAGAGCATGTCCACGGGGATGTCGTGGCCGTACTTGTAGCGCCAGTTGGCCGCCTCGATGCGCGCCCGCTGCACCTGTCCAACAGCGCGCCCGCACGGTGACGCACCAGCGATGCCTCGGGGGTGGGGACAGTCGGGGGAGGGGCAGACGCACGATACAGGCTTACAGAGCCGTAGGCCGTACGATCGAAGAGAAGCACGCGCTGGTTCGAATGTGGTAAGAACTGATCGCGCTACTGAAATAAAGGAGCTTGAATGGAAACCACGCATTCCAGCTAAGAACATCCATGGATGCAAAAAGGAACCTGAGCAAGTAAAGCTACTAACTTATCAGAAACGACGGTGAGCGCAATAGCCACACACGTTCAGTATCGTTCAAAATTAACCTCTGTGCACGCTATATTAAACGAGCAGCAGAAGCATACATACCATGGCCCTTGAGTCGGCTGTCATTCCGGTCATCACACAGCCGACGTGCTTGGTAATCTTGAACATGTGCGTGATGGTAGAGGCATCGAACAGCTTGTCCTAAGGCAGCAGGATGCCCTCGTTTGCACCCGGACACATTTATACTAAACAACAGTACTCCATACAAACGTTTAAACGTCAGTACAGCCCTCCCCCGCGGGGAACGCTCGTAACAATACTGACCTCAGCAGCTCAGCAGCAAATAGTGGACACCCAGCGTGCCGCCAACATCATCGGAACGCTCACAAGGGGTTACAACGCGACTGCAAGCGTTCGTATATCGTGTACATCGTGGAATCACTCGACATTTGAGAAGGCGTTCAGGTGGCAGCTTTAGTGTGCAGCCATCAGCGCATAGTGTAATCACTTCTTTGCCGCAAGGTCGCAGCAAAATTAATCATATCATCTATCCAACACACGAAAAACGCAATGATACCGAGCTATGGCACGAGGTAACGGCCTTCCATTTACCGGGACCTTCTTCTGTGTGACAGCAACGGCGGTGTCTTCTCCCTTGAGGGCTATGGAAGTGAGGCCTCCCTGGTTGACAGCCTTGAAGGCATACTCTGAAAAGATGGTGAACGTCATGATGCAATCACGACCTCCCACAGCACTACACACTACATGTTATAGTACTATCACATCCCATGATCATCGTCATTAAACACGCCCTGGTGGCTTGGTGGAAGACAGGCAGCCAAGGAAATGATGGCTGATCATTTACCCTTGACACGCCTTATCTGGTGTGGAATTAGTTAGGCTAGGTAGTTGGAAGTGAGTGTGATCATGCAGATGATAATGGAACCTCAGCAAATGGAGCTGGACGTCTTTTTCACAAGTACATTATTGAACGCCATCCAAGCCAACACTACGGTTGCATGCCACGAAATCGTCCACGTAGGACCAAGTTACATTTCAGACCACGGTGATCAGCCTGTCGGAAAGCCACATGTTGAATGGTAATTGTTCACAGGGAGCTGCGCTACCCGTCTGCGCCACTTTCTTGGTACAGATTGCCCCGTGTGACGTCAGCGTGGTGCATTCTAGCCCAGCATCCGAAATCGCGACACTGGCCGACTCCAGGTCGGCACCTGGCGTATTCATCGATCAAACACTGTTGGCAACGACAGGTGCTTTGTGGACAGCACTTTCGCCTGCGCGGTGCCGTTGGCTTCGCGTTTTGGTATCCTCTGATTGCCAAGACGCGACGTCAATGGCTCGTAACTCCCCAAAAGCGGCAAACTCGCGGTATGTTTTCAAGCGAGAATCGAATGTTGTGCACAATGATTTCCACTTATGCCAGTAATACCGCCCCCATTCTTTACTCCATCAAGTGGCCTTATCCCATGCTTCTACAACCTCGGGTCCTAGAGATCCGAAACTAGTGTTGCAGTAACACCATAATTTTTTGCTTTTAATCAGGAAATTTAACCCTTTGATGCGAAGTTAAGTGAAAGGTAAGACTTTGTTCACACTGCAAGTGTGCAGAAAATCCCACCTAATCAAATGGCTTTCATCACAATATTTCAACTGAATATGGCACAAAAGTATTTTTCATCATGCCTGACATGTCACAGACCTTCAATCAGTGGTTGCTGTGATGTAAGCTCCCAAACCCCCATCACCTGGGTTGGGCTAGGCCACTTAAGTACAAAGTTTTTCACCCCTCAAGTACGACCTTTTTGCCTTGGGGCTTGTGTGGCTCACAATAAAGATCACAGCAAAACTGGTTAATACAATGAAATTAGCACTGCCATCCCAGGTGGAAGCCAGGATCATGGCAGATGGTAGACAAGTTGGAATAGAGACCCCTTATCCAACTTGTCACCTTACCTTACTGTTACCTTAGTACAGTACCGTTATTCGCCCATTAGGAAAGAATGGCACTCACCTACTTGGTAGAGCCTACCCTCAGGAGAAAATATAGTAATGTGGCGATCAAATCCTGCGCTGCTTCCGCGAGACATGCTTCCTTATCCACAGAGCCTGAAAAATGTCCCAAGTGATGTGAATTGGCACTCATGGAAACAGATTGAAATGCCTTAAAAGATGACACACTGCAAATGTAATATATAAGCTGACATGACTCAGATAAACTGCATTAGCAAACATTGCATAAGCAAAACACTACATAAACAAACATACCCATTCACTCCCACCATTAGCCCATAAGCAAAACAAGAACTGCTTGTCTCACAGAATATGACCAATGGAGCATTCATTAAACTGGTGGCTGAATTCACATGATGTCAGTGATAATGAGGATCTGTATGCAGTTCTGAAGGCTACAATTGATGCACTACACACCAAAGCATACAGATGCTGAGATAATTCTCAACCAGGCAAAATCTATGTCAGACAGAGCCATTTCACAAAGGGGAATGGTGGCGGTGTACATGAGTACTTAATCTTACATTAGATGTATACTGCTGATATGACTACTCTGTCAACCAAAACATTAGTTCATCAGAAAACAGCAAAATTGTACAATTTTTGTTCAATATGACAGAACTATTAAGACATAAGGACATTAAGATACCTGGCTCACAAGGGCCACAAGAGCCTATTAAGGTTGGCCTCCCTTAGGTTCCATATACATCCTCAAAACTTATCACCTGACCAACAAGCATAAATTTTGTTGTAAATGAGTTCTTTAGACCAACAGAGTTTGTCCAAACACTTTTTGAATGTTTCTAGAAATGGACTTCATTCAACATCAATTGTCAGCCCATTACAATCATGCACCACTCTTTGGCTAAATGACATCTGCCTGTTCATAGCTTGATCCCTGCCATTTGCTAAATTAAACTTGTTTTCCTCCATTTCTCAGCCTTACTTCCAGTTCTACATGTCAATCTGCAGTGTCTATCCCATTCATAATCTTGTGTGCCTCTATCAGATTCCCTCTAAGCCAGTGACATTTCAGAGATCACAAATTCAAGGCCCTAAGCCTATCCTTATATATTATGTTACCAATTCCATCCATCATCCTACTTGCTTCTTGCTGTACCCTTGCCAATCTATCTATATATTTTGGAAACATGGCAATTATGATCTTACACCAACAACATTTTATGCATTGGCTTAACAATACTGATGCACCAAGATCACAGAGCACCTAATGTTACTGGTCACTGATTTTGTAACAAAGAGGTCAAATGTACTTCCTATTTATTGTGTAAGCATTTAGACCAGATATCTTAATACAATGAGGGTGCAATTCTTACCCTGTGTTCTTATCCCAAAATCCCAAACTACACATGCAGTGGGGACTGGGGCGCCAAACTCCTTCCCTGTATATTTATAGTCCCCCAAAATATCCCCAGATTTAATTCCAGAACTTCTGTTGCCACATTCATGCATGAATAGGTGACCAGGAGTGCTTCCTCTACCATATCAGACCATACTATACTTCAGTATAATTGATTCAAAGGTGGGAACTGCTTTATTAAGCTATTCAACATACTTTCAGCTGGTGTTTAATTTTCCACAAGTGCTTTGGTTCAACGTGCACATTCCCTACCTGCATTAAAAAAACATCCTGACAACATCCACATACAGCAGCACACACACCAGTTGCTAATATAATTGACAACATCCACATACAGCAGCACACACACCAGTTGCTAATGTAACCATTTTGCAACATTGTGGGGAAAGCACCATTGTGTTTAAAATGAATAACAGCATTAGCATTGTTAGCATAATTATGGGTTCTATTCAAGGTAATGCTATCAAACTAGGCCTTGTAGGCCAGAGTAAACAAAATAAATGTGACACAAAACACATCTGGCACAGCAGTGGCACACAGTAATGATTTCAATGCACATATATTCCAATTAAAGTGCTCAAAATCTGGGACAGCCAGCACCAGCACAGCACATAGACATCACAGGTGCCAATATATCAAGGTGATGTATCAATGTATAGTATGTATGTAAGCTATCAATGCAATGTATCAATGTTGGGTCACTGGGATAACTAAAGGCAAAAACACTCCATAAATATTTTTCAACCAGAAGTATGTGAAAATTTAGTGCAATGTGGCTTGCCCTGAGGTTGGAACACACAAATGTGTGATTCAACACATTGTCATACAGGCGTTCAGCTCAGTTTATGTTTTTGCAGACTAGTTCAGCAACACTAACACAAACACACACTAAGATTCTGATGTAGATTTAAACACACTGAATGATCCCAACCATGCCAAGAAATCATCTGTGTAAAGGCCAAATATATCACATTCAAATTGACAGTGATGAGAAACATTCCTGCGCCCAACATGCAAGCTTTCCGCACATTACGTCTCCTCTGTGGTGAGGACGAGTAGTTTAAAAAAGGAATCGACACTTGCCAAGCGTATACAACCCAAACCAATCTCCTTCCCCGCCGTTTCACTTACCTACAAAGATCAGAGATGAAAATGCCGGCGCACGCACCCAGTCACATCTAGTACAGTTTACAGCAAGGTTTACAGGCCACCTGCGCCACAATGACTGAGCAAAACTCTACGAAGGAAATTTTCCGATTGCTGCCATGTTCAGATTATGTTCAGAAAAGTCCAAATAGCAATCATCTCTTGTCGATTGTTTCCTTAAAGCTTTTTAAAAATTGGAGTCTTTTATGTAATTAAAAAATAAAAAGTGCCATTCAAAGTTTTTTTAAAAAAACTTTTATTATTCATTCTTTATTGTTAGGCACGGCATGAAATAATTTTCAGATTTGGAGACAATAACTGCTTTCGTATGTGGCTCACTAAAGACGCGCATTGACGCCGGCGCATTTAGTTAAATAAGGCTATTCTAGTTATAAGCGGTTGAACGTATGTTGTCTGCGCTCTGGTAACGTACATTGGCAGGTGGGCATGAGTAGATTTAAAACGGATTTTGTGCGGTAATTTTTTACTTTGGTACCTGTATGGCCGACGGAGGGAAGAGCTACGGTAGCTGCAGGGTTTCGAGTATTGTCGTCCGGGGGAAAAGCTGTGAGGCATCGGCTGACATTGTGACGTCACTGAAAATGGTTTTGCATCGATCGGGATGGGGGTCCTTTCGGGCCGACTGAAGGCCATAAGGCTTTTGAATGTGACATGATGTCACTGGTATTCGGCTGGGTATTTGACGTCACGGGTCGTGAGTTTGTAAGGCTCTTTTGGGTCCACCGAATGCCGTAATGCATCAGCTGGCCATGTGTCGTCACTGGTATTCGATTAAACATCAGGCGCGACCGGCCTCGTTCCATCTTTACTTTTCGTACCTGACTGCTGCAAGCATTTGCGTGCCGCATAAAGGTTTGACCGAATCACCTCAATGTGTGACGTCCCTAATCATCACTTCATACGGGTGCACTTAGGCCCCACGACCACGGTGTGTCATGGTCTACGAAGTATCACCGGATAGCGTGACGTCACTGGTATTCGAATAAATACTGAGCGCAACAGGCCGTGCTTTATTTTTACCTTTGTATCTGACTACTGCAAGCATTGGCGTGCTGGATGAAAGCTGCCCAACCACCTGAGTGTGTGACGTCACTGGTCACGAGTTTCACCGGTGCTTTTCGGCCAACTGAAGACCACAAGGTGTCAGCTAACGACGTCACTGCTATACGACCGATTGTAAGACGTCAATGGTCGTGGGTTTCCACGTGTCCTCTAGGACCGACGAAATGCCGTAAGGCATCAGCTGGCGATATGACGTCACTGGTATTTGGCTGAACATCAGCCAACAGGTCATGCTCCATTTATACCTTTCGTACATGTCTGCTGCGAGTATTGGCGGATTTTTTGCGGCCAACTGAAGGCCATAAAGCATCAGCTAGCGATGTGACGTCACTGGCATTCGACCGTGCGTGTCGCTGGTCATGAGATTTTACGGCCTCTTTTGGGCCGACGAAAGGTCATACGGCACTGACTGACGATGTGACGTCACTGGTATTCGAATGAACTTCGGGCGCGACAGGCCATGTTCCACCTTTATCTTTGGTACCTGTCCATTGCAAGCATTGCCGTGGAAGGCTCTGCCAAATTACCTGAGTGTGTACGTCACTGACCATTAATTTGTATACTCTTCTGAACCTACTATAGGCCACAAGGCATCAGCTGACGATATGATGACACTAGGTCTCGACTAGACATCATGCGCAACAGGCCATGCTCTATCTAAGCCATGTTTCGTCTGTACCTTTCGCACCTATCTACTGCAAGTATTCGCGCGACACATAGGGGCTCTGCCGAATTACCTGAGCGTGTGGTGTAACTAGTCATGAGTTTACGCGGGTTTACTCTGGCTGACCGAAGGGCATCAAGCATCAGCTGACGATATGACGTCACTGGTATTCGACTATACTCCAGGCGCGACAGGCCATGTTCCATCTTTACCTTTCGTACCTGTCTCTTGGAAGTATTGGCGTGCTGAATGAAGGCTCTGTCGAGTCTCCTGGGTAAGTAACGTCACTGGTCAAGAGCTTTTTACGGGACCTTTTGTACCCCCAAACGGTATAATGTATCAGCTGACGATATGACGTCACTGATGTCCGACTTAACATCAGGCGCGACAGGCCATGTTCTATCTTTACCTTTCGTACCCGTCTATTACAAGTACTGACGTGCTGAATGAAGGCTCTGTCGAGTCTCCTGGGTGTGTAACGTTACTGGTCATGAGTTTTTTCTGGCTCCTTGGAACCCTCTACAGGGAAAAATGCATCAGTTGACGACGTGATGCCAATGGTGTTTGACTTAACATGAGGCGTAACAGGTCATGTTCCATCTTTGCCTTTCGTACCTGTAAAGTATTGGTGCGTTAAATGATGGCTCTGCCGAGTCACTTGAGTGTGCGACGTCACTGGTCATGAATTTTTACGACTATTTTTGGCTGAGCGAAAGCCATAAGGCATCAGCTAACGAAATGACTTCACTGGTAGTCCACTGAGTGTGTGACGTCACTGGTCATGAGCTTTTACGGGCCTTTTTTGGCCGAGTTCAGGCCATTAGGCATCAGATAACGTTATGGCGTCACTTGTATTCGAATTAACATCAATTGCAATAAACCATGTTTCATCTTTACCTTTCGCATCTGCCTACTGCAGGTATTCGTGCGCTACAAAAAGGCTCTGTCGATTCGCCTGAGCGTGTGGTGTAACTGGTCATGAGTTTGTGCAGGTTTACTCGGGCTGACTGAAGGGCATCAAGCATCAGCTGACGATATGACGTCACTGGTAATCGACTAAACTCCAGACAAATCATCTGAGTGGGTGACGTCGCTGGTCATGAGTTTATACGGATTCACTTGGGCCGCCCAAGGCCACAAAGCAACACCTCCCGTGAAGCATCACAGGATGATATGTCGTCACTGTTATTCGACTTAACATCAGGTCCAACATGCCACGTACTTTCTTTACCTTTCGTACCTGTCTATTAAAGGTATTGACGTGCTGAATAAAGGCTCCGTCGAATCTCCTGAGTTTGTGACGTCACTGGTCACGAGTTTTTATGGGCTCTTTTGAACCCATTATAGGTTGTAATGCATCGGCTGACGGCAAGACGTTACTGGTGCTCGACTAAACATCAGGCGCAACAGGTCATGTTCCATATTTGCCTTTCGTACCTGGCTGCTGCAAATATTCGCGTGCTATATGAAGGCTCCGCCGAATCACCTGAGTACGTGACGTCACTGATCATCAGTTGGTAGGAGGTCACTTGGCCACCTATGGCTACGAAATTCCGCAGCAGAGGCGGGAGATGCACCATAGTTAAGCACACTAATTGTATTGTGCGCACCATTAAGTAGCAGCTTCAAACGCAACGGGCTGTTTCAACGACTAAAATTTTGAACAAACGTAAACACAAAACAAAGGTGATCCCAGCCCACAAACCGACGTATATGCAAAGCTATTCCGCCCGACATCACAGGATGCGCCCCTGAGCAGCTACGGTCCGGAATGCCCTGATGGCTAAATAATAATCAAGGGCGCCGCCTAGCGGTCATAAGTCTGGGCCACAGCCCGAATATCAGTGACGTCATATGGTCAGATGATGCTTGATGTCCTTCCGTCAGTCCGAGTAAGCCCGCGTAAACTCATGACCAGTTACACCACATGCTCAGGTGATTCGGCAGAGCCTTTATGTAGCGCGCGAATACTTGCAGTATAGAGGTGCGAAAGCCAAAGATGGAACATGGCCTGTTGCGCCTGAGATTAAGTCAAACACCAGTGACGTCATATCGTCAACTGATGTCTTGTACCCTATAGGTACAAAAAAGCGGCCCATAAAGGACTCATGACCAGTGACATTACACACTCAGGAGATTTCACAGAGCTTTCCTTAAGCATGTCAATGCTTACAATAGACAGGTACGAAAGATAAAGACGAACATGGCCTGTCGCGCCTGGTGTTAAGTTGAATACCAGTGACGTCACATCGCCAGATGATGCTTGATGTCCTTCAGTCAGCCCGAGTAAACCCGCGTAAACTCATAACCAGTCACACCACACGCTCAGGTGATTGGGCAGAGCCTTTATGTGGCGCGCGAATACTTGCAGTAGATAGGTGCTGAAGGTAAAGATGAAACTTGACATATTGTACCTGATGCTTAATTGAATACCAATGACGCCATATCGTTGTCTGATGCCTAATGGCCTTAAGTCGGCCGAAAAAGGCCCGGGAAAACTCATGACCAATGGCGTCACACACTTAGTGGATTACCAGTGACGACACATCGTTAGATGATGCCTTATGGCTTTCACTCGGCCAACAATAGCCTGTAAAAACTCATGACGACGCACTCAGGTGATTCGACAGAGCCATCATTAGGCTCGCCGATACTTTAACAGGTGCGAAAGGCAAAGATGGAACATGACATGTTGTGCCTGATGTTAAGTCGAACACCAGTGACATCATATCGTCAGCTGAAGCATTATACCATGTAGGGGGTTGAAAAGAGCCCGTAAGAGCTCTTGACCATTGACGTCATATAACACGCGAATGCTTGCAGTATGCAGGTACGAAAGGTAAAGATGGAACATGGCCTGTTGCGCTTGATGTTGAGTCGAATACCAGTGACGTCATATCATCCCGCGATGCTTCACAGGATATGATGCTTTGTTGCATTGGGG
This sequence comes from Pollicipes pollicipes, assembly GCF_011947565.3. Lineage (NCBI taxonomy): Eukaryota > Metazoa > Arthropoda > Thecostraca > Pollicipedomorpha > Pollicipedidae > Pollicipes > Pollicipes pollicipes. The sequence goes on from NW_023596136.1 coordinate 37,737,709, forward strand.
TGCCCAAGTGAGCCTGTATGAACTCATGACCAGCGACGTCACGCACTCAGATGGTTCGGCACCACCTCGATATAGCGCGCGAATGCTTGCAGTTAACAGGTACGAAAGGCAAAGATAGAGCATGGCCTGTTGCGCATGACATCTAGACGAAAACCGGTGACGTCATATGGTCAGCTGATGTGGTGTGGCTTACGGTAGGTTCAAAGCAGTCTATATAAATTAATGGTTAGTGACGTTACACACTCAGGTAGTTCGGCAGAGCCTTCCTTCAGCATTCAAATGCTTGCAATGGACAGGTACCAAAGGTAAAGATGAAGCATGGCCTGTCCCGCCTGAATTTTATTCGGATACCAGTGACGTCACATCTTCAGTTAATGTCGTATGACCTTTCGTCGGCCCAAAAGAGGCCGTAAAATCTGATCACAAGTGACATCACACACAGTCGAATGCCAGTGACGTCACATCATTAGGTCATGCTTTACGGCTCTCAGTTGGCCCCCAAAGATCCATAAAAATGCATGACCAGTGGCGTCACACACTCACGTGATTTGGTAGCTTTTATTCATCACGCCAGTGCTTGCAGTAGACAGGTACGAAGGTAAAAATGAAGCATGACCTGTTGCGACCAATATTTAGTCGAATATCAGTGACGTCACGATACCTGGTGATATTTCACGGAACATGATACACCGCGGCCGTGGGGCCTAAGTGCACTCGTATCAAGTGATGATTAGTGACGTCACGCATTCAGGTGATTCGGTCAAGCTTTTATTCGACACGCAAATGCTTGCAGCAGACAGGTACGAAAGGTAAAGATGGAATAAGGCCTGTTGCGCCTGATGTTTCATTGAATGCCAGCGACGACATATCGTCAGGTGATGCTTTACGGCATTCATTACACCCAAAAGATCCCTAAAGCCTCACAACCAGTGACGTCACACATCCAGTCGAATACCAGTGACATCATATCGCTAGCAAATGCCTTGTAGCCTTCAGTTGGCCCAAAAGAACCCCGATCGATGGAAACCCATTTTCAGTGACGTCACTACGTCGGCTGATACCTGACAGCATTTCTCCATCACGGCAGTACAGGAACCCTGCAGCCAGCGTAGCTCTCCCCACCGTCGGCAATACAGGTACCCAAGTAAAAAAAAGCCTTTTGTGCATACCCGCTTCTGAGTTGATACACAAATCGCTGCCGCATACCATCTTGGGTATATGGACTGTGGGTCATACGTCACACACATTTTGTGTTTTGTGTTTGTGTCGCCTCGCTTGTTTGACATACCAGCTGTATAGTAACCCACCAGTCAGGCTTGACTGGTATTAAGGGGCGTCAAACGGTAACAAAAGTATATGCATGATCTCATATACAGTACATAAAATGCTCCTATACTGTATTGATGTTTTCATTTGCTGTTAAGCTTCTAAATGTGTTTCCCACAATGCCAATCTACAAAAAATCCTTATGGTGGATGATTATGAAGTATCTGTTTAATGAATGTTGTGCTTGCATGCACCAAGCTTAAAACATGTCAAACACAAATTTTAAAATTATGTTGCTTGATTTTTTTGTTGAGTGTATTTGCCCGAAATTGTCTTTGCAACAACAAAGCTCACAGAAACTTTGTCTGATTGCCCTGAAATTGATCATGATGGTGCTGCAAGCTGTTAATTGCTTATTGCATGGATTTATAGTGCACATGCCCCAGAATTTTCCCATGATGTTGCTGCAACACAGGACATTATTACTATAACATGTATATTAGCTGTCTGGCTGAAATCAAACACTTATTTCTGGGAGCTTCTTCCCTTTTATTGTGCTTGAATGAAATCCTGCACAGTTACATAATCCTTTGCAAAAGTTTATGGGATGAACATGATAATTTGGCCTCCCAGATAGGCACCTTTCTCTCAGCATTGCTGGCATAGCCTGACAAAGCATAGATGGTGAAAGCTTGTGGATTTTATCAATAACTTTTAGCACCTAGTAAGTATAAGCTTCTTCCTGAAATTTTGTACCTGCTGTACATTGTACAACATGCATATATAATATGCAATGTGCACACTTTCAAGAGCATTTGGTGCCCAGGAGTTTGAAACTTAAGCTAAAAATAAAAGCATTCATCTTAGCATAATGGTCTTTAAGTATGAAGACTTTCTGGACCTTGCCCTGTTTTTTCATAAGATTCAAAATTTGTATGCTGGATTTGAGCAATATATATATATATATATATATATATATATATATATATATATATATATATATATAAGGCTATACATATCTATTTTGCATGTTGTTTGAATAGATGGTGGTGCTTGCATTACCACTTTGTTCAAACAGGTAAATATATGTAGAGATTGCACCATGGTGGAAAGCAATGATTTGGTATCACAGAATCAGGCTATACTCAGCATTTCCAGCTGAAAATGTTCATGTGATTTTCTTGACCCTACTTAGTCATACGGACATGTATTCAGCAGCAGTGCTTTGAGTAGTATGTGTATGTTATGAGTAAAATGTTCATTTTAAAGGTCATGTTTTGCATAATGATAATATCTGCAATTATGCCTGCTTATTGTTGATATCATCATTTGCAATATTAATGCCATTGCATTGCAGCTGGATTCTGAAAGCCACATCACAGCCACTGCAGCACCTGCCTGCTCCATCATTGATAGCTGCATACACCACCCACCAGCGCCATGTCGGGGGAGGCGGCCGTCGAGGACGAGGGCACCGTCCAGCTGACGGTTAAGTGGAGTGGCCAGGAGCTGGACGTGCGCCTGCTGGCCACCGACACCGTGGCCGACCTGCGCGACGCACTCTGTCTGCGCACGCGTGTGCTGCCGGCGCGCCAGAAGCTGCTGAACCTGAAGCTGGGCGGGCGGCCGGCGCCCGACTCGGCCGAGCTGGGCGCGCTGGGGCTGCGGCCGGGCGCGCGCATCATGATGATGGGTAGCCCGGAGGAGGCCATCGCCGCCGCCAACGAGGTGCCCGAGGAGGCGGCCGGCGTGCTGGACGACTTCTTCGAGGAGGAGGGCGGCGAGGTGCCCATCCACCTGCGGCCCGAGTACGTGGCCAAGGTGGAGAGGCGCGTGCGCGACTACAAAGTGGAGGTGAAGAACCCGCTGCGGGAGGGCAAGCGGCTGCTGGTCCTGGACATTGACTACACGCTGTTCGATCACCGCAGCGTGGCGGACAGCGGCAGCCAGCTGATGCGACCGTACCTGCACGAGTTCCTGACGTCGGCCTACCGCGACTACGACATTGTCATCTGGTCGGCCACCTCCATGCGGTGGATTGATGAGAAGATGCGGCTGCTGGGCGTCAGCGCGCACCCCGACTACAAGATCGCCTTCCACCTGGACAACTTGGCCATGATCACGGTGCATTCGGAGCACTACGGGGTGACCGAGTGCAAGCCGCTGGCTGTGATCTGGGGTAAGTTTCCGGACACGTCGGCGGCCAACACCATCATGTTCGACGACGTGCGTCACAACTTCCTGATGAACCGGCAGAGCGGGCTGCGCATCCGGCCGTTCCGGCAGGCGCACCAGAACCGCGACAAGGACGTGGAGCTGCTGCTGCTGGCGCGCTACCTGCGCTCGATCGCGCGGCTCGAGGACTTCGGCGCGCTCCGGCACCGCGACTGGGAGCGCTACCTCGAGAGGCACCCGCCACCCGAGGACTGACGAGCGCGCGCCTAGAGGCGAGGCGGCTTGCGCTGGCGCAAGGCGCGCGGCCTCCGCACCGCTGGGCGGGCGTACTGGGTTGAGTGGGAAGTTCACGTGTGTGCGTTCACACCTGCTGCTCGCCTCTGTGCGACTGACGGGGTTGGAACGGAAGGCGAGCGGCACTTTCTTGGCGAGATGTACGCCCTGTGTCTGTGCGGCGGACCGCGGCGTGAAGACAGGCCAGGTGGAACCTCACGCGGTCGAGGAGAAACTTTGCCTGCGAGATTTTCTCTTCCCGGAAAAGCGTGCGTATAGTTTCTGTGCTTTAAAATGCTTCAATCCTTGCGCGACATGTGCGGTATCAACGTCTACGTCGCAGCTGGTGACGTTATATAGATGTGGTGCTGGCGATCGGAATGGCTACCAAAAAAACATTGGAAAATTGGATGGTGACACGTGCTGTCATGTGATTATTCATCAGTTTCCATTTGTTCCTAAATTGAAATGCCGGCCTGACTTTTGGAAAGATAGCGATCCGAAATAATTATATGGCGGATGCGTGCGTTATAGAGTCTCAGTATGCCCAACGGCTGTCTGAACATGTCTGTTCTAATGCTCATCATTCTGTGATTTCGGTGTGCATCGCTTCAGTCACGCACATACGTGCCTGGGATGTGAACATGTCCGCACTGCGCTCTCACTCGAACTCGTCACGTGCCCTGTGTCATAAATGACATCACGTGACCTACAATCGGACGGCCGTCTCGCACGCTACACGATGGTACTTCCAGCTCGCTTGTCGCCCGCGCTCTGCTGCTGCGCCGTCGGGATGTCAGTGGTGGCAGCCGGCTGTGGAGGCGGCGGAGGTGGCCAGCCGCGCACGCGCAGCACGGCTGGGCGCCTGTCAGCACGCCGTGACCTGGCGCGTGCGCGCCGCGGGCCCTGTCCGGCACGGACTCGCGTAGGCCTGGAGCGTGCGTGGCCTGGGCCCTGTCCGGCACGGACGCGCGTGGACCTGGAGCGTGCGCGACGCGGGCCCTGTCCGGCACGGACGCGCGTGGACCTGGAGCCGATCAGGGGCCTCGCGATTCATGCACAACGAGCTGGTAATGTACAGTGTATTGCACTTGCTTTGGTCTGTGTCGCGTGTCTGTGAAGATGCGCACAGCACCTGCAGGTCTGGTGGTTAGACAAGTGGTGGTTGGTGACCTTCATACAGCGGTGGACCTCAGTCGGTTGTGCCCGGGTGTGCATGGTTGGTTGGTTGGCAGCCGGATATCGATCAGGCGGTCGTGGTCGCCATGGTTCTGTGGTCTAGTTGCGCGGTGCCGTCGATGGACAGAGTTATAAAACGGAAGTACATCTTGACGCTAGCTGCATGATGCTAGAATCGCTTTCTCGGGCGTTTTTTTTTTTTTTTGCTTTTGGCTATCAGAGCGGCATTGGGGAGAACGCAGATGGTACCGGACCATTTCATTGTGTTGACCGACATGTGGTTTCGCTACATGTTTTAAGCCCGCTTCAGCTCGCTGTTCGGTCGGAAACGCGCATTCATTTACCGCATGTTATACTGCTGCGCATTATGTTTTTGTACATATGTTTCCAGATTCGACGCGCACGATGCTTTTACAATGGTGCTCATGTTGTAATACAAAGCGTCAGAAGTCTGTTCGTGGGCGGGTAAGACCAGACCAATCCAATTAAGACCAGACCAGACCAGATCAGACCCAATGGGGCTGCTAGATCGTCCCTTCGCTCGTGGCAAAAATACACCCTCTCAACGTGTCTCGCGCGCCCGAGCAGGCTCTGGCACGGCACACATACAATGATGGAAGTAAAATACATTTCGACGGCGCGGTTGATCGCGGTGGCCCACGCTGCAGCGATACTGACTTGAGCGTGGAGTACACGGCAAATTTCGGCTCCGACTTACCCCAGTGTTGCATTGTTGGGGGATTCCGGTTCAGAGAGTGCCCCCCAAATCTAGACCGGATTCAGTGGCGACTGGTCGCTGAATCGTCTTCTCAGGATATCGTGGGTACAGATGTTTACGCGGCGCACACTTATTGAACGAGCTGCCTGCTTCCACCAGCATCCATATCGCCGTGTTTTCGGACCGCCATCGGGCTGCATCAGACAAATGGACCTAAAGGGAACGGCGGTGATCACTGTGGTCGCAAACAGCGCACACGACTTCTGTATGGTCGGAAGAGCTACCGTGTGCGGAGCGTGTAAACAATTGAGGTAATGGGGGGTGCGTTGGTGACATCTACCGGCAAGAGCATACAACTCAGCCACCGTCTGCAGGAACGTGCTAGTGTATCGTTGGCTTACTGGACCAACAATTGCTTCGAGTGTCCACTTTCACCACGCGCTTCTAACTCGAAAATCACGCTTAAATAAAAGAGTTGCGCGCTTTCAGCCCAGAAACTTGCACAAGGCATAAGTGTACGTTTCTTCCACACGAACGCACGACTCATAATTTGTCAAATTTATGTAAGTAAAAGAAGGCCCACAGCCGCTGGTTTTCCGGCATTATGAATTCAAGCTCTCGTGCTTACAATAATCGAAATTCAATATGTCATGAAGTGCTGATAAGACGACGTTTTAAAAAAATCATTGGCTGTATGGTCAGATCGCATGACTAATTGTTTGGGCCGATGACATTTAATCAGTGCATTCCAGTAGCTTAGAGGTTCATGGTCAGCATGAAGAATACAGATCAATTACTTTTTATCAATTTATTCCAGTTCCATCTCACATCTGTAAAATCGATAGGAAGTAAGCACATAATTCATCACTTTTGGCAGCTCGCACGAAGTCACAGCACATTTGCGCTCACCGTATCATTAAGCCACTTTGCACTGTTGCCATCTGCTTTTATCAATGCTCTGATACAGCAGACAGTGTGATGCGGGCGCGATCCACCTGCCGCTTTTTTCCACCCGGACCATCCTTGGAGTGCGGACGTCAACAACGCACCACAATGCAGGCTGCCAGCCATCTGGGCGGTCACAAGCCGTACAGCAGACTGTGGGTCACTGTACCTTTCTCTAAACAGGCTGCGGAGCACGAGGGCTCAGCGGCAGAGTTCTCAACAGGCTGCGGATCACTGAGACCCAGCGGCAGAGCTCTGGACTGGCAGCGGATCACTGGGGCTGAGCTCTAGACAGGCTGCAGATCACTGGGACTCAGCGACAGAGTTCTGAACAGGCTGTGGATCGCTGGGACTCAGCGGCAGAGCCCTAAACAGGCTGTGGATCGCTGGAACTCAGCGGCAGAGCTCTGAACAGGCTGTGGATCACTGGAACTCAGTGGGAGAGTTCTGAACAGGCTGCAGATCACTGGGACTCAGCGGCAGAACTCTGAACAAACTGTAGTTCACTAGGACTCAGCGGCAGAGCTCTGAACAAGATGCAGTTCACCAGGACTCAGCGGCAGAGCTCTGAACAGGCTGTGGATTGCTGGAACTCAGCGGCAGAGCTCTGAACAGGCTGTGGATCGCTGGGACTCAGCGACAGAGCTCTGGACAGATAAGCCACGTGGTCACCTGTGAAGCCATGTAGTAAACACACCACCATGGGACACGGTACGCGTGATGGTACATGGTAGTGCGTGGTGCATGATCTCAGCCGTCACAAGTTAGACCGGCTGCGGATCAGGCTGGTCGTTATTAGACTCCATGGGAGAGCGACGAAAATAGTTAACTGGCTTCTAAAGAGAGTGTCCCACTTTTGGGGCATATTTAAAAAACATGCTTTAATAAAACCTGAGGACTCGTAACATCTAATAATAACATTGGGTAGGGCCACTGCAGCGCCGTCAAGAAAAAATCAATATATTAGTTTCAACTATTTTTGAATCCAAATTACGCTGCCAATGCTTTGAAACAGCACTACGCTTCTTCCATGGTGTCGGGACCACCGTCAAGACAACCCCAGTGCACACCTGTGCTGATGCGAATAAAAAAGCTTGTAATTGGCCCAACGGGCCAGGGCATGCTAGCGAAAAGTCAGTTGGTTGCAGTTTGAACCAGTGGGTCACATGGATCATGTGCTACTCCCAGTCCTATAGCCAAGCTGCGCCTTGAAAAGAGCCGCTGTGGAGAACGCCATAGGAGAGAGATCAAAGCCGTAGCACAACGTTTCGTTGAATTTGCGGGATAATAGCATGGTGTTCGCAAATCTTTTTGTCGAAATGAGTGTTTCAAGTTTTCGTAGCATTTAGTACACATGCATTCTGACACGTTAGTGTGTTGCAAACATTACAGAACCCACGTATTTAAAAAGCAAGGTAAATGGAATATCTTACTTTCATGGTGTTGAGCAGGGAGTCAAACACGATTTCTCCCGCAGTGTACCGCGCTTACAATAAGCCATGCACAACGCTATGTGCTTTGGGAAGCTCTTACGTGGCATAACACAACTGCCTATGGATTGTTTAGCGTAGATCAAATCATCACATGTTGTATTGTGTTTTGCCTGACTCATGCTTCTTAAGCGTGTGTCAGTTGTACCGATAGATTTGGACATTTGTACTCACATAGGTTACAAGTTTTAGCTTGCCAACCGTGCAGGGCTTCAGCATGCCTGCATGTTCTTTCCCCCAGCATGTTCCCCCAATGCTTTTGAGAAAATACCATGTCTTCGCCGAGACAGAGGCAGCTCACGATTCCTCGGAGCTGACTGAGACCGTCGGGACGTCACCGAGACAACTTCTCACTTTTCAGGTCTGGTAACAGCCTCGTTCCCCGGAGAAAAATGAGGAAAATGGAGGTATAGTTGGATTGGTATTTCGGTGATATGCCTTTATCGAAACAATGGCAGAAGCGAAGCAATTCTGCTATTGTTCCGATAAAGACATGTTTCCGAAATGCCAACCCAACTATATCTCCATCCTCCTATTTTTTTCCGAGGAGTAAGGCTATTATTGCTGTCTTATCTATGTGAACAGCGTTCCTCGCTAATGCACCGAACAACTTACATAGTTTCTCTCGAAAAGCAGAGTGTGTACAGTGCAGCGAACGCCTCTATCCAACACGTTAGGTAGTCTGTGATCGTTCGTTGCGATACTTCTCCCCGGTCCTCCGTCCGTGCTGCCCCTGTCTCGCAGCATCCGCAGGTCGGCGACGGTGCGCCGCGCCTGCACCTGACGTCTACCGCTCCCTGTCGGCTCGGCGGAAGGCCGCTCGTTACGGCCCACCGGGTCTCGTTCGTTAGTTCCGCGGCCTCGCTCAGTCATTATCCTGCGCAGAATGGCGCGGGTCCGGTCGTGAAAGGTGATACTCGCGCTCCTCGCATCAGCGGTGGTCGTAGAGGGCGCTGTCACTCGGGGTGGGCCGTGGCGCGCCGCCTGGCGAGCTCCAAGGAGAGCTCACCTCGTCCCCGCGCCCCCTGGTGAGCTCCGGGGAGGGATCGCCTCGTCCCCGTCCCGCCTGGTGAGCTCCGAGGAGAGCTCACCACGTCCCCGCCCCGCCTGGTGAGCTCCGAGGAGAGCTCGCCTCGTCCCCGTCCCGCCTGGTGAGCTCCGAGGAGAGCTCACCGCGTCCCCGCCCCGCCTGGTGAGCTTCGAGGAGAGCTCACCACGTCCCCGCCCCGCCTGGTGAGCTTCGAGGAGAACTCGCCTCGTCCGCGCCCAGCCTGGTGAGCTCCAAAGAGAGCTCACCTCGTCCCCGCGCCACCTGGTGAGATCCGTGGAGAGCTCATCACGTCTCCGCGCCGCCTAGTGAGCTCCGAGGAGAGCCCGCTTCGTCTCCAGGCACATGCGCCAAGCATTAAAACCGAGGCGTTCTTCGCCGGACATTTTGTCTGCGCTCTCGAGATGGTGGAACATTAGCCGCGAGAGGGGATATTCACCCCCGCCGTGCTTGTCCTTTTCTGACATTCGTAGGAAGGGGAGCACCAGACGTCTCCTCACGGTCTCAAAAGATAAGCAGGCTAGTGTTGGAAGGAAAACGGCCAAGACGTAAGCGCACGTAAAATTGCACCAGAACAGTGACATTGCGCATCAAGTTCTGTATGCTGGTTGAGGCCAAATACTGGGAGGAAATTAGTGCATTCATGCACCCTTTCGATTTCAGAACTACGCGTCAAACAACGCTTGGGGAAAGCGACACCGCATAACCATTGGTATTCTGGACCGTAAACCAATAAGCGGTAGTATCCTATCACTGAGTGTGACCTGTGACATGTGAAATCAGGTCATGAGGGCGACTGCTCGTGTGCATGGGTCCCGACCTATAACTCAAGAATAAAGCAAAGTACGACAACGAAACCAGCGATGCTACAGGGCGTCTGCCAAACCACATTACATGTCGATGAATATGACGCGTGATATGTCAAGCATGACCGTGAAAGGTTAAACATTATTTACGTACATGCTTGTGGATTCCTGGACATTTCATTCAGCATGACTTTGGCTGGCCTGCCCTTTTGCATGTTGTAGATTCGCACCATACAAATCATATAATTGCCATAAAATCGCCAAGTAATGTCAAATCAGCAGAACAAAGTGCGTCATAACACATTTTCTATGACAAACATATGTTATCGCACGTTTGAATTTGAAATGAAATTGGCACGATTTCGACGAATACCTGCGCCATCACTTAAGGCCTGCAAAAGTTAGGATCTTTATGCCTTTTCAGAAAGTGTAGAGATGTTGAAAAAGAAAGCATTCATAGCCACTGAAAACTTCAGCAGCGTGCACTTGTTATTTAAGCTACTCTGCGAAAAAGCCAGCGGCCTGTTGGGCCTCAACAGTCGAAGTTCAAAAAAGTTTGTGACAACAGACACTTTTGGGGCTTTATTTTGGAAGAAATGACGCCACTGGAATGTATTCCACCCACGACGACCAACCAATGCTGCTGTATTACGAGCGCGGCCGCAAGACAGGCGAGCCTTGATCAAATGAATGCAAATTTTATGTGGTCAGTGGCCTAGCCTGGTAAGTGACGTCTTTGACGGGCTTATAACTTTGAAGCTGTTCATCGCATCGTCATCAAATTTTCTCCAAAAAAGGGTGCAAGTCGAAAGCTACGCTGCATTATTCTCTGGGAGTCTAAATACAGCCTATTTCTTCGTGTTGAGCATTCCTGCAACGTTGCAATATCCCCTCCATTTTGTCTCCCTATTTTGTTAACATGGGAAAAGTATAATTTCGAAATCACGAGAAAGTTGCAGATCGCAGGTAAGAAACGAACGGACCAGCGGTCGTCATCCACCATGGTAAGAAGCAAACACACCAGCGGTCGTCATCCACCATGATAAGAAATGAACAGATCAGCGGTCGTCATCCACCATGGTAAGAAACGAACAGACCAGCGGTCGTCATCCACAATGGTAAGAAACGAACAGACCAGCGGCCGTCATCCACCATGGTAAGAAACGAATAGACCAGCGGTCGTCATCCACCATGGCAAGAAACGAATAGACTAGCGGTCGTCATCCACCATGCGCCGCAGCAGCGTCAAACCAACTGGTGTTGATGGAAGAGAAGGCAGCGATCTTGCTTTTACAATTGCGTGTCAAGGTGTGCAGATTATCACACGCAATCATGCGCCAGCTAAGAATGCGCCTGCTTTTGGGCGTCTTCAAATATTATGGTCCCATCTCGGCAACCAAAACGGGTAGGAGCGGAGGGACATGGATCCAGCTGTGCGATGTTGATGGGCGCACCGTCATCAAAGGGTCCAGCGAACATCAGTAACAGATGTGCTGGTAATGGAGAGAAATTGCCAAGGCACCCTTCTGGAAACCGACCTCGAATGCGTCCCGCTAAGGGATCTGCAACCTGACCTGCGGTACCTGGACCCAGACAGGTCAGGCCATGCCAACTACAGTATGCACTGACTGATAAATTGTAGTCAATATTCTCTCCCAAAATCGGCTTTGTCACAATATCTTTGTCAGTGAATGGAAATACGGACCATTGGAATTAATTTATCTCGTTAACTGAAATTGCCAGGCTTAGGAGGCTCCGGATTGTGATGTGATTATGCGGGGTGTGCGTCCTCGCCCTCCCTGTCTTCCGACCTCTACACCTGCTTGGGTGCCGGGGGGCGTCACGTGACCTCGGGTCTCTCGATTCGCCGGGGGTCAAGAGTCGGCCGCTGAGGCAACGACAGGGATCCGACGCTCGAAGGCGCCATTCGATTTTTGGACGAGTCCGGGGGAATACGCGCTACGTTCTCTTACACTTGACGAATATACCAGCCACAGATATCTGATGCGCGTACGTTGGCACGCTGTGGCATTGTTGAGTCCTGTCCGTATGGGTTTCCAAAGGCCCTATTCGGTTGCGTTTTGTTGTTATCTTCATAGTGGTAGCAATCACGTCTATTATCATCCCACTCGTTCCACACCGCGAACAATATTGAGGTACCGGCAACTGCATAGTCGTTTATAAGCTGACGTTTTGCCACCGTCACACTGATACTCTGACAAGGTGCGGCGCTGCAGCTTGCACGCTATACGTCAGAAAATACTTGCAGCATGTGTTGAAAGACCCACATACATGTGGCGCCATTGACACTGAGCGTCGCAAGTAAAGGCTGCTGTGGGCAGCGCACTTATCCAAAGCGGTAGATTAAGCTCACATACGACTGGTACAGTGCCAGCCGAAATGGAAGACCAACTACAATCGGGGAAGTGGCAAGAAGTACCGCTCGGGCGCGAGAATGTCCCGGGAGCCGCGGCCGACGGAAGCTCAGTGTTTTGCCCACGGGTGCATATCGACCAGAGGCGTTCCCAAAGCACCCACACCAGTCCCTCTTCAGACCCACAGGCGCTTTTCAGGCCCTTTCAAGTTGGCTCTCCCAGACAAAGAAGGCTTCAGGCTGGTTTCCCACGCAGGCAATGCTTGGAAAACAAAGTAATAGCAACGCTTGCGCCACGTTTGCTGAAGTCACAGCTGTCTGTAGTAGCAGCAGGCCGGTGCCGACGGGACTTATGTTAAGCGACGTTCTGTGGCTCGCTTCTCGACGCGATATGTTTCACCGTGTCTTGACACACGCCCGGATGGTCGGCTCAATGCGCCGTTCTCAGGTAGGGGTGGAAAGAAAGGGGGGGGGGGGCAATTTGACCCGCCTAGGATCTCAAGGGTGAGAGAGTAAGAGACACCAGGTTCATAGGAAAGGCAGGATTCTGTGTGAGCTCGCCTGTGTAAAATTTGCCTTTCTCCAGATCGTGATCTTTGGCTTAAATAAGGTCATATAACTGTGTGATTTGATGTTTTAGGGCGCGTCGGCATCGCGCCATTTTGCACCTACCCAGTGACGGTTATTTACGTCTGCAATTTGACACGGTGGGTGTGCTGTCCACCAATAGCGGGCGGTATGACCGGTGCACTTACACTGAGGGGTGAGCAAAATAATGTCGAAGTCAATGTGCGATAAAAGAACGAGTCTATCTCCGATTTCATAACATGGGCTTCGACCAATTAGTCGATGAAGGGGCGCTGGTGGAAAAATCGTCGCGTATCCATTTCAAGGCGCCTGCATGAGACAAGGGCGTGTTGTGCAGACGCCGGTGCCGCATCTGCCTCACTATGGCATATCCTTGCGCGTCAGGTAAAGCGAGCGTGTTGCATGTGCATGACCCAACCGAACCCTATCAAAGGCTCCTCTGGAAGCGGCTTCGGCTCTGAGAAGATTGGTTTCTTGATTTGATTTCCCTGAAGGCGTGAAGATGTTTGTCGGATATGATCTGCAATGCATGGCGGACGTATTTGGATATGACCGACCTCAGGTCCCCAAAGGTCACACAAGGTCAAACTAAAGATCAGTGTCCGAAGTGCCCTGATACCTCCTTACGAAAACAGTGTAGACGTCGGTGCCTGTTCTAAGTAAAGGGTCGCCAGGTTTTCTGCAGGCTGTGGGCCTTATCTGAGCTTTAGAGGTCAAACCTATGAGATACAACATAGGACACCATTTTGCCATTTCATGGACCTGAACACAAACCTGTGAGACCGCTTTGATATTTTACTTTTAAAAGCAGCGCACAAAAATACCACAGGCGGCAATTTTCTCAAGTCAAAAGAGCGTGATCGCGGTAGTGTCTCGTCGGTGACCTCACATGGACTTCATTAAGTCAACAAAATGCATACACTAACGTCTTCTTGGTAATGAAATTAGAAAGGTGGGGAGTGAGGGGGGGGGGGGGGCAAAGAGCTATGAGCATGGCCGCCCTCGGCTTTTACGGGGTTTTTGGTTTGGTGCCCTTACGAGGTTTTGGAGCACCAAAATTTCATGGTGAAGAGGCGTCAAACCTACATTTCGCAACCACAAAACCTTTATTTTCATGGTTCACCCAATTCCAGTTACATCGCAATGGGTCCCAAATCCATATTTTCGAGATGCACCAAATTCTAGGATACCATGATATTCGTGACATGCCTGTTGAAAAAATCCTGGATCGACCCAATCAACGAAAGAGCACCAAACCTTCATTTATGTGCACCATAACCTTTATTTTTCAGATGCGTTCAATTCCAGAGGGTATCACAAAGAGCTCGAGTATTCACTCTTCAGAAACCAATTCCCAGGGCATAGCAATATCGTGACTCCGACCACCCATCATCATCCTGCGTCCCGTTATGCATCCTCGATCGGCCCTTTGGGTGAGGGGGCACCAGAAACCTATATGGCTGGGCACCAAATTCAAGGCGGATAATAGGCACCAAATCAACGTGGATATCTGAAGGGCCCACAGCATCATTTTAATAAAAGAAGGTTTTAATTCAGCGACACCACATTTCCCGTGCCATTCATTCTGTCAAAGTTTGGGATCGGTTCGTTCAGCGAACGGGTAACACAAATCTTCATTTGGGCGTCATGACTTTCTAGAGGCATCAATTCCACGTGGCACTACAGAGTGCCCAGAGCCTTTACTCTCAAGACTACAAATTGCAGTGGACACTGCAATGCCCGTGCCTCTCCGTTGACGAAGAGTGTCCGATCGGCGAGGGGCACGAACACCTTTGTCTCGGAAACCATAGCAGTTATTTCCAACAAGCACCAGATCCAAGCGGGCCATTGGAAGGGCTCCGAAAATTTTTGTCGCCATTGGGTACCACAATTTCTCTGCCTTCCACTCTGACAAAATCATTCATCGGCCTCTTGGGAGGAGGGGTATCACATGTATTTCTTTATTTATTCATTTATTTATTTATCACACGTCATAAGCTCGCTCCACTCAGAACGTGGCTATTACAGAGCCCGTGTCGTGGAAATAAAACACTAGGTCAGGGAGGCTCGCGCAAACGCGTACACACGCAGGCACACATACGGAGGACGCACTCCCTCACATTCGCTGAAGTCATTTGAAGTAGGCGTCGCTATCCGTTATTGACCCGCCGCTGCAGGATGTAACTGCGCAACTCGCGTTTGAATTGTGGAAGGCTCAGCTCGCGAATATCCTGCGATAGTGCGTTGTAGGCGGTCACGGTGGAGTAAACAAAACGCCGCCTCCCGGTTCGGACCTGATCACCGGCACATTTAACATATAATCCTGCCTCCTTGTGCGATGGTGGACATGGCATCTATGGATAAGGTGATAGCAACTCCGGTTAGGATCTTCCAGGATACGTTTCGGAAGTGTCAGTGTGCGATATAAAAACATACTGTCAGCAGACATGCACTCGAGATCTCGTAAAACGTCGCTCACATGATCATATTTCCGACGCCCAGAGATGACTCGTGCTGCGAAGTTCAGCAGCTTCTGCAGTCGTGATGTTTGAGTAGCATTACGTGCTCCGTACATACAGATGCAGCAACGGATGATTGAGGTGACTACACCCTGGACTAGAGTAATGAGTGTGGCCTGAGGCAGACTGTGCTGGCTGTGGCTGAGGCCGATAAGAACGCCAGTGCATCGTCGCACGACGTCATCAGTGTGCGCAGTGGACGTCATGCACTGGTCAAATACAACATCCAGGTTTCGAACGGAAGGAGAGCTGGCTACAGTGACGCCCCTAAATTTGATGCTAGCCGGTAGCAGGTTCCGAAGATTTTGACGCGTGCCGAGGACTATGAGCTGTGTTTTTTTGTGCGTTAATTTTCATTCCGCTTTTGCCAAACCATTTGGACAGGTGTGAAAGATGTTGCTCCATGGACGTGATCAGCGTACCAATGTCACCGGGCCTCCCACTCACTAAAACCTGCGTGTCGTCCGCGTACTGCACGATACGTGCGTCATGAGCATACAGTGGCATATCATTAGCATAAATGCTGTACAGCAGCGGGCCGAGCGCTGAGCCCTGATAGGTTCCGATTGGGTTGTGCAATGCCGCGGACAGAGAGGAAGCGCCACCTGGGTTCTGGACGAGAACCTGCTGAAAGTGATTTTGGATGTAACTCGCAAGTCAACGTGCATCAACATTGTACGGCTGAAGCTTTCTGAGGAGTCCATCATGTGGGATAGCATCAAAGCACTTGGATAGGTCCAGTAGGCTTTACAAGGTGATTTCCCTTTGATCCATGGCCTCAGAAACTTGGTCGGTTACCGTGAGAAGCGCCGTGTCAGTGGAGTGATATGATCTAAAACCATGTTGACTAGACAAGAACAGGTGACGAGAGGTAAAATATGCGAACATCTGCTCGTAAACTACACGTTCGGTAAACTTAACGATAGTCGGTAGAATTGAGATAGGCCTGTACTTAGAAACATTAGTGGATTTTTGGCGTCTTTTGGATAGCATGTACTATTGTCAGCTTCCACGGGCCGGGAACTACATGGGCTGTCAGGCTGGAATTGACAATATGGGCGATCACTGAACAAATACCGTCTGTACACAGTTTGAAAAACCGGATACACAATCCGTCTGCATCTTCATTTCGCGGCATCATGACCTTTATTTTCAAGAGCCACTCAACTCCGGTGTCACAACAAAGGGGCCCAATACCTTCATTTCGGAGTGTCGACAAATTGCAGGGGCACCACTTATGGTCCGCCATGTATGTATGTATGTATGTATGTATGTATGTATGTATGTATGTATGTATGTATGTATGTATGTATGTATGTATGTATGTATGTATGTATGTATGTATGTATGTATGTATGTATGTATGTATGTATGTATGTATGTATGAATGTATGTATGTATGTATGTTTTGTACGAACCATCTTTCATCTAAGCGATGACGCCAAGTCAAAAGCGCGGAAACTAGAACGATGCATCAAAAAGCTCGCCAATGATGAGCCAGCAGTTATTTTTAATCAAGCATATATATATATATATATATAGGCACCAAACACTTCCATCGCTGGGCACATGATCCACAGCGTACGACGAGGACGGGCCGTTTTTGTCAAGAGTCACCCATGGTATTTAAACCAGTTCGCGTTTAAAAGGCGCGAGTGACGAGATACGCAGAGACGAGATATGGGTAAGGGATAAGAGCGAGGGGTAAGAGAACAGTTCACCTGCATTTGAGAGGCAAGAGCTGGCGGTTCACCGGTCACCCATAGTTTGTGAGGGAAGTTAATGGACTGCTGTTGGGAGAGTCACAGGCAGTGAGCCACCCCAGAACCTCACGCACGTCGGAGGCACGATCAAATTTGTGGCGGCCGGAAATAGCGCGCAGCGCAATGTTCAAAATCCTCTGGAGACGTTGTGTTTTGCTCCTACTCGTTGTCGTAGAAGCAAGGCGATGTCGGACGTGTGAGAGGACCGAGGCGTTGACCAGGGTGGGCAGAAGGTCAAGTGGCTCTGATGACGCACGTGGGATAGTCCGATGAGGACACCGTCGCATCTTTTGGCGAGGGCAGATACGTGAAGATCCCAGGCGAGGTGATTTACACCAAGGTTTTCCACGGTGAAGTCCTCACGCACTACATTCTGGCAAAACCGAACAGCCATGGGAGCCCTGTCACGACAATTGTTTAGGGAAGCCACAAAATATGAGTTCCTACACCAATGTCCAATGGCTGTAACGTCCGTCCCATTGTTGCAATGTGCTGAGGGAGAGAGCCTCTTCCAGATATTAAAACTTGGTGTGATCAGCGCACCGGACCCCATGCGTGTCAGGAGCGAACAGGGTCATGTCGTTGGCCAAAATCTGGAAGACTAGTGCGCCTAGAGAGGATTCTTGGAATACACTGATATGATTGGGCAGGGCATGGAAAGGTGTCGGTTAACACGACAAAAATCTTCATTTTCACGAGGAACCAAATTCCAAGGACTCCGCCATCTAAGACGCACATGGGGTAAGGGGGGATGGAGAGGGGGTGGAAGGCACAGGCGCACAAGCCCCTAGGTCCTTAGCTTTCGAGGGTCACCCGAAGCCCTTTGGGCCCCTCGGAGCCGGCGATCAAGGGTCAGAGTGAAAGGTCCGAAAAGCAGGCCAGAGGTGATATGAAGGGACCCCAGCAAAAGAGCATTGACCCCAAAAAGTCGTTTCCGTGTCCGTCTGTGCCCTAGGGATCCCTTTCCAACGCAGGGGCAAGGCCAAGGCCTGCAAATGTCAATCAGAAGGCCCCTTGCATTGACCATGGCCCCTAAAACAGCGAAGATTCCCTGTGCTGACCAAGGGTCCACGGTGCCAAATGGAGGACCCTGTTGTAGCAATGGACCCCAGATCAGCCAGGGACACATTTGCTGAACAGGGACAGGGACAAAGCCACGAGTGTCACATGGCCTGTTGTGTTTGTCGTTGGAAAAGCACCAAAGATCAGTAATAAACAAAACTTTCCGACGCGCGATCGGTTTTGCCCCTTCGATGATCTGATCAGAAAAAATGCTAAACAAATGTTGACCAGAAAAAACGTCGGTTGCTAGCCGTGGGACCGACGCCACGCAGCCCATGTAGACTGCGGTTCCGAGGATTGTCGTATTTTTCGATGGCGAGCTCATATAGTAAAAAATGTCTTACTTCATTTACGCTGACGAATTGTAATGAAAGGATGAGCTTCCTCAGACGAACAAAGGTAAACGTTCTAACACACTTTTTTTTTAGGTTGATCTTCGATCAATGGCGTGCAGTCCCCACATCTCTCGGTATCTTTGTAAAGCTGCCAGAAAATCTGACAACGTCCCAGACTGTTATCCCTTTATAGAAGGAGCCGGATGCACCATTGTAAGAGGCATAGATAGAGCCCGTGATGTATTCGATACAATCATCTCATTACTGCTTAATTTCATTTTGTTTGCTGCTGAACACATGCTTGATTGTATTTTCTGGTAGCTTCAAGCTTTCATTTCGGTTGAAGGAGTTGGACATGAAATTCAAAGAAGAAAGTTGACCTACTTAAATAAAGTAAGCTAAGTGCGGCGGACCATACCGCCGGAGGTGTTGTACTTATGAAACAATCAGGATCTGGAAACGAAGTAACCGAAATACGAAAACCTTTGTGAGAAAGAGGAGCACCAATTTCCAGAAGCACCACGGCAATGGATGCCCCCTCCCCTAACAAAATCCTATACCTGTCCCTGACAAACACCCCATCAAATTTGGACAGTCAGCAACCTGCTTGGATTTGACCTTTGTCTGGCATTCGTACTTAACCCAAGGCCAATGAAATTAATGATTCTCCTGATTTCAATTGTCTTTTTGTCCAGAGCCAAATATAAGTGTCGAAGAAAACATCTTACAAATAGATGAATTCGCCTGAAACTCCGTTGTCGCATCATATTGAAATTTTCCCTTTGTTGCTTGTTTATTTGTTTGTTAGCAAAACTGCCTTGGCTGGTAATCATTGGGCCTGACTGGAATTTGCTGCAGGTCAGCGATCTCGCAAGCTATATATTATTATCTGCACCTCAAGATCAGCGTTTCAAATGTCTGTTACACTAAATGGCGCTGCTGCGCCGTAGCATTCGGAATAAATTCTTAGGAAGACGTTAAGAATAGTTCATATTAACGTCCACAGCCGGCCGCGTGTTAAACACACAAGCGTTTGCGCTGAATGGAGCTTTTCTCACTATGCAGCTTAACATTCATGAGTTTTGCCAGAAAAACGATGTCAAATATAAATATGCTTAATAAATCATTATCTTGCCCACACAGGCGAACAGTAAAACATTCCCATTGAGGTATCCTCGCTTTCACATTCGAAACAGGACGATAGCTGCATATAGAACGGTCTGAGCCTACTGGTTACATGAATTTCTGAGATCTGCGTTCACGCTAAGCAGTGCCTCATGTGTAAGCCCTGGCCATCCAATCGTGAAATCGCGGGTCAACGCCAGAATTCTGCTACGGCAGTCTAAAGTGCCACATTACTGGGCACCGCCCACCGAGTCCTCTGACGTGGGCTGGCCTGCGTATAGCGTGGCGTCTGGCAACGGCAACACACCATCCCAGTTAGAAGAAAACAACGGGTGTCTAACGTGCCACGAATCCACCGCGCCACGAATGAGTGAACCGGAAGGTGTGCGTTCTAACCAACTGAGGTGCCGGGCAGACTTGTTTACGTTGGGAGCTTCATACAATATAGGCTATCGTAATGCAGTGAAGTAATGCGTAGGAACCCGTGTTACCGGAATACTATTCCACGTATATCCACCATGTGTTGACGTTCACCATTCACAGGCACGTTCACCCGTCTTTTTAGCACACATTTTCACCAAGCCTCAAACACTTCAAAAGTCTCAACTTCCGGCACATTCATCCAGCTCCAGGTCTGTGAGCCTCGTCAGTGTTCCAGCTCCAGGCTCGTGAACCCCGTTAGTGTTCCAGCTCCAGGCCTGTGAACCCCTTCAGTGTTCCAGCTCCCGGCCTGTCTGCCCCGTCAGTGCTCAGCCATGCGTCGTGACCTGTGGACTTTGACCACGTGTCATGGAGCTTCGCCTTGGTTCTGGTGACCTCCAAACGCCATGGCTGTGTGTCCGACAGCTACGCCATCGTGAATGGTGGCTGTACCCTGGCATTTGCGCGGCATCCAGTTGATGCGTACGATTCGTGGCAGTTCCCGTTTAGCGTGATTCGATTCAAGTATCTTGCTGCTAGGCACAGACACACGAGTAAAACTACTTCCGCTGGGAATTCTGACAGCCAGGGGCTCACATACACTAAACTCGTCTGCAGGCGGCCGTATTGATAAGAATGGGATCCACTTGTCGGCGAGGCGGGGTCTCGTTATTGGCCGTCCGAGACTGACAGCTATTGCCACCATCTGATGGATAAAAGAGCCCTGAATGACTTGCAACCAAGACCCTGCAGTCAACATGATGGCTGGACGAGTGCTGTGCATCATGAAACAGCGGTGTACTGGATTTTCACTCTTATAGTCTGCGTTCGTTGTAGGTCATCGCAGTGCGGTAGGGCAATGCGTAGGAATCCGTGTTTTTACACTAGGCAAGAAGTACAGAATCTAGTCACTGGTGGGGCTTAAGAAAGGAGCTAAATTCAGATTGTTCCATGTTTCTCTTCTACTTACATGCTCGGTAAAGCAAACTGTTCCATGTTTTATTAGTTACCATAGTTACGCACATCATTTGGCGTATAATATCACGATCGAGATTCATCTTAAAGGTCAGTTATGAATCTATTTGTTATCTTCTTTATTCAATACACTATTGGAAAATTTCTGTACCCATTTTTTATTTTGATTGAGAAATAAGAGCACTAAACCAACCTTCTTCTGGACACCTGTAGACATTTTGAGACAGCTGCCCCCTCCTCGGGACACAACTACAGGAAATCCTGGTCGGCTCCCTTCATTCAATCCTCTCTTGGCACAAACAAGTGTACTTCATTACGGTCGGCCCTAATTCATCTTACAATCTATTGGAAATCGTGGTCCTTGCGGATGTTGGAGGTTGGCCTGGGCCTGTTGCCTCTCTGACCCCACTTTTAAGTGTACAGTTTCTTTAACTCTGCACTAACCTCCACGCAGTGATCCATCGTCGGCCGGCCCCGCCCAGGGACTGCACGGCCGACCTGGACGGACCACGTCCTCGGCTGACCTGAGAGTGATCCGCCTGGTGAGCGGGGTGGGTGGGGGGGGGGGGGGCTAGTTCAGCGCCGAGTCAGCCCAAACGTGACAGGGCAAAAAGGTATTCAGGCCTACAAGACTTGAAGAGGTTTTTCCTTGCTTTTAGAATGTCCCCTGAATACACAAATGTCCCTTGTCCCTTGTCCCTTAGAATGTCCCCTGAACACACAAATGTCCCTGGCCTTTTCTCGCATACGCTTGACACGTCTGGAGGGTCCTTCGACTTGACCAGAGCTTTTGGTATTTGATATGATTGGAAATGATCAGGAACAGGACCCCTAACCAGTACTTGGGGCCCTATACACCTAAGTTCTACATAAGTTCATTCACTCTACGCATCACATCATTGCTGAGGATCTTAGCCCCTAGTCAGCGACCAGATCCATAAATCCTCTAGATATCCATCATGATGCTCTCAGAGGATCAGGGGCATCTTCGGTCACAAGTATTAAGACAGCAGTTGCGTAACACATCTGCTGATACGCTTACTTTTATTACTCGCAACCTCAATACTCTTCGGGAGTTTGAAAAGAGAAAATCCCACGCTAATCCTGGACTTATTTTGGATGAGAATCGCTCTTCGTCCCCCCCCCCTTCCCCACTGTTCGATGGGGACCGCTACCTCACCCATTTTGAGTGGGAACCCCTCCCCCCGTTGGATGGGGTCCACTCCTTTCCTTTTGGATGGGGACCACTTCCAATTTGGGATGTGGACCGCTCCTCGCCCCTCCCTGGTATCGGCCATCCTGACAGGTAGGGATGGTGTATTTTAACCGCAATAAGCTTTATTGTGTAACGCGTGTTGGATGCTGACAGTGTGTTAGTGGCTAAGGTGTTGCAACGTTGTTTGTAGTTTGGTTTTGCACGGTGCTGCAATGCACAGGTTTCACGTTGTTCAAAGAATGCTTGGTGATGCATGAGACGCACATGTTCAAGAAACACCTACTTGGCGTTATCCAAGGAACTGTTGGTTCGATGACCATCAAATAACCATTAAAACTGATGCTTCCGCTTGTAGCTGGTTTGACCTGTCAATGATTTGGCAAACCCTGGCTGGGTAGCCAGCGCTGCCGATGTTGGACAACATGGGACGCCCCAAGGTGCCCATGTTGCCACTGGCCTGTCCCGGACACCCACAGCCGGTACATGCCAGTGACCCGCTCACGAAACCTGCCCCTGGCCTGACCCAGTGACCTCTCGCCATCGGCCGGCACGACCCCGCCCCCTCCGCCGGTGCCTGGCGTGACCCAGCGCCGACGACTCGAGCCCGCCCCTCCGCCCTCCATTGATCGCTGCTGCGCCGGCCCACAATCAGCGCGCGGGCTGGCCGACCTGATAGCGGCGCCGCCGCCGCCGCCGCAGTCGCTGGGCGCGCGCCTGCCCGGCCGCCGGCGGCGCTCCGCGACCCCTGGGCGCGACCTTGGCCGGCCGCCGCGCGACCTTGACCGGCCGCCGCGTGACCTTGACCGGCTGCTGGGCGCAGCACGCTGACCGAGCTGCCGGTGCCGCTCCGGGACCTCACCTGACGGGCGACCCTGACGCGAACGACGCTGGCCCGTCCGCCACGGCCGCGATACGCAGCGGTGACCCTGACGAGGCGGCGGCCTTGACTGCGCGGTGACCTTGACCCGGCGGTGACCTAAGCGAGCGGCATGGTGTCGGACCTGGTGGACCGCGTGGCTGGCCTGCGACTGCCCAAGCTGGAGCCGCGCCGAGGCAACGTTCGCCTGCTGTGCCTGGTGCTGTTCTACCTGGTGTTCCTGGTGGTGGGGGGCCGCCATATTCTCGGCCATCGAGTCGCCGGTGGAGGTCGGCATTGTGCGCAGCACCCACCGCATGAAGAAGGCCTTTCTCAAGCAGCACCCGTGCGTGACAGGTGAGATCTCCGGCTGCTGCAGGACAGGAAGCTTGTCGAGCTCACCGGAAGCTGCATGAAAACAATGGCTCTGAGGGAGGCGGAGACTTCTAACCTGACAAACCTCATGACCTCGGATGGAAATGCTCCTAATTTCTGCTGTAGCCCTTCCCAAAATTGTGCTAAAAAATAAACAACCTAGAGGCTCAAAACAATGCATCAAAAAAGCTGTTGGATAACAGAGCTTACAGAAAATGCTTCATATAACGCGGATCTTTTTACGACCAGCCCTCATGATTGACAACGCTCCTCATTGTGATCGCGTTGGGCTGCCATGTAGTCACCGCTGTTGTCAGAAAGAAATGTGCCAGGCGCGCTGTCCGGTGACTGTAGATACGAGCCCGAGAGCGTGAGCAATATTAGGTCCGATATCACAAAGAGATCATCTGGCAGCTGTCCGCAAAGAGCTCATCTGGGTCGGTTCATCTGTCATCGCACGTCACGGAAAAGATTAATCAGCTCTGCAAGCGCGGATGTTTGAAAGGCGCGTAAAACCGTTTGCTAAACATATAGCTAGGCTGAGTTAGGGCGGGCTTTATTCGTGGACCGTACGCAAGTTGTCCGTCTGACATATATTTGTTGGCACACGACTGGACAGCGGGCGCATTATTCGCATTAACCATCATGACTGGATATCGCTCATCTGGTCAGATTATTCATACCACGGTTCAAGTGAATGAAGGGCTATTCGTATTCAAAATTCCGCGCCACTTCTTTTAGTCCTGGCCTTAACGTTCGCATATTTGTCGCAACGGGCTGCATAATGTAGCTGTAGTTCTCCCTTCCACGCTAACCGAACTCTGATCTGATTTATATACCATCTCTCGCTTCGCAAGGGACGTAGGTCTCTATCGTCATGGCTTTTGTCGAACTATCAGTGGCTTCTGCGCTGTTGCTGGCCGCTCGATACGTGGCATGGAGCCAATACCCTGCGCCACAAGTGAGCTTTACTCCTGCCAATAATATGCTTGTTGCGCCTCCCAGACGCTCGTCCTGCGGGGGGTGAGTCAAACCACTCGTTCTGACTAAGAGGGCGAGTCGTCAGCCTTTCCGTGTCAGTGACACGTGTGCTAGGTATCCTAGCGAAACCCTCACACGCAACCCAAACCCAACAGCTGCATGCACGCGTTATCGGGCCAGTGGGAAGGGCGGGGGGGGGGGGGCAACACAGCCAATACCGTTATCGACGACAGACGTTATCACCCGACAGTCAGCAGTGGTGTCATGCAGCCACCCCTGAGCCTGGCTGCCGTCGCTGACGCTGGCGACGCCCCCCCCCCCCCCTCCGCCCCACTCTGACGACCCGGCCACAGGGGCCGCCGCGGGCCGGCCGCGTCATGGAGGACATGCGGATTTAGCGCCGCCGGCGAAACCCCGGGGAGGCGTCCGTTACAGGGCCGCACGACCGCCCGGCGCTATCTCGGCAGCTCGCGGCGCCGGCGGCTGAGGAAGCTGGCCGGCTCCGCGGGATGGTGGGACTGGTGGGAAGGGCGAGACGGATGGGGTTGGTGGGCGGACTGGTGGGACTGGCGGGACAGGTCGGATGGGTGGGACAGGTGGGACAGGTCGGATGGGTGGGACTGGTGAGACAGGTCGGGTGGGTGGGACTGGTGACACAGGTCGGATGGGTGGGACTGGTGGGACGGGTCGCACGCCGCGAGACCCCCGTCCTGATCCTAGTGGTGGTCAACAGTCACGCCCTCGATGCGGAATCTAAAGCGATTCTGGGCTCGGGCTTAGATGACGGCATTCTTTTAAGCATCGTTCGCATGCAAGTCGTGTTTGCTTCATGTCTCAGCTCAGCGCCGGTTCGTATCCCACTACCGCTATCCGCCGTCTACGTGTGCTGCGAGTCCGCTTGTTGACCTGAGTCAGGCCATGTGACCGTGAGCCTGGGGCGGTGCATGTGACCGGTCAGGTCAACCACATTGTCCAGAGAAAGTTGGTTTCTAGGGGCGCGTTAGGTGAACAGTTCTCGGCAAGGAAAGCCTAACCTAACTTTGTCGAACTCGATTGGCGAGGGACCGGCGCACAAATTGGCACACAATTTGATAATCCGCCGACAGCAACCTGATTGACTTGCGGCTTCCTCCCGCTGAAATCGGATTTGCGTTGTAGGATAGTTCAATGAGGACGCACAGACTGAAAACCGGGGCACCCGAGGGTTGCCCTCATAAAGTACACATAAGTCGTACAGAAGCGTCAACGCATGCATCGATCCGAGCCCATACACCGCCGGGATCATCTGCAGGGTGTCGATGGCGCCGCCAAAAGGTGCAGCACCTGCAGAGCTTCCTCAGCGCATGGCAACACCAGCCAGCCGGCAAACTTCGCGGCCGAAATAGACCGATGGGAGCAGGCCCGGGTTGAGGCCAATCGCAGATCGGATGGATATCCATAGATAGCCCCGGAGGGGATCGACAAGCCTCCAGCGTCACGGATAGGAACAGAAATGGGTTAAAAAACTGATGCGCACGATTGGAACGAACTCAAGGAACCAATGTTAATTTGCGAGAGCGTAAATGCACGTGTTCGGGGTTAATCGTCAGGAACGTGCTGCTTCTGATGTGTGCTTGGCTTTTAGCTGCTGGAACTGAATTTGTTTGGTCGGATAAAAGGGGTATGGGAAATCAGATGATGTAATAAATCGGCGGTCATCAGTCTATATAACGATGCTATAAAGTATTCAGAGGAACCAATGCGCACTCAAAAGTCAAACAATTACTGATACGCAATTTTGATTACGGCATATTTTCAGCGTTGGCTTATTATAACTCGTGCCCTGCGTAGTTCTTGGCGTCATACGGTCCAGCCTCATGATGAGCGGGAATGAGGGGCAGACGTCTCTTTATTCTTATAGTGATTGACCAGGCAGGCATTTCATTAAGGGGCGAAAGCTCTTCATATTAGAGGCATAGCGCTGCCTGCCGATTATTTTATACGACGCCAGGCCACGTTTATGGAAAATTGTGCTTGGAATGATTGCGAACAACACAGGCTGCTGCTGAAATGATCTAGGCTAGATATTTACGTTATGCTTCATATGTGGTGCTGAGGCTCGTCCTCACGTCACGTGACGGCGCCACGTCTCGTGGAGCTCAGATTGTGACTCTTGTTTTCCATACACTGCTGGCGATCCGAGACGGAAAAGGCAGTGTCCAGTGGCGACGTTCTCCGGTATTCCAGCATTATCCAGCCTTTCATCATGTGGGCAGATAGTCCCACTGCCCGCCAGCAAAGATTCCTGACATTCAGGAATGCAAGACCACTCCTAGGGTCTTGATCCGAACTAGTTTGCGGCTACATAGTCGCCAGAACTTTGAACATACAGTTAGCAGTTACAACGGGCAAGAATGGATCCTTACTGCCCGTAACTGGACAAAACTTTTGCTGTCGTACTGTTCCAGTCCTTCCGAAATAATAGCGAGGGCAGCAATCATACCCGCTGCCCCACCATGCCGTCTGATCCCGGCCAGACTGACGGCTGCCGACGCGTCTCATGCGCTATTCATGCGGCGGCGCCGCCGGCAGCCGTTAGTGGCACACCCGCCTGGCGGCCGCGCTGGTGAGTGCCTCCCAATAACACTCGTCCCTCCGCGTACACCATTAACGAGACGGACAGCAGCCCGCGCCCTTTTCTGCTCCCCGTTGGCGGCCGCTGCCGTACGCCGGCACCCGCCCGGCCAGCTGGCCTGAACGCTGCCCAATAAATAACCGTCGTGACGAGGTAGTCTCACCAGGTGCTGTCCGTCGCTGCTCTCTGCCCACTTATTTCAACGCATTTACTCATGGTTCCGAACAACCAAAACCAAAATGTATATATATATATATATATATATATATATATCCATTCATAAATGCCAGGTCAGCATACCTAGCATCAATCTGTCCTATAGCATGGGGTTCAATATGCTGCGTTGCCTTTCATTGTTCAGAATGGAATTCTTCAAATGCGCCGCCAAGGTTCTCTATTAATTACAGTGTTTCATTCCTGCGGGGAATATCGTCAATCATACGGTAACTAATATATATACATAACACACAAACACGCGATATTGGACATTCATTTCTAAGAACTGAGCTAGGTGCGATGAGATCAGGAAGACAAACAATGAAAAACAAAAAGGAAGACGTTCTCCCTTTCCAAAGAAAAAGGAGAATGAGGAGAGATGGTAACTCATTCCAACGTAGAACAACTCCATAATTTTTTGACGTAAAATAAACGAATCCTGTACGAGTTCCATATATATATATATATATATATATATATATATATATATATATATATACATGTATATCTATAAATGTGTATATGTAGTCAAAACCACAATTCAGGAAGTTTTCCGTCCTCTTCTCATGGGTTACGTGTGGTAAGCGTTCCATCGAACGCATACACACACGCACACACACATATATGTATATATATATATATATATATATATATATATATATATATATATATACCGTGCATATATATGTATATATGGTAAAACAAAAAATATCAAATATGACATATATGGAAAGAGAAAGATAGAGCTGTTTATATGCATGCAGTATGGTAGCATTAGTACCATTTTTGTGTTAACTTTGGGGGCGGCTGTCTCACCGCCCCCCCCCCTTCCCTATCACAGGAGTTGTAGGTCCTGTACATACTGCGCCAGTCTACAAAATACCGTGATGTATGTGACGATTGCGCCAGGTTCGTTGGACATCACCTGGGGCAGTCACAAATGTGGTTGCTGATTAGCACACACTAGCTAACACCACACCGTAATGATGGTGAAGTGTACAAAAAAGCGAAACACAAAACTACCGCGACCAGTGGATCCCACGGAAAGGCGTCCATTTTTAGATGCTATGTGTCGGGATCTTATGACAGTCAGAACCACCGTTCAAGAGCCTTTCCAGCTTCGGAGCTGTACCACGCTTTGAGCAGAGTATTTCAGTGGTTCAACTCGGCCGTTGGACCCATTCCAGCCTCTCGAAGGAGTTGGCATCTAACACAACGCTTGGTTGCTGTGTTCCCGACAACCAATCAGGCGTTCGCGTTGCAAGCGAAATTTGAACAGCCGCCACGGCGAAACCCTCCCTCGCGTGCAAACCTGCGAGTGGTCTCGTGCACTGGTAATTACTTTGGGTACCGTGCCCTAAAAATCGCCCCATAACTGTTAAAAGTGTTCCAAAACTCGTTTAAACTATTGAAGTATTGTTTGATGGTTCTAGTAATGGTTCATTGGTGTAATAGCTGATTAATACTGAGCAATGAGTTTTGACGTGTAATTTTGGTCCTCTAAAACCAATATCGTGCTTCAGTTATGTAGTTCTGTGTCGTAAGCCATCCGTCCTCATGATGGCATAGAAACACCCCACCACATGGCAGACGTCAAGTAGCATGTCAATTAACACTAAGGTTTTGCACACACAAAGTGGGGACCTGTTTACCTTTGAGAATCAAGAATACCAAAAGAGCGTAATGGAGGAAGCTCAGGGTTCGTTGCATAGTTTCCTTGCGCCACTGAATAGCTGAAGTAGTTTGTGTGACCAGATTTCACGTATACCCGCTCCATATAACACGCTCTTCGTACAAACTGCGGATATCCGTCCTACCCGGATCTTCTGAATATTCTTAACGTGTTAAATGTTCCACAGTCAATGAAGGAGCACAACCCGCGTCTCTATATAACTCTCTTAGAGGAAGAATCGATCTGGTGTCTCCGAAAACAAATAATGGAAAAGATGAATGGAAATGAGTACCATTTAAATTGATGACTTCCGACCCCACCTAACGCCACCTTGCACTTGCACCAATAGTCGAGAAACAGTGCTGGGTATGGATTGCATGAGATTGCCGCCGGTGGTGCACGCGCTCGAGGGGAAGTGCATGAATCTCGCTACGTTTCTCGAATGATCTTATGCTTTTCGAGCATATTTGCTTACATATAATTATGCGATGGAAGTTATCTGTTTGGCGCTTTGAATGTCGTGATATATACATGCCAACATGCCAACATGCATACATACTTACATACCTACATACATACATGCGCACACACACACACACACACACACACACACACACATATATATATATATATATATATTGTGCACTACTGTTGGAAAACGTCTTTTGGTACGGAGAACATAAATGAAGCATAACTAATTAAAGTAAGACGGATTGCTATTTTCATCTTCATACATGTAAGAAACACTCATAATGGGAACATCACAAAGACACAATGGGGAACACTATTGTCACAATCACATCAGAAGTGCTCACCGCCCACCACCTAGTAGCTCAAGAGTTCTGCAAGAATTTGTCTGTCTGTTTAAGGCCGGAGAGAGTTCGTTAATGAATATGCTTTCCCAAATTTGAAGGCGTCTTCTGTCACTGCACGTCCGTAAAATGTCAGTGCTGTCTGTCAGTGTTGTCGTGTCAATGTCATGTCGTGTTCCTGTCGCATGTGGTCCAGAGGTGCCCCGTCACGTAAGTGCATTGTCAGGCGTCGTGAGAGTGTTGTTGTGGTCACACCAATGTAGTGTGTGGGACGAAGTTTGCAGCCTTCGATGTTGCATTGGAATTGATACCCTACATTGGTGCATTTCAGTTGTCGGTTTTGTCTGGGCTGTTTCTCATAAGAAAGTTCGATATCTTCTTATTACAATAGTAAATGACAATGTCTATTTTGTGGTCGTTTTTGCCTTTAACATGCTGAGAGATAATTTCCCGTAAGGCTTTTTCGTCCTGTTTGTGAGCAGATGTGATTTCATTTTGATAGTACAGTTTGACGGTCGGTTGGATGTCTTGCCTTGGTTTGCTGTCAAAGTGTCTTGTCATATGTCGTTGTGTCTCGTTTTCAATGTCAGAATTTGAAAAACCGTTGTTCACCAGGATCTGTTTGATTCGTGTCAATTCTGAATGTAGTCCTGTCCAATCAGAGCAGTGCTTAAATGCTCGTCGAAGAAAGGACCTTATGACGCTAATTTTGTAGCGTCGAGGACACTCACTGTCAGCATTTAAGCACCATCCGATGTTAGTCTGTTTTCGGTGTACAGTCGTTTTGAATTGTTGTCCTTGTCCATCAACAGCTACGTCAAGAAAGGGTATTACGTTTCGCACACTTTTCTCTGTTGTGAATTTTAAGCCAGACAGTCTTCAAAAGTGTTTTGAGATGTCCTAGTTGGTAAATGTCCCTAACTTCTACAAAGATATCGTCTACGTTACGGCAATAAATGTCCGGTCTTATGTCGTCATTTTGTGTAGTATGTAGGTTTCTACGTGTCCCATAAGAAATTAGCGAATAGGGTCCTAGAGGTGAGCCCATCCCGACACCCTCAATTTGGCAAATACATTCGACATCAGGCCCGCGGAAAAGGAAACTTCCAACGTGCAGGCTTTAGTAATTGTTCAAGAAGGCGCCTTGATATTTTGAGAGGAGGAATTTCAGGATGATTGTAGACGCGGTCAAGGATGACGGATATGGTTCTTTCAATAGGCACGTTTGTAAATAGATTTTCAACATCTAGAGAGGCTAGTAGGCCTTAGGTTGACGAGATCCACTATATCAATAAACTCATCCGTTGATGAAGTTGTACGACATGGGAAGATATGGGGACAGAAGACCATTAAGACGTTGTGCAATTGTTGCACGTTGTGCAATCCAAAGAAATGCACCAATGTAGTGTATCAGTTCCAATTCAACATCGAAGGCTGCAAACTTCGTTCCACACACTACATTGGTGTGACCACAACGACACTCTCACGACGCCTGACAATGCACTTACGTGACGGGGCACCTCTGGACCACATGCGACAGGAACACGACATGACATTGACACGCACGACAACAACTGACAGACAGCACTGACATTTTACGGACGTGCAGTGACAGAAGACGCCTTCAAATTTGGGAAAGCATATTCATTAACGAACTCTCTCCGGCCTTAAACAGACAGACAAATTCTTGCAGAACTCTTGAGCTACTAGGTGGGCGGTGAGCACTTCTGATGTGATTGTGACAATAGTGTTCCCATTGTGTCTTTGTGATGTTCCCATTATGAGTATTTCTTACATGTATGAAGATGAAAATAGCAATCCGTCTTACTTCAATTAGTTATGCTTCATTTATGTTCTCCGTACCAAAAGATGTTTTCCAACAGTAGTGCACAATATTTCATCCTTTAAAACTCAAAGCTTATTTCTTGTGCAATATATATATATATATATATATATATATATATATATATACATGCATGTGTCTGTGTCAATGGGTAGTCATGTTAGTTTGCATCATCTGCATCATAACACTTCAGTGCATGCTTTCTCCATCATTGTATGCTCTCCATTAACAATCTTGTGGCAAAACTGAATTTCGAGTAAACTTTACAGCATAAGCAATGCTTTGCCATGGTCCAGCTGTTTGTACGGTAATGAAGAAAGGTGCATGTCAGCTCTGGTATCGGCAATGAAGGCAACTATTGAGAAATTATTAAAACAAACTATCGATGACGAGTGATCTCTCTCGTACCGGGAAGTATTAACCCAAGGATGATAGCAATGCCGGATGGGGCTAGTGCAATTTTGAAGGTAGCATCATGGGACGAAGCTTGATTAGACATTAAGCATCCCTGGAACTAAACAGTAAAGCCTTGAAATGTGACACATTTTGTCGCTTTATTGCGTAGCTTGGTGCTTACCTTCAATGCACATATTTGAAAGGTCTTAGCGTTTAAGCCGCACCCTAATCCAACAAGTCCGAACAATGGGGTCATGCGTATAATATGAGTTCGGCATGCTTAGAATAAATACATTCATAGTTCCGTCCCAGGCCATGTGTTCTGCGGTATGCTGGTGGGCTCCGTCGGCTGCCGGCCGGGAAGACAGATGCGCAGCAAATTATTCTGCAGGAGCGGAGCTGCTGTTCGTGCTCGTTTCCCACCAGGATTAAATATTGAATTTGGTAATATGGCCAATTCTAGTTTGTTCAGCTGCTTAGACCGCCCCGTGTTCTCATTGAGTCTCATCCAGATCGCTCGGCTCACCTGACTGCGAGCGTCGTCAGGCTGCGAGAAGATAGCTTATATGCATTTAGATGACGTCCCACAGCCGTGTCATGCGACTCGTTAAAGTTCGACGAGCTCGTCATTAAGTCCCGAGGGGCAGCTCGAATAATATGGTCTGCTGGGTTTGCAATCTACTGATTAGGTTTGCGTCACAGAACGCTGCCATTGTTTTGCCCAACGTGCTTGGCAGCTGCTAGTGATGGTCTCAGAGGCGTGATCGACATCGAGACCATGCCAAAGCACTGCTCGGTACGAAAGGATTCGCTCCGTCAGTCTGTCTCGCTGTAAACCAGGGGCATGCCATAGTGAAGAAACGCCTTCAGCTTCTGGTTTTTAACACTGTGAGTTCTTGCGTATATATCTGATCTGCAATACACTGGGAAGTATGTCATGAAACGGATCGCACGCGCGTGACGTGTATTATAACGAGTAATAGCTGGCATTCATTACCTACGTCAAAAACATATCAAAGGTCGGCTATTATCACCCTCCAACAATATGCTTCCTGAAATTTGAAATTCATGTATTTCCAGCAAGCGATCCTAAGATGCCAGCCAAAGGAAACAACGAGCGGGGACCAGGATATTTCTGCGGCAGGAAAACCGCCTTAGAAACAGCGACGAAACCAGCCATTTGTGTGCCCGTGCGCTGCGCGCGGTTGGGCTTCAAAGCACCCTCCGTTCGCACACGTCCATAATTACATCGCCCGCCTGCCGCTGCAGAGCGGCTTCAAGAAATGTGCGGCCGCTGTCGAAGTCAGTCGTGCTTTGTCGCTGGTTGTCGGCCCCAGTCCGCCCCTAGTCTTGGTTCGCGACAGGGCGTCGGCCCCAGTCTTCCCCCAGTCGTGGCTCGCCGTCGGATGGCAGCCCCATCTTCACCCCGTCACGGTTCGTCACAGGGTGTCAGGCCGCAGTTATCACACAGCCACGCCCTGCACTGTCTCCACCTAGTCATGGTTCACTATGTCATGACTAGCCTCCACCTAGTAATGGTTC
>NW_023596136.1:37772292-37859792 GCF_011947565.3 Pollicipes pollicipes
TTAGGAAAGAAAAAAAACATATATCTTATATGTTTGCTTTTATGTCTCAAATCGCATGATGAGCGCAAGACGTGACTGCAATGTGCAGCACATCATGCTTTCACTTGGCCCCAAACGATGCAGATGACTCCAAAAACAAGGGCCTGGAGCCAGCCGCCTGTGGTGGATCACTTTTCTTTCAAAGCCTGCCACAATACACGCATCATAGAAACGCTCAACACGTGCGGGGAGTGCGAGGAAAAGCAGTAACAAAATAATGCCCACTGCGCCCCCCACCACATTTTGCAGCATCTCAACGTGTTCCTGCCAAAAATCTGTGTGCATACACAGTGTTCGTGATGTAGTACTGCACGAATGAATCTGCGATCTTCAGTCTATCTCAAAATACAGTGTGAGTGCGACGTACAAACCTGCGTTAGTTTTCCTTGCATGCGCTTCTATACTACCCACGCATATCAATACTCTGTTAAACACAACAAAGTCGTGGCGGTGTGACGAGCTTTGTAGGAACTGCAAGAAAAAAAAAACGCTTGGGGAGGGCATAACCTGCTCTCCTCATGCACGCTAAATGGTTACGTCACGGTGTCGGTTTGCGGAACTGCGCCTGGTTCGGCACGCGGTATGCCGGTTTGAGGAACTGCGCCTGGTTCGGCACGCGGTATGCCGGTTTGAGGAACTGCGCCCGGTTCGGCACGCGGTATGCCGGAGGTGGCCGGGTGGAGTGAGTGAGTGGCAGTAAGCGGCGGCGATTGCACCCAGGAACATTGGTGTACTTCAGCGACCAGTCGGTACCTTCTTAAATCGATGTTCTGTTCTCGTAATGGCAGTCTACGTTTAGCGTATTTTCATCGTCATGATCATCGTCGAGCACCTACTTCTATGCCATGCCTGGTCTCATGTGACGCCGTTCTGAGTGCTCGTGGGGACTTTGCCAGCTTTGAATGGTTTTTCAGCGGCTATGAGCTGTTTTTGCACCTGCCCCTCCCTGTCTCTTCTTCTGAACGGCTCAGAAATGGCGAACCCGACCATTATTTATAATGTTGGATGTCCCTACCTGAGTAGGAGATGCAAATAATTAAGACCATGGTCACCCTAGAACGCAGGGTCATGACATCATAACGATCACTTATTTTCTTGGAAGCCGGATGAAGTCTAGCACCCATTCATCCGTGGTATGCCATGCCGTGAGGAATTAGAGCGATTCTTGTGGGTTTTCATGCAATGACCTCAGCCTGAATACCAGAGTGGACAACATATTTGCCCCTCCGGGCCACGGATGCGAATAACCTCAGGTGACCTGCGTTACCCCTGTATGGTCGTTATGGTGCCGCATGGCAATTTTTGTGGCACTGGTTTACATGGAAGATACCCGATAACAGCTCGCTTACAGCGACCTTGTTCTGACATGCTTCAATTAAGGCGAGAAAAAGCAACGGGGGCAACATTTCCTTCCCTATAGCTGGTATTGATATATATTATATATATATATATATATATATATATATATATATATATATATATATATATAATTGATAACTAGATCCATCCATCCCACGCTAACTTGATCCTGAGCCACTTTTCCCCGCCACTTTTCCGTTCTTTCTTTGCTCGTCAATAACGACAGTTTCTGAGAAATTGGCGCACGGATGAGTTCTTGACAAATGAGACGGCTCTGGATGGGTATGCTTTCGGTTCTTTTGGAGTCATCTCAATAAAAAGACCACAGTTGTTGCTCATCTCAGTGGACGTTGCAACCATATAAGTGGATTGCCACATAAAGGCCGTGCCTGCTGGAACAGTGCACCTTCGTGCACAGCTCGTGCACCATAGTCTGGACGGCTTCGCTGTTCTCATCAGCGATCTTTCTTACGGCCCGTTTGATGGCGCTGCCTCAGCATTCGCCCCGACTTGGCTTCCCATTCATTCGCATAGACCTCTTGCTGGAGCATAAGCTGCAGGTTTCGATGAGCTGGGGGTCTGGTGTAAAGGACTTCGGCCGCCGCCAGCTTTTTGTGTTGTGTGCTGTCTCGTGGCTCAACATGGTTCATTACACGATAAACAGCGCATCGGCTTGCTTTCATTATCAAAACATGGTGTGCGTTGGCCGGGTTTTCATCTGGCAACACGTAATGAATTACAGATCGCCCAGCAACCGCAGCGTGCTTCGG
Organism: Pollicipes pollicipes; assembly: GCF_011947565.3. Classification (NCBI taxonomy): domain Eukaryota; kingdom Metazoa; phylum Arthropoda; class Thecostraca; order Pollicipedomorpha; family Pollicipedidae; genus Pollicipes; species Pollicipes pollicipes. Next base: position 37,774,461 of record NW_023596136.1, read on the forward strand.
GCATAATCGGCCCATGTCAGGGCTGGCCATATAAAAAGTCACCATCGGGCGATGTTTTGAAATAAATGTGACTAGGCCCTCCATCATTTACTCCATCTCGTAAACTTCCTTGTCCGCCGTTGCCTTGCTGAGGATGAGCACTGATTCTTACAGGCCCCCTTGGCTCAAAGCGAGCCACGCCGTTTTTTCCGAGGAAACATGGATTTGAACAAAACACGACATTGCTTGGCTTCTTGACGCTGCCTGAAGTGTAGTTGAGTACATGTCTAGGCACTCGGGAGTGGTCTGAAATGAAATGACCTCCGTCCTTTATTTTGACTGAAATTCTCCTACAGGTCTTGAAAAGCACGATTAGCTTATTCACTTGGGATTTGACACGCCTATCTTGCACTTGAGTGTTTTGGGGGCCATTTGCCTCTTCCGAAATTTTCTCCGGCACACCTCGATGATGTTAATGACGTTTCTGCGATTTCATACTTTTTTGGCCGCCTTGTAGGCACTGACCTGTTAGCGACATATCTCCGATTTCGTACGTTTTGGACGCCTTGCTGATACTGACCTTCTCATTGCTCAACATGTACGGCATGAGTGGCTGTCGCTTATCAGGGCATCTTCACAGAAATTCATCCGCTACCAACTTTTTTGTTGTGCTGCCGCGGGACTTAACATGATATATTATACGATAAACGGTGCATCGGCTCGCCTGCATTAAAAAAAAAATGAAGAACGATGCATGCTTTTCCCATCTCTTTTAATTATTCATGAAAATAGCAATGGTCTTTCGCACGTCTACACATTTGAGCACGCCATGGCCAATGCAACGCCGTAAAGTGCTCACGTATGAAAACGAAATGCAGTAAATGAAGCGCCAGCACGTTTGGTTTTCACGCGTAGAACATTTTCACGTTTTGTGGAACGCTTTTCACGTTTTCATGTGTGCTTCGCCAGGTTTCCCATTTAGAGTTCTGCTGATATCAAATAAACGTGTCACGCATTCAATCGCTTTAGCAATACACGTCCAAAACTTGTCTCCTTTTGTTAGCTGTCTCATTTGTCTCGAGTGGACGGAATCTGACGGCTTCCCAGATGAACGTGAGCTGGACTTGTGCCCTGCCGCAGGTGGGCTAGAGCCAGGGGATCTCTGGCTCCACGTGGACAGGCCATGGCCTTCCCCTGTGCCGCATTTGAACCGACCACTGACCTGCAGACTGAATTCTGGCCTGCAGACTGAATTCTGGCACCTGAGCTATCCTGAAGCTGCCCTGAGCTGCCTGCCCTGAGCTATCCTGAAGCCTGACGCTATTCCTCGTCATCGGGCACCAAGAGGCACATCCCCTCCCATCCTCGGGGCGAGCTGAACTCTGATGCCGCGCCCGCCACACTTACCACATATACTGGTACATTTACATGGTACTGTTACATGTGCATGTACAACATGTACGCATGTACGCTGACGCTCTGCCCTGAGCTGCCTGCCAATGGACTAAGCCCTGTACCGCCCGCCCCCAGGTGGACGTACTCTGACGCTCTGCCCTGAGCTGCCTCCCAGTGGAAAAGCCCTGTACCGCCCCTGCACCTGTACCGCCCCCTGTACCTGTACCGCCCGTCCCCAGGTGGACTGCCTTCTGAAGGTGTCACTGGAGCGTCGCGACTTCCGCCGTCTGTCCGCCATCTGGGCCAGGTCTCCATGAAGGAGGGCGCCGGCGGTGCCTCGCAGACGGTTCATCGGGCGCGCGTGCACGCCGCCTTCCAACGCGGCGACTTCAAGCAGGTGTACCAGGTGCTGGAGAGCCAGCCGTTCGACGCCAAGTACCACAGCAGCTGCAGCACCTGTGGTACCAGTCGCGCTACGCCGAGCAGCGCCGACTTCGGAACAAGCCGCTGGGTGAGCCCCCCCCCCCCCCACCGCATCCGGAGCCGAGGAAGGAAGGAGCCACCACTCCCCTCAACACCCCGGAGCCGAGGTGACCTAGATGCTCCCCTTGATGCCAAACTGAATGTGGTGATTTCCAACTGATGTAAGCATGACTCGCGGAGAGGTAGGATATTTAAGGACTTGTGAAATGCTCCCCTTGATGCCACACTGAATGTGGTGATTTCCAACCAATATAAGCATGACTCGCGGAGAGGTAAGATATTTAAGGACTTGTGAAATGCTCCCCTTGATGCCACACTGAATGTGGTGATTTCCAACCGATATGAGCATGACTCGCGGAGAGGTAAGATATTTAAGGACTTGTGAAATGCTCCCCTTGATGCCACACTGAATGTGGTGATTTCCAACCGATATAAGCATGACTCGCGGAGAGGTAAGATATTTAAGGACTTGTGAAATGCTCCCCTTGATGCCACACTGAATGTGGTGATTTCCAACCGATAAGCATGACTCGCGGAGAGGTAGGATATTTAAGGACTTGTGAAATGCTCCCCTTGATGCCACACTGAATGTGGTGATTTCCAACGGATGTAAGCATGACTCGCGGAGAGGTAAGATATTTAAGGACTTGCGAAATGCTCCCCTTGATGCCACACTGAATGTGGTGATTTCCAACCGATATAAGCATGACTCGCGGAGAGGTAAGATATTTAAGGACTTGTGAAATGCTCCCCTTGATGCCACACTGAAGTGTGGTGATTCCAACGATGTCAAGCATGACTCGCGGAGATGGTAGATATTTACGGACTTGTGAAATGCTCCCCTTGATGCCACACTGAATGTGGTGATTTTCCAACGGATCGTAAAGGCATGACTCGCGGAGAGGTAAGATATTTAAGGACTTGTGAAATGCTCCCCTTGATGCCACACTGAATGTGGTGATTTCCAACCGATATGAGCATGACTCGCGGAGAGGTAAGATATTTAAGGACTTGCGAAATGCTCCCCTTGATGCCACACTGAATGTGGTGATTTCCAACCGATATAAGCATGACTCGCGGTGAGGTAAGATATTTAAGGACTTGTGAAATGCTCCCCTTGATGCCACACTGAATGTGGTGATTTCCAACCGATGTAAGCATGACTCGCGGAGAGGTAAGATATTTAAGGACTTGCGAAATGCTCCCCTTGATACCACACTGAATGTGGTGATTTCCAACCGATGTAAGCATGACTCGCGGAGAGGTAGGATATTTAAGGACTTGCGACCGTGAGCACGGCTTCCAGATGTTCAGTATTAGCAGTGCAGCCAGTTCCCACTTGGCAAAGCCGCTTAATCAGTATCACCTGGTATACTGATGTCGGCTGTCGTCAGAATAAGGTCTCCCTGCTGGAACTGGGTTTTGGCAAATATGGTCAAGGTAGCCATGATACCAAAATGAACTTGAGGTGGATAGGTTTGGATTATAGTTCGTTCATTTTCCATGTCGATGGAACTCCGCGCAAAAGGGTGCTGCTGTAGAAGCCGTTGATGAGAGTAGTTATTATGTCGCTTAATTTCATCAGGTTGCCTCGAAACGCAAACATGGCAAAATCATGTTTATGACCTATTCTAGACAAGTCGTAGCAGTTTTAAAATGTTCTTGAAACGACGCGGAAACGGTGGTTGATGATACAAATGAGGAGCGCCTTCAAACATAGGGCATTGTTAACCTCGCAATGATTTCTCCACAGGAGCGGTTGACCACTACCGGATCCGGAAAAAGTACCCGCTACCAAGAACAATTTGGGATGGAGAAGAATTGGTGTACTGCTTCAAGGAGAGGGATAGGAAAATGCTGCGGGACTTCTACACGGTGAGTTATACCACTACGCTGGTGAAATCGTTAAAATTGTGGATCAAGCGGTATGGCTGGAATGGTGTGCTGTTCCTACTGCACACACACATAATGCTCATTTTATGGTTAGTATACTGGCAGAAGGAGTAAAGATTTGGTAGCATTCTGTAAACTGATTGTTCGTCGTGACAGAGTAGAATTCTTAAAATTTACTGAAAAACAGCACCTTTGCGGCCAGATTTTAATGAGTAACATGCTTGCGTCTTTCCAAAGATGAACCGCTACCCGACGCCGGCGGAGAAGAGGGAGCTGGCCCCAGCAGACGAAGCTCAGCACCACGCAGGTGTCCAACTGGTTCAAGAACCGGCGCCAGCGTGACAAGACGCAGAGCAGGGAGCACCCCCAGAACATGACCCCTATCAAGAGGTACGAAACGGGGTTCCCAGGGACAAGGAGAGAGCACAGAGCAGGGGGCACCCCCAGAACATGACGCAACCCCCCATCAAGGGGTACGACACGGGTGCTTAGAGACAAGGAGAGAGCACATGAGCAGAGAGCACCCCTAGAACATGACCTCCGTCAAGAGGTACGGTACGGGATACCCAGGGGCAAGGAGGTAGAGTACAGAGTAGGAAACACCACCAGAACATGACAGGACCCCCATCAAGAGGCACGACACAGGGTGCACAGGGGCAAGGAGAGAGCACGGACGGGCACGACATCAGCCACAGGGCATCCAACCTGAAAACACCGAGTGTAGGGGCCAGCAGGCACCGGACTCCTGACGCCTGTCCTCATAAGTGCGACGAAAAGCAGGCAGTTCCTGTCATGAACACCCAACGAAGCATCGCTTGCGCTCTCACCCCGCCGCACCGCGCCCCGCCCTGCAAGAACCCTTGGCATGAGCGAGAGTGAATGATCTATGCCCTGAGTTCACCAGCTCGCTCGCTGTGGGGCTCATCGTCGGAAGAGAGTCACGGCGGCAGTCTCGCCCTGCCCGCCGTGGTGTCAGGATGTTCGGGGCCCCTGTGTCAGAGCACAGCTCCCCGCTGTCTGTCGCTGTCGTGCTATTCCCCGCGCTCGCTGTGTACCATGTGTCCCTGTCCGCCTGCCTTCCTCGCGTCCGAGTGCGCGATGTGAGCGCCTCCGCTCGATACGGAATTCTCCGACGCAGCACAGCTCCATTGTGTCTGCGTTTGACTGCATCAGTGTTTGAGTTGTTCATTGTGCTGTGCAATGTGTCCGATTGTTCGAGCGTGCCTGTTTCTGGGCGGGCTCTCCGTTGTCCGCTGTCTGCTGCCCGCAAAGACCTGCCTTTGAGTCGCACTCCAATGTGTCCGGTTGTCCGCTGTGTCCAGCTGTCCCGTACTCTTGTCCCCGAGCTCGGCGCCGCTGTGTCCGCTGTCTTCCGTATGTCCTGTCTGCTGTCCGTTCGTCGCGGTGTCGGGGCAGGTGCCTGTGTCTGAGCTGGGCCACGTGCCCTGTGGCCGAGCCGGCCCGTGTCCGCGGTGTCCGAGCCGGACCGTGTCCCCTGTGTCCGAGCCGAGCAATTTCCCATGTGTCCAAGCCGGGGCACGTCCCCTGTGTCCGAGCTGGGCCATGACCCCTGTGTCCGAGCCGGGCCGCGTCCCCTGTGTCCGAACCGGCCCTCGTCGCGTGTCGGAGCCGGTCCATGTCCCCCGTGTTCGAGCCAGGCCGTTTCCCCTGTATCCGAGCCGGGCCGTGTCCCCGGTTGTCGGAGCCGGGCCGTGTCCCCGGTGTCTGAGCCGGGGCCGTGTCCCCTGTGCCGGCCGTGTCCCCGTTGTCTGAGCCGGGCCGTGTCCCCTGTGCCGGGCCGTGTCCCCTGTATCCGAGCCGTGCCGCGTCCCCGGTGTCCGCCGCACCCACCGTCGGCTCTCTGCGCCGCCCAGCCGCCGGGCAACACTCGCGGGCCAGCCTCAGTCAGTCCTGGAGTGCTCTCAGGCTCCGATACCAGAAATATTAGCCGACCGCGCCATCGCCGCCGAAACAAAGGCGTCTCGGGTGCGGTGGAGGCGCCGCCGGCGTCCGACCGGCCCCAGATGCTTGCGACAAACCACGGACGCGGCTGGCAGAGGTACCCGGGATCGATTACCAGCTGCCTGTGACGTCACAACGCCCTAGAGGAGGCAATTATTTGACGTTGATGTGGGCTGTTCTGTTCTGATGGTATGAGACGTATGCTCCGGGAGAGATAAAGGCCCGTTCTTGACCTTCGGTATGTCCTGGGAGAGATGAAGAGCCGTTTTTGACCTTGAACGGGTCTGAGTCTCATGCCGGGTCGTTGGAGGGAGGCTTGGAGATCGCATGTACATCCTTCCCAAGCATCCTCCTTGGCGTTTTAGTTACATCCTGTCGGCACACCGTCTATGGGCCCTATACCAAAATTGAGCATTATTGTGCCCGCGAATCCAATCATGCATGTAACCTCTCCACCATCCTATCTTACCGAAGTATTTGAAACTGTCTTGTGCTGCATTTCTGCCTTTTTTCCTTTTACACTAATGCAGGAGCAAATTAAAAACCAACGCATGCAGAAAGTGCCATCACTTGATCAGTTTAGCGACCGATTCAGTAAAATTAAGTATCGGGTGTTAATTGTGCTTGTAATCAAACACGTTTTCTGAAGCACGAACTAGCATTGGCAAACATCTGCCTGGGGTTTGTTTTTGCCGCCTATACTCGCGCCTCCTCTCCCCTCATCCCGTCCAAGCGCCTCCCAAGTGCCGCTTCTCCCCCAAGTTCGGCGCGGTAACCCGATATGTTTTGCCCATATAAACCACGCCCCGGCCGGTGGCGGGTAACAGATCCGGCGGGGCTACAAGGCGGCGCTGTGTGCGGCGGCCGGCGACGGCGCAGGTCACCCGCCAGGGTCGGGTCACGGCTCATCGCCGCCAATCCATCAGCGCGCGCGCGGGACGGCGTCGACTCCGATGTCACAGGGGCCGCGGCGCGCGGCGCGAGAGAAATGCCGCAGTGAAGCCGCGCTCGCCGCAGGTGGCGGTGCCGTCCGCGCCCTGCCCGCCCGTCCGTCCGTCCCGGTGTCGGCGGTCGCCGCCGTCGGATCGCGCAAGCGGGAGTCAGCCACCGCCGCTGATGCCCGTCATGCTGAAGAAGGCGGAGTAGTTTGGACGGCGCTTTCAAAAGCTGCACGTCTCCGCGCTCACAGCACTGGGTGAAAGGTCAGGCGCCCATTGGCTGGCTCTGAGCCTGACTTGCGTATAATTGGACGAAGGCGGATTTTCAACCTAAGCGATCCGCCCGTCGAAATACGCTCCGAGAGGACTTCCGCTCATTACTGAGTTTCATGAATACAGTTGTGACCAGAGGACGAGGGGGGGGGGGGGGTCGGGGTCGGCACAGGGACGTAGCCAATAGGAGGTGTGCAAAACAGGCAGACTGTTACAGGATCATTCGAAAACATTGCTTATGTAGGCTCTGGCCAGTCGTCACGCTGTCGAGCTGTTCTTCTAGCATGACTAACTCAACAGCAGAAAAATTCCTTGCCGTCATTGGAAAGAAACTAACCATGAAGTCAAATTCAAAGCAGCATATTTGGTGATTTGAACCAGACACTGAACTGCGAGTGGCTGCCGCTGTCTGCGTGCTTTGAACGGGCTCAGGAGTTCGGTTTTGTGACCACTGTTCTGTGCGTCCCCTCCTGCTAAGCCCATCATGCTGCTCCCTTCTCGGCACTCTTAGTACGCTAGCAGCGCCCTTGTCATCCGACGCGCAATGTATTCGCTTCGTCGGAGAGTTGCTCCATATTACAGGCTGCATTATATTAGAACGGTGTACATATTTGAGTACTTTTATGTGGAATGAAATATGTATGAATCATATTGCACTTAATTACATCACAATTTTATTGTATGATGCTCAAATTGTACACTACTTTTATGTTGTATACTTTCTTATGTTGTATCTGCTACAGATTAGAGTTACCGCAAGTTCTCGTCTCTACCTTGAGTGGAGAAGAACACTTGTTGCGATATTGACAAATGGCGTGTTCAGGACGTTCGTATTCATAGGGCATTGGGTTTGCCGACAACTATTTTATTGCGATAGCATAAATTGCCCCGGGTGAATCGATTCCATCGTCGAGTTCTGTATTTACGACGAGCCCCAGTGCTCGTCGTTCACTCAAATTGTCATAGTCATCCGATAATATCGAGGCTTCGCCCTCGGGTGCTGCCGCCATTATGATAAGCGCTGTACGTTAGGTTGGACAGAAAAGTAAATGAAGAAACATGAATGAGTCCAGTCACTACAAAGCAGTACGACACATGTTCCAATGCCTTCGGCCAGGTCCGCAGTTCCTTGTACTGTAACAAGCTTGGTCATCTGTGCTTGCATTGGCACAACATACAGAGTTAACCGTCGCATTGCAGACATGGATCGATTAAGTAGTTTTCTCCGTTAGATTACCAGGAAGTCATGCGAGTTGACGGTGGTGTTCGCTTTTCGTGGGGTCCAGGTCAAAAGCACCCTAAAACTCGAAAAAAACGCAAAACAAAACCCTCAAAACGGGAATCAAACACCTTGTCCACATTTTCTTCGTTCAGCAAACATCGGGCGGTCGAAAGGGAACAAAAAAAAGCCGAGTGCAAAGCAGGATGGACCGTTACGCCCAGCGCCAGCGCCGCATCGAACTCCAGTCATCACCGCATCAACATCCCGCTGCCTGCCCAGCCAGCCGGGCCGGACTGCGCCTGCTCGGTGACGACATCATGCAGCTTTGATGGCCGGATCCGTTGTGTGCGGGGACCCCCCTGCGCTCCAGTAGCCGCGCCGGCCTGAGCGGCCGGCCGCCGGCGTCCCCGCGCGGTCGGGTCAGCACGCTCGGGTCCCGGCGCGGTCCGGTCAGCACGCTGGGGTCCCAGCGCGGCCGGGTGAGCACGCTGGGGTCCCGGTGCGGCCGGGTCAGCACGTTGGGGTCCCGGTGCGGCCGGGTCGGCACGCTGGGGTCCCGGTGCGGCCGGGTCAGCACGCTGGGGCCCCGGTGCGGCCGGGTCAGCACGCTGGGGTCCCGGTGCGGCCGGGTCAGCACGCTGGGGTCCGGCAGCCCCCGCGTCGGCGCAGGCGTCGCCCGCGACGCCGGCGGGGAGGGCCTCTCCCCTCGCTGCGTCAGGCCAATCTGGTGGTTAGCGAAACCGGACACCCGCCGAATCATTAGCCTGAGAAACGAGGAAGATAACCACCGTGTACCGGTGATAAATGGCGGGGCTCGTTACGACCTGGGCCGGCGTGGAGGCACGTACGACGCGTTACGACCGACGCGCCGTTCTAACGCGCCGACAGGCGGCTCGGCTGACTCGCTGGGCTCGCGACCGGCTGCACCAGTCGGTCCAGTTGTACCACTCCGACCAGTTGGAGACCAGTTGAGCCAGTTGGACAACTTGAGTCACTTTGACCAGCTGGACCACTTACACCAGTTGGTAGTGCACGGGGAGGGTGCGAGACTTGGTCTAGCTAAGGTGGACATGGTGCAAACGAAATTGCCCGCGCAGGTATGATTGCCATGAATGGGCAACATGGTATCATGACATGGGCAATTACTTCCCTAGCCGATCTGGATTGTGTGTGTGTGTGTGTGTGTGTGTGTGTGTGTGTGTGTGTGTGTGTGTGTGTGTGTGTGTGTGTGTGTGTGTGTGTGTGTGTGTGTGTGTGTGTGTGTGTGTGTGTGTGTGCGTGCGTGCGTGCGTGCGTGCGTGCGTGCGCTTGTGTGTGATGAAGGAGAATCGAGGCAGCGAGGTCTTTTGTCAGTACTACAATGATGTGGGCTGGGACGGGCAGAATATATGCACATTGGAACTTTTGAGGTGTTTAAGACGAAGATCGCAAACTGGTGTGTGAAATAATGACAACCTGGATATTTGGTGTGCTACCTGATACCGCACTGATGCAAACTGACAAATATATCACACAGGTGCCAAAGCTTGGGCGAGGTGTGAATTGAATTCTTGAGAATGGGTGGGTGAGTGGGTGAGTGGAAACCTACCAACTCCATAATCAGACAGAAATGTTTCAACTTGTTGCATCCTTATGCTGTCTTTGCGGTGCGTTATCATGTGTCCATTAAGATAATAAAATACAGTGTGACATAGTCCATATGCATAGTCCATCTGACTATATATTCCCGAAGAGCAGTGCAAGGACCCAATGTCGGATCGGGAGCGGGCCACGGCTGGCGACCCGCCCCGGCTGCGCTGTCCTCAGTCCGAGCCCTGTGGCTGACGCGAGCCGGCCGTTTCAGCAGCGAGCCGAGCCTGTTCGGAGCGCTGGAGCGGGCCGGCGCCGACCCTGCCGGCTGTGGCGTGGCTGCCTTCGCGCCCTGGGGCTACCTGCCGCCGCCGCCGCCGCCGCCCTGCAGCCTGGGCGCCGCCGCCGCCGCGCACGGCCTGGACTTCGCGCTGGGCCGGCCCTCTAGCATCGCCAGCGCGCTCCTCAACGGCTGACCGCCGCCTCCGCCGCGACGGCACGGAGCCTGCGGTGACGTCAGGCGGGCTGTTGGTGACGTCAGGCAGGCTCTTGGTGACGTCATGCGCCGGCCCGTGGCGGACGAGCGCTCGTGTGACGATCCCGCTGTTACGTCGGCGGGAGCGGTGCTGTTATGTGTGGGAGTGACGTCATAGGCGCGGCTTGTGACGTCTTGGGTCGCGTGCTGCTACGGCGGCGGCCCATGTCTGAGAGTTGAGATGGCGTTGTTGGTGTGCTTTCCGGTGGGGATACGTTATCGACCGCTACTGATGCCCAGAGCTTGGAAGAACGGTCAGTGGTAGCATTGTTGTCTGATGTCAAACGGGACGTGACTGCCTCAAGAAGGGACCCCTGTGAAGTTGTTTATCCAAGGCGACCGCCGCAGCTCGTGGCGCGTGGGAGGCGTGCTGATTATGATCTGACAATCCTAAGCGTTGATTCCGAATCGGCTTTGTTTTGATTGCGAATCGACTGAAAAAGGTGGCGTCGTCTGTGAGCTTATCGACTTTGCGAATTATCCCACCTCCCAGTGACAGCGGTTTTGTCGGGATACGGGAAAGAATGCACCGCTTATGGAGCTGCCTTTATTTCGATGCTTTACCACCCACATCGTAACACGTGACTCAGTTGCCGTCCAAAGGCTGGGGGATGCCGTTTGTTGGTCAGCATACTGCTCACAATAATGACGCAAGGACAGTCAAGCACCGTGCATCACGGTGCTCTTGTCGGAGGCCCCGGCCGAAATGTCCTGAGAATACGCTGCGCTACGGGCAATGGCCCGACAATAAAGACGACATTCGTGATAGCTTTGTCTTGTCAGAAGCGTTTGCAAGAGAAGACACGGGCCTGTGCTCGTCTTCCTTTGAGACACAGTGGAAGAGAGATTGGCAACAAAGGAAATAAAGCACCCAAAGAGCGTTCTATCTTAGCTTGCTTTTGACAACTCACCGAACGTGAAGCGTACAAGAGCACCAGGGTCAGCACAAGTTTTGGGGGAAAAAGTTCAGATGTAAAAAATGCTTGTACACAACGTAGGTAAGCAATTGTCACGCAAATGCACTTAAGGCACAAAGTCCGTGTGACGGAAGCACGTACTTACATGTCCATACGAAAAAGTGCGCACGCAAAGGTGTGCATGGTTCAAAGTACGGTGGAAAATGTTGGCATTGGCATAAGTTTATCAAAAGAAAAGGTCGCACGAAAAAGTTAGCATACATTAGATACATACGTAATTGTCCGTTATCAACCCAACGTCCGCATATGTTCGTAGCGGATAAAGATGGTTTGACAAAAGAACGCACGCAAAAGTTGATGAGCAGCATAGGCGGAGGAACGGCGTTCGTGGGAGCACCCCATTTTCCGAGGATGCTGAACATGATGGTTATGGCGATGCGTGAAGAAAATTGATCCCAGGATGCGAGATGATGCCTACTTAGGGAGTGTTCCCGGATGGATAGAAAATCAGGGCAGCAAGTGATGCGCCGTCGGCAATCAAATTTCGTAGAAACTTGATTTGCGGAAGCCTTTTTTATTTCAACTTGATGTTAAGTGTACAAGATCTAGCAATGTCCAGCGTACAGTTTAAAAATGTAACTTTCGGACAATGTTGGGTCGAGTGCAAACAAGCTAATCGAGTGGGGCGTATCAAGCTGGGTCCAGCCGGCGCATTGTTCTCTCGGGGCTCTGACTAACCTTACATGCGCAACAGCGAACCAATCGTCACTGGTACGTCTGCCCGCCGCATTCCACAAACGAGCTAGCTCGCCGCGGCACTCAGCTGGCGCCAGAGGCGAGCTCAGGGGACGCCTGGTGGAGCCGCCGACTTCGACGTCGTCAGGGTGAGGGATAGAGGAGCAACACGATCGACCCGGTGGGTGATCTGCAGTGGAGAGGTTTCATTTCAAGTCCCCAAATATCCAGTCCCCGTCATCCTAGAGTCATGTGGCACTACCCAATTGATTCGGGTTTATCTGCTGGGCGCCTCAGAGCGCTTAAGTTCACATCACGTAGGGACATGCTATTCATAATAATTGACCTGGCTGATGCACTTATCGCTATTTGCCGCCATCCCCTACCCCTTCCCTTCCCGGTCGAAGGGATGTGGTGGCCCCAGCAGTGGCCATTCGTCCGGCGCCTGGCATCAAGGATGGAGGATTCGAACTTGCAGTATGCATCTACATCTTTTGAGCGAGTCCTTTTGTCAAACGAAACTCCTCCCTGAGAAAAAGCTGCGTGCAAACTTTGGTTTGTTTCAGTCAAATATTGAAATGCGATCCCTTACTTACGTACCTTTGTACGGTACGGTTGTACGGCTGTCTTGAAGTTTGCTCCCGAACACCTGCATGCAAACGAATGTTTATAACTAAGGGTGTCACTTTCCAAAATCGGTTGGGGGGGGGGGGTGCTGAGCCGAAAAGGTTGACCTGGCCTACCCACAAAACCTGATTCCCCCCAGCATTTGACCACTTCAATTTACTTCTTCGATATGGAAAATACTTATTTGTAATGTATCGTAGGCCCAGAGTTGTTTCCCGGTGGATGAATCCTTCCCATTTTAAATTAGGCAGAGATGCCTTTTTGTAAAAGTCTAGAATGGGGTAAAATATGCAGAAAACACATCCTTGTAGGGGAGAGGCGGGATAATTGGGACGATGGAGAATAGGGACACGCAAATATCTCAGAGATGGGCAGCTCCGGATCACCATTGTACACTCATGTTTTTCTGTTTTGTATCAGGCAAGGTTGGAAACTATCAGCTTACCTTTTCCGGTGCACAGGAACGCTGCACGGGGTGAGTGCCAAAAAACTATACTTTTCGAGTGCTATTTCGAGCTGTGTGTGTTGTTCATGTCAATCCATCTTTTCTTTTAACTATTTCACATTGTAAGCCCACATAATGTTAATCTTCTTGCTGGCATTTAAAATTATATAAGCCAATTGACAAACGGCGGAGAACTCGTCTAGTAGCTGGCGTGCGCTGCAGGAGAATCGGGACGCCCGTCCCTATTGTCATGCAGATGTCCCAATTCTCCTGCAGGAACCATTAACGTCACCCATGCATAATACTATTCGTACCTATAAATTGATATAACTGTTGTTATCGAACTTACCTGTTTTCTTCTTTCAGAACCATGCCACGTGTATACGTTAGAAAAGAAAAGGGGTACGCGGACGTATGTCATGATTCAATGCTGCTGGCTGTCAAAGATGTTGTAGTAGGGGGAGTGAGTCTGAGAAAATCTGCAGAAGCCCACAGCGGGAGCAAAAGCGTCCTTGGAAGGTATGTCACAAAGCACAGTGTCGATCCTGCAGCTCGTCTTGAGCCCAACTACAGTCATTCGAAGATATTCACTGCTGACGGGGAGCAAGCCCTCAGTGAATATGTGATGCAGTGCTCGAGGATGTTCCATGGCTCAACGCACAAGCAAACACGTGAAATTGCCTACGAAATGGCAGTTAAAATGACAAATATTTTCCCGCCTCCTGGGCTGAAAATGAAGAAGCGGGGCGCGAGTGGATGAAGGCCTTCATGAAAAGGAACACCCAGCTGGCACTGTGGAAACCTGAAGCTACATCCATCGCGCGAGCTGGAGCCTTCAACAGGTACAATGTCGAGGAATTCTTCGGAAACCTGTCTGGGGTCCTGAAACAGACGGGAGTCTCAGGTGCGAGGATTTTAAATTTAGATGAAACTGGAGTCACGACCGTACAGAAGCCTGGAAAAGTCATTGCTGGAAAGGGATACGAACAGGTCAGGAGGTCACCTCTGCGGAGAGGGGTGAAATTGTCACGATGTATGTCGCTGTGACTGCCACTGGTGTATACCTTCCCCCTGCCTACGCCTTCCCAAGGATGACTCTTCGGGAGAATCTGATGGAAGGCACCCCGGAAGGATCGCTGCAGCTGTGTCACAGCAGCGGGTGGATGACGCCTGAAAATTTTGAGAAGGTGATGCAGCACATTGTGAAGCACATGGGGGCAAGCAAGGACAATCCAGTCGTCATTGTGCTTGACAGTCACGTCAGCCATGTCAGCCTGAACGTGTTGACGTTGGCGAAGGACAGTGGAGTCCACATCGTGTCTCTACCCTCCTCATACGAGTCACAGGCCCCAACCGCTCGATGTCAGCGTCTCCGGTCCGATGAAGACAAGCCCCAACAAGCAGGTAGGCAGCTGGATGCTTCCAAACGCGGGAAAGCCTATCAAGCTTCTAAACATGGGGAAGCTCATGGGGCAGACGCCAATCCGTTCGGCCACCCCAGCCAACATCCTACCCGGCTTTCGAACGACAGGAATCTGACCACTGGACACTGAAGTCTTCACCAAGGATGACTTCCTTCCCGCAGACGTGACCGACAGACCAACTCCCTCAGCGACTGCAGAAGCGCCCGGGGTGGCTGAAGACGACACACACGAAGCGGACACACAGGAAGCGGACACACACGATACAAACACACAAGAAGCGGGCGCACACGAAGATGACACACGCGAAGTGGATACACACGAAGAGGACCGCGTCGAGAGTCCGGAGCCTCCATCCCTCTCAAGGAGGTCGACTGATCCGGTTGACCGGCATCTGGAAAGGCCACCATTTGCAAGCAACGAACCGGATGCAGTTCCTTGGCCGTCACGGGCTCCAGCTGAGGTCCAAGGAGGTGACCCACTCAGCCCAGCATCTCCCGCAATCCGGCCTGCCTCACTGCAAGGAGTTTTTGGGATATCCGAAAGTGAGTTCTTGTTATCCCAATTTCTTCCTTAAACCGATAAAGCAGCAATGATAAAGTAACATTAAACTGACCCCAGATCGCCCATACGATCCTTAAGAAAACATTGCTCATTATTGAACTGTCTTATATTTTCGTGATCATAAATTTCCTTTCGTTTTCACCTTTCCTATGTTCGTTGATTATGTTCTAATGCCTCAAAATATAGTTTTTTAGCGGATAATTTTGTATCCCAAAGGATCCTCCAGTGAGCCATGTTGTCAAATGCCTATGCCTATGTTCCATAACCATATCTTTACACTTCCTTGTCCTACATCTCTTAAGGCAGGACCCAAAGTGGAGCCGAGTCGTCGAGGGCGGAAAAAGGAAAGACCATGGTGGCCACGAGTACACCAGAGCTGCAAGAGAAAAGGAGGAACAGGAGAAGAAGACCCGAAAGTCGCAAGCCAAACACAAGCGTTTGTCAAAGCGACTATTCGATGCCAAGAGCAACACCGCTAACACGAAAGGTAAGAAGAGAAAGCTGGGAGGTGCAAAGGACTTGCCAAAGGCTGACAATAAAGCGTCGTGTCTGTAATGTGGGATGCAGTATAGGCTCAGCCCGTAAATCGTGGATCCAGTGTACAACATGTCAAAAGTGGCGTGCTTGCCGTGTACCGACGCAACAACCTGGCAGGCGCAGTTTGTCTGTGGCGTCTCTACCGAGACTGATGATCCGTTCATCCGCTGTGATCCGATACGATCCACTATGACGCGGGTATTGCATTAGCCTGTGCTCATTTAACGTGATTAGTACGATGTGTAGGAAGTTTTGTGACTGTTTACGTTGTTAAATGGGCGCCTAGGATAGGTACCGATATTGCTAGTCATGTGATCCGTTGTGTTGTCATCACCGCATTGGCTGTGCAGATTCAACGGAGTAGCACGACGTTCAGGAAGTTTTGTGACAGTTGCTTTGCCTGTTTGGTGCTTAGACTGCCGAGCTGTGAGCCCTACGATTCGCTGTGATACAAGTATCGCACTGGCTGTGCTGATGAGTGATTATGTGATGTGTCGGAAGTTTTCGACCGTTGCCATTGCCTAGTATGTGCCTAGACTGCCAATGTTCATAGTCATATGATCCGCTGTGCCGCAAGTAGCGCATTGGCTGTGATGATTTAACGTGATTATTACGACTGCAGGTTGTGTGGTGGTGTCGTCTGGGTGTTGTGTAGACTGCCGGCATTACCACTACCCGTAACCCAACGTTACCCTGATACACATAAGGCATGCCAATTTTGTCCTGTGAACAGGCACCATCCTTCATTTTTCTATATGTATTTTTGTCCGTAACTCAGCAACACAAGACTGGTGAGAAGCTGACTTCAGGACTGGAAAACATCGGGAAACCCCGAACATAATGAGAAAAATAATGCAGATCTGTGGCTTCCTGTTCTCTAAAGCGATTCGCTGAGAGTTTCCATCTAGACACAGAAATTACATCCGCTCTTAACAGAGGTCATCGGTGTGCGATGGGCTGTTCCTTGCGCGGCCCACCCTAGCACCAGTACGCTGTCTTATTGCAGTCTGAGCACTCAAACAGCTCTTCTGCACCTTTAATGTTTTAAGTCTCGTTAGAACGAAACGGCACAGCATCACATTTTAGCTACCAACGTCCGCTTGCCATAAGTTCCAGCCCAGCTAGACGAAGCTGTTTTGTTAGTTGGTAGCGGCCCCGACCGTGGCTCACATTTTCGTCGGGGTGGAAGTGCAATATAAAATTTCTCCGAAACCCAGCAAATTCGGGTCAAATTCCTGCGAAACTGCCCCTTGCTGAGTGCAAAACTTGGCTAATGCGAGGGGTGCATGACCCGTGGCCTGTCCAGGCAATCCGACGTCCCTGCCTGGCAACACAGGCTACATAGGCCATAGGTATGTGAAAATACAAATCAGAGGAATCCAGCTCCCAGCTGGAGGTTCTAATTGGGTAATTTCCGAGGATCAGCTGTGTTGTCTACTGAGAGCCAGACGCCGGCAGTTTGCGTTCTTCGCACACACTGAACACTGTTGCAAGCGTCATCTATCAGAGAAAGAAAACCCTCACTGATATATGTATAGGTGGCAGCAACATAACTCAGACCGAGACTACGCGGTAACCGCGCACCAACAGCCCTGCTTTTCGGCCGGCCTAGGGCTATATGCAGGCACTCTGGCGGGACTTTTACCGGTGTTGCACTTCTGCCGGGGCGGTACTCCTGCCGGGGAGGATTCCTGCCACGCGGGACTCCCGCCGGGGCGGGACTCCTGCTGGGCGGGACTCCTGCCGAGGCGGGACTCTCACCCAGGCGAAACTCCTGCAGGCGTGGGATTCACGTCGGAACGGGACTCCTGCCAGACAGGACTCCTTTCGGGGCGGGACTCTTACCGGTTTGAGACTCAGGCCGGGACGGGACTCGCGTCGGGGTGGGACTCCTGCCGGGGAGGGACTCCTGCCGAGGTGGGACTTTCGCCGGGGTGGGACTCCCGACGGGACGGGACTCCTGTCGAGAGGAGGGGGGGAGGGGGCTCCCGCAGAAGTGACTGTGAGGTCGTTTATCGGCGCCTGCGACATGTTCACAGAAAGACGGAGCGTCGTGGACATATGCGATTAATCGATCGCAGCCCGGCCGGTGGCCCGTAGCCGCTCGAAGCGACGCGACGCCAAAGTCTCCGAGAGGGTAACAATGACAGAGGAGAACCAAAGGCCCACGAGAACCATACGGCTCTGGCGGGTGAGTTGTCCCCAGACTGCCACCGGGACGGACAGCTGCATGGTTCCGGGCCCAGGATACCAGAGAGTATCAGGGTCTGAAAACGTCGCGAAATCCGATGGTCAAGAAAATGAGTCTAGTCTGCTGAATCAATGACAGCTGAGTAGCTAATTAACGTGGCGAGATTGAAACGGTGGGCTTCCAGTGAGGGTGAACGACCAGGATACTGAATCTATGGACCACTTAAATCGCGTTACGGATTGAGGATTTCGCCCAATCTTGAAATGTGCAAAGCTTGAGCAGGCATTTTCTGTTTCCACTGACGCGTTTGTGTCTTTGGCCCCTGAGGTAATCTAGGATCCTCACATCTATGAAGTAGCGCAAGATATCCGAGAAATCCAAGACGAAAATGGACCATCTTGATGAAACTAGGGACCTTGAGATGGTTAAGCGACATCAGCCACCAATGCGGCTCCCATAGTCCTGCCGTGTCGAAGAAGCAAACAACGCTATGGCTTGCACCTGACGCCGATTAACGGCATCTCGGCCGTCCCGTGGATCTATCCATGGGAAGTTAAATGTTTCGTGCCATTCCATTTTCCACTTTGTTTTATTGTAATCAAAATTACATGCTTTAGTGCAATTAACAGCACACTCATTGCTGGCACTAAATTTCGGCGTCTTGCTGGCTCCTTCTTCCATGAACTCGTAACGACCATGAGGGATGATAGCGAACTGCTGTCAGCTGGCTCAGTGTCAAAAGTTAATCCGGCCACGCCACATAACTTTGGAGTTGGCACGGCCACTGTCATGCATGCCATGCCACCTTCGCCACCTAAGCCACACGTCCTTGTTAGTGTTTATTTAGGGATCAAAATCCCAGCTTCTCATAAACTTAGGATTTGGTTGCCTGATTTTGTAGATCAACAACCACCACTGGGCATCGACGGCCGCCGCCGTACACGAAAGAACGTTCTAACTCACTACTTTTGCAGCCTGCATATTTATGGTCTGTGCTTTTTTGTGGAGGCAGTGAGTACAAACCGCTGTAGAACCCGACCGGCGCGGGACAGATGTGTTTTAGTATTGCACGGTATAAAATATCCATCATCAACAGTGTATCTGGCTACCAAGACAAAGTTATCGGTAAAAATTTGTACTCAATTGTTGAACCAATACCTCGCTTGTCCGGTAAAAGGTCCGGACTGCACGAACTGTTTGAAATATCTGGTGAATATTGTCCTTTGCTCACACAGCGGGCTTGATGACAAACTTTAAGATTCTGGCATGCGTAAAAGCATTTTTTTTTTTGTTCTTTTAGCGCCTAAAGTACCGACTGGACCTCCCGTTTTTTTTCTGCGATACCGCCAAGTTGTCCCAGTTTGCAGGCCTGTGCTTGGCTCGAGGCTAATGACGGGTGCACCCTTCACGAACCGATAACAAAGAAACGCGATCGATCGGGTCACCTTAGTAGAGATACATGCTTCACACACAGGTACCCCCATGCTGTTCAGCTTTATATTTTGCAGAGGTTCCACCTTCAGTGACGTTGGTAACTTCAGTGACTTCAATCGCTGGGCCGAAATTTTCCGCACTTCCCCGGCCATGAATGGTTAAGGTAGGTTGAAAATGAAATGGACTGGCAGGATGTGAGCGTCACGGAATCATTACGTCACTGGGCACCAGTTTGTCAAATGCAGTGATGAAATTTCCTGACAACAAAAATAACATGCACTGGCAACACGTTGGAATTCGTCAACGCTCAGAGTCGGTTCAATACCTGATTTGTAAGGCGTAGTTGATGGTCTTATCCCTGTCTTTTCAAGGAACGCAATGACAGGTTCTTTCTGTACCAAGAGTAAATGCTTGATTTAAACAAATCGCCATGTCATCAGGTGTTCTAGAAATATCAACAGGCATGTGCGATGTCCAGTGAAAACATTGAGTTGTTAAAAGCAAGTGCAGGTGTAAGAGAAAATATGCAAGAATCGCAAAAATCACGGGTAATCAAGAATGGTTTCACTTTTGTAGCGCTTGTTCACCTTGTTTAAAATTTTTGTTCACGTTGCTTCATGTGATGGATGGTTGGTGCCTGTTATGTGTTCCGTGTTAAGGAGCATGGATATTGGTGAGGTGAATAAGGCAGATGACTGAAACACACGGAAACAATCTCGTCACAGATGCAAAAGAGTGTGCTCACATCTTTTGCATTTCCACAAAATTCAGCCACGCAACTATTTTCCCGTCAAGTTTGCTCTGCAATATTTGATACTAACCGTATATTCATGCAGGTACCCGACACAATCGTTGGCGACACAAATATGATAATACGCTGGAAAATCATTTGACGTTGTGCCGATGCAGTTTTGCAATTAACAGTGCTGATAATGGCCCATTTTATGACCCGGAAATACCCATTACGTACTTTAAATCGTTTTGCACAAGCACACATCCAGGCAGGGTGCATTTGGAGAGTCAAGGCTGAGCTAAAAGTGGGCTATTACCGGACTTTGCGGAAAAAACTTCGTCGTTTTTGAAAACCGCGATGTACATTGCGCTTATAAAATGGCTTAGGTTAACAGCTTCGTTTTATGAAGCCGGCCTGCTTGCCTGCGTTAGGCCGCAAAACAAATATATCGGCTATTTCACAGATAGCCTTGCCGATGCAAATACTGGCTCGGGTACACTTATGGATAACGCTTGTGCCAGGCATAAGTGCACGCCAGCTTTTATAAAAACACCGCCGATCCCCCGCGCATGACCATTGTCCATTAATTATGACAAAAAAACATTTACCTCACACAGAAACATAGTCCCACGATTCGCTGGTAGCAACATATCGCTCTTAGCACTGCTAACACCGCTGGTTTCGTCTCATCCCCATCTGCAGCATAGAGGAACCCATTGCCAAATCGGTTCCTGAAATTGGAAATCAAAAACAAAAAAAGATGAAATTTCGTGCTCGGACTACAGCTTTTGCAGAGGTCGGTGTGAGGTGTCCCTATGGGGTGGCCCTACTGGATGGTGGTCTTACGGGATGTTAAATCACATTTTGACGTCTTTGCGTGGAAAACAGCATAATTATATGATCTCAAAGTAACGCTGGTTGAAGTCGGAGCACGCCACCAATTGCATCGAAGGTGATTAGAGGTTATCTGAAGTCGTTCAGTGGTCTCAAATGGCCTTGGCTTTTGATGACATTGCAGTTTCAAGCTTAATGCATGAATGATGATTACTTTTATAACGCTATCACACCTAAGCGTGGCCCTTCCCTTTCTCTCCTCCGGTTTAACCTCTTGCTCTTTCGAATATAAACACACGGGCTGAAAGTGAAACGCTCAGAAGTGAAAATCCCTGCGGCGATTCTACAAACAACGCAGTTTGTTCATTGCAACGCCCTTTCCCAGAACGGCCCCTGTAATCTATGTCTTAAAAATCTACCCTGTTCTGAATTATTCCGCTACTTCAATGACATTCTTGCACTGCACCGCGCTTCCGCCGACCTGGCAGCGGTAGATCCTCTGCACCGCATCTGGCCGACTCTAAAACGAGGCAGGCTTGGCACAGCGGGCTCGAGGCCGAACACACATGACATCAGAACACAACGCTGCATATGTAGGCTATGCTGCACAAGGTGTGCAACGCTATAAGCGAACCATTGCAGCAATAGTACACCTTTTGCTGCCGTATCCGACCAAAGACAGAACGGATGGGACGTTGCTTTCAGCGGTTTATCGCGCGACAAAATCCGTAGTTGCCATAACGGGCACCGCCTTCACTCGTCAACGTAGGCGTCCTCTACTTACGGACAACAAAGAACGTGTTGTCCGTTGGCTACCTACGACAGCAAAAGAGTGTAGCAGCGCTGTCGAAGCAGGCGACATGGCACAGCGTAGCGCCGCAACTCTGCACGGAGCCCCTCTCCCATGGAACGGCCGAAGACGTCCTCGGGAGTCTCCAGGTCGAACTGCTGGTCTACACGGAGCCCCTCTCCATGGAATGGCCGAAGACGTCCTCGGGAGTTCCAAGTCGAACCGCTCGTCTGCACGGAGGCCCTCTTCAGGGAGCAGCCGAAGACGTCCTCGGTGGTCTCCAGGTCGAACCGCTCGTCTACACGGAGGCCTTCTTCAGGGAGCGGCCGAAGACGTCCTCGGGGGTCTCCAGGTCGAACCGCTCGTCTACACGGAGGCCCTCTTCAGGGAGCGGCCGAAGACGTCCCTCGGGGGTCTCCAGGTCGAACCGCTCGTCTACACGGAGGCCTTCTTCAGGGAGCGGCCGAAAGACGTCCTCGGGGGTCTCCAGGTCGAACCGCTCGTCTACACGGAGGCCCTCTTCAGGGAGCGGCCGAAGACGTCCTCGGGGGTCTCCAGGTCGAACCGCTCGTCGTCGCGTGTCTCAGTGATGTGGGCCGGCTCCCCCGGCACCGCGTCCAGCAGGTGGGAGATACGGGACGGGCGGCGCGTGGTGCCGTACCTGCCGGGTCAGCCGAGCTCAGCCTAGGTCAGAGGTCACAGGCCAGCTGAGGTCGCTGGTCACAGATCAGCCAGCGAACATACACCGGGTAGACGTGGCGGTCGGAGTTAGGCTGCATGCAGGGTAGTAACTTTTGGGGATTATTTATGCGTTTGGGTGCTGCCAGAATCAAATTTGGACAGCAGCAGTTTTTTTAAACTGTCGTACCTAGTATAAGACTTGGCGTGCAGGTTATTCCATGCCCAAATGGACCGCAGAAATGCATATCAAATGCTCAGTAAGCCGCTTTGGAAGCGAAACACACAGCTATTTCCGTGTTGCGTTTTGTGTGCTATTTTCGTGCACTTGTAATATAAAAATGTCCTCATCTTCCCTGCGACCTTCGTCTTGGTCGCGCACATCTGTATCCCAAACCCTGAGCTGTTCCGCGGTACGTAGCTGCTGTGCGGAACAGACCGAGTCTGGCCCCTCCCAGCTGACCTGTCGGACTGAGTGCGTCGTGAGCCCGGCCATGACCCCCTCTGCACAGCGGTTACGTATTGTGACCAGCGCAAGATATCTGGTTCCGCTGTGGCAGCCAAAGCGGGGGCCGCTGAAAAGGGAAGCTCCTTTCCAAGCTTACGGTAATAATGCGTGGAAGGAAAACAGTGGAAAAGTTCCTCCCTGTCCGATAAACGTCCTTCAGTGGTGCATACACGATTCCGGGGGCCTCGTCCTGAGGCTCTCCTACCTACCCCTCCCTCCTGAAGGGTGTCTCAGATCACACTTGCAGGGACACACAGACGTTTGGGAGACAAAGGTCACGTTCTGAGCCCTCTAACTTGGCCGTTCCTCCCGGATAGTTTCTCGAGTAGCAGGCGCAGGAGTACGCAGACGGGTGGGAGACAACTCTTACCTGTCCTCCCTCCCGGAGAGTGTCTCGGGTAGCACGTGCAGGAGCACACGGACGTGTGGGAGACAACTGTTACCTGCCCCTCCCTCCGGAGAACGTCTCGGGTAGCACGTGCAGGAGCATACGGACGGGTGGGAGACAACTCTTACCTGTCCCTCCCTCCCGAAGAGTGTCTCGGGTAGCACGTGCAGGAGCACGCGGACGGGTGGGAGACAACTCTTACCTGTCCCTCCCTCCCGGAGAGTGTCTCGGGTAGCACGTGCAGGAGCATACGGACAGGTGGGAGACAACTCTTACCTGTCCCTCCCTCCGGAAGATGTCTCGGGTAGCACGTGCAGGAGCATACGGACGTGGGGGAGACAACTCTTACCTGTCCCTCCCTCCCGGAGAGTGTCTCGGTTAGCACGTGCAGGAGCACGCGGACGGGTGGGAGACAACTCTTACCTGTCCCTCCCTCCCCGGAGAGGTGTCTCGGGTAGCACGTGCAAGAGCACACGGACGTGTGGGAGAACAACTGTGTCGACCCTGTCCCTCCCTCCCGGAGAGTGTCTCGGGTAGCACGTGCAGGAGCATACGGACGGGTGGGAGACAACTCTTACCTGTCCCTCCATCTCGGAGAATGTCTCGGGTAGCACGTGCAGGAGCACACGGACGTGTGGGAGACAACTTTCACCTGTCCCTCCCTCCTGGAGAGTGTCTCGGTGGGACGTGCAAGAGCACGCGGACGGGTGGGAGACAATTCTTACCTGTCCCTCCCTCTCGGAGAGTGTCTCGGGTAGCACGTGGCAGGAGCATAGCGGAACGGGGTGGGGAGACAACTCTTACCTGTCCCTCCCTCCCGAAGAGTGTCTCGGGTAGCACGTGCAGGAGCACGCGGACGGGTGGGAGACAACTCTTACCTGTTCCCTCCCTCCCGGAGAGTGTCTCGGGTAGGCACGTGCAGGAGCATACGGACAGGTGGGAGACAACTCTTACCCTGTCCCTCCCTCCGGAAGATGTCTCGGGTACCACGTGCAGGAGCATACGGAACGGGTGGGGAGACAACTCTTACCTGTCCCTCCCTCCCGGAGAGTGTCTCGGGTAGCACGTGGCAGGAGCATACGGACGTGTGGGAGACGAAGCTCATGGTCTCCGGTGTCTGGTGCGACATCTGGGCGATCATGTTGCCTGGCAACACGAAAACCAGTTGTTACAGCGGTCGAACTCGGCATCCTTAAAAAAGACGTGTTACTCGCGTCGTTCCGGACACGGAGACCGCGTGATTCTAACTCGGAGACCGCATCGTTCGGACTCGGAGACCGCGTCGTTTCGGACTCGGAGATCATTTCGAGGCGTCCCTTCATCAGGGCAAACGCTACTCCCCATCCAATATCCGGTCGACACAATCACGGACAATGCCACCAGCGGCGGCCAGTCACGTGTCGACGCCGCGTCTCCGAAGAGCGACGTCCGCCGCTCGGCTGCAGTCGACCGCCCGGACCACTCACCGTTGATGATGAGCGACTCTCCATCCAGCGACAGGAAGGAGGAGGCCGGCTGCATGTCCCCGTCCACCTGCTTCACGTCCTCGGTGTTCCTGGAAGAGCGACGGCGTGACTGGGACAGAGCCGGCGGGGCCGAGCCTCGACCGGGACAGAACGCGAGCCGCCACAGTCTGCTGGGCCCGCAGTTTTGGGTTTTCCCAGGACAGGTGAGACCATCCTATTGGCCTGCTTCACAAGCCGGCCACGCCCATGACAGATTACTGCTAGATTACAGATGACGGTGGGAGATTACAGATTACGGTGGGAGATTACAGATTACGGTGGGAGATTACAGATTGCGATGGGAGATTACAGATTACGGTGGGAGATTACAGATTACGGTGGGAGATGGGAACAAAAATGACGTTTTATGGAGTACAGCATGAAGAGTGGCATGGCGGCGACATTCGCAGCCAGCCGGACTAACGCCACTTCGCACCAGTTCAGCACTATTCAGGTCGCTTACAAACGCTGACACGAATGGTCAGCATTGCCGCCGTCCCATTCATTTGCCAGTTGGTTTCCATCATACTGCAACGTACAAACTGCTTCGGAGTTTTGTGACCGAGGTTTTTCAGCATTCCAATAGATAAACATTTTGTTGCAACACAACCAATACGAACACATCAGACAGCACCTACTTTTTCCCCTCCATATCCATGAGGTATAAATCGTATGACCATTAGTTTTTTCAAATGCTTTCAAGGGTGTGTCCCACGCCTGGGGCATATTTCAAAAACGTACTCTAGTGAAACCTGAGGACTAGCTGGTCTAATGATAGCACTGGGAGGTGCCGCTGCAACACCGTCGAGACACGATTAGCATGCCAATTGCAATGATTTTCGAGTCAAACTTATACTCTCAACGCTTTGTAACAGCACTGCGCTCCTTATCGCACAAATATGCAGCACTGCCTCTGTCCCCGTCGGCGTAAACGGCTACGGGTCCATGACGGGGCCCTACAGAGTGCTTCAACGCCTGGGGCGGCCGTGCGGCTTACATTGTCATGAAGCGGAGCACCAGTAGGTTCATGCTGGCGGCGAGCACAGCCAGGCCGAACAGGATGAAAATGAGCGCCATCGCCACGTAGCCCGGCTTCTCGGAAAGCGCGTGGTCCTTCTGCGCTCAGGTCAGACGGTCAAGGTCAGACAGTCAGGGGACAGGCGTCCGAACTCGGACGGCCAAGGTCAGACGGTCAAGATCAGACGGTCAAGGTCAAGCGGTCAAGGGACGGGCGCCCAAACTCAGACGGCCGAGGTCAGACGGTCAAGATCAGACGGTCAGGAGACAGGCATCCGCACTCAGACGGCCAAGGTCAGACGGTCAAGATCAGACGGTCAAGGTCAGACGGTCAGGGGACAGGCACCTGAACTCAGACGGCCAAGGTCAGACGGTCAAGATCAGACGGTCAAGGTCAGACGGTCAGGGGACGGGCACCCGAACTCAGACGGCCAAGGTCAGACGGTCAAGATCAGACGGTCAAGGTCAGACGGTCAGGGGACAGGCGCCCGAACTCAGACGGCCAAGGTCAGGCGGTCAAGAGCAGACGGTCAAGGTCAGACGGTCAAGGGACGGGCGCCCGAACTCAGACGGCCAAGGTCAGACGGTCAATATCAAACGGCCAAGGTCAGACGGTCAGGGGACAGGCACCCGAACTCGGACGGCCAAGGTCAGACGGTTAAGGTCAGGCGGTCAAGGTGGTCAGATGGGCAAATAAAAACGCGTAGCAGCCAGGCCGCTGAGTGTAAGTGTCGTTGGCTCAGATTTAAGTGTAACTGATTGTCGGTGGTTTAAATTTAGAAAGGTCGAGGTCAGGCGGTTCTAGGAAAATGCAACGTGCCAGATGTTTAAGGGTGAGGCGGGGAAAGATCAGTTGTACCCAAGTCCCGTATGTGTGTTTTGATCTATTTGCGCGCAAATACTGTAAACACCAACGCCTCTACATTTTCATATATACTATTGTTGCCTCTTACTATGCTTTGCCTAAGGAGATCATGCAGGACCTACCCTCCCCCCAGAACAATAATAACAAAATACAATGGCCAACAAGTTGGTGGCCGTTTCGACATTGCCCACAACAACGAACACCGGGGAAAGCAGGGTCAACATCACCAGGAGCTTGCTTTTCACCACCATCTCGCTACAACTAACGCTACCTGCATACGCCATCCCCCAGGCCCAGACACCAAGCAGATTTGTCTTCCCACCTGCAGCGCAACGTAGTCTCCGAAGCCGATGGTGGTGAGCGTGATGAAGCAGTAGTAGAAGGACTCGAAGTAGCTCCACCTCTCGTAGTGCGAGAACATGGCCGCCCCAGACGTAGTAATAATGGTAGAGAGAAAGAAGGTGGCCACCATCAGGTCAATCTCAGATATCTGCGGGCGACAGAGGAAAGCTGAGAAAGAAGGTGGCCACCATCAGGTCAATCTCAGATATCTGCGGCCGACAGATCAAAGCCGTTGTGAAGACCGTCCCCTGAGCCGTCTTGAAGCCATGTAATGGGGGAAATGCTCAGATATCTGCGGGCGACAGATCAAAGCCGTTGTGAAGACCGTCCCCTGAGCCGTCTTGAAGCCATGTAATGGGGGAGGAAATGCTCAGATATCTGCGGGCCGACAGATCAAAGCCGTTGTGAAGACCGTCCCCTGAGCCGTCTTGAAGCCATGTAATGGGGGAAATGCTCAGATATCTGCGGGCGACAGATCAAAGCCGTTGTGAAGACTGTCCCCTGAGCCGTCTTGAAGCCATGTAATGGGGGAAATGAAGACGGGCAGCCTCGACCATCATGATGCGTTGCAAACGTGGAATTGCGTTACGACACATGCATACATAATTTCCGACAATATGCTGCATAAGCGACGCATACGTTGAATACAGCAAACGCCCTCGCCACACCGCTAGAACTATTGCATCGCGAACATAGTTCTGTATTGCAATGTGTGAGCTAGTTTGAATACCTGTCAAGGGCTCTTAATGCGCTTGCACGGAATGTTTCATTTACTGAGAGACCTCCTATTATCTGGAATCAACAAGCAAAAACAACATATGCGCTACCTCGGGATTTTTTCGCCGGAATAGAATTTTCAGCTTCTTGATGATGATGGACGCTCCCTTGTTGAGTCTCTCGCCGATGTGCTGGAACATGACGAGGCCCATGGGGATGCCGATGATGGCGTACAGGATGACAAACGCCTTCCCGCCAACTGTGGCCGGCGTGCTGTGCCCGTACCCTGTCGGTATCGCCAGGGATGTTAGACTTTTCACGAGCTGGTCACCATCGTTACAGTGAGTCGGCATACTCAACGAGTAACGCGTAGTGGGGAAATCCTAGGGCTGGGTCAATCTAGTGTCTGGCATTCAGGTCGTTGTTTTACGACTGTACTGCTCGCGGGCTTTTCTGAAGGTCAAAGAATAGCCGCAGAGAGATTCATTTTAACAGACACACATATGCCAACACGCATTATTCCTTATTGAATCCGCATTTGTGCATCGTTTGAAGGATGCCATGAGCACCAGTAACGCGGATCCAGAAGTCAGACCGCAAACCAACGCACGCAGCGCTGCGTGAATATAAAGAGCAATCCACGCACCAACGAGCGGAACGAGACCGACCTATCATGACCAACACCACCGTTGCGAAGTAGAACGCCCCGATGAACTTCCACTGGGGTCCCGCTTTGTGAGGCTCCATCTTGATAATGGTCGTCTCCAGCACTCTGTAGTCTTCGTCAGTGATGCCATATCTGCGCTTCATGTTCTCCTCCATGTCTGAAAAGGCAGGGCAGTGTAAAGCAGCTTGCGGTTGCCACGGATGGTTATTTTCTGTGTTACTATCTGCAGTAAGCTCCTCTTGCTCGTGAAACTACGGCTGTAGGCACGTGAGGTTGATATCGACAATGTGAACAACATTGAAAGTTCACCATTGGCCTGTAGACGGCTTTTGTTATAAATATAACTGAGGACATTTGATCGCAAGTTTTGCATATGACTGCTCTGCATGCATAATAACATGACGTAGATATCGATGGTGATGTGACAATAACCGATCTGATCACTCTGCGACCGATACCACGTGCAGCTGAGACACGAATCTATTGTGCAGTGCGAGCAGCCATGGATGTAAGGCAGTCGCAGCCATGGCGCTGGCCCTATTAGGCACAGCAAGTGCCCAAGTGCGCGGACGCGTGACACATTCCTCCAGTGTTTGGCGCCGCAGCTGAGCTTGTGAGCTCACCCCCGAGCACGTGCTGGTGCTTCTCGTCCATCTCCGACTCGAGCGCGTCGAATACCGCAGCTCCGATCAGCAGGAAGGTGAAGGTGAACACCACCAGCGAGAGGGTTCTCACGTTCTGATGGCTCCTCATGGTGACCTCACATCTGGAGGTGCAGACCACGTGGAGGTTACTCTTCACCTTCACCACCTTCACCATCGTCGTCAGTTAGTCCTCGGGCCCCGTGATGTGGTGGGCCCTTCGTGACCCCATGACCGTGGGTCACCTCAGACCACGTGGGGGTTAAACACTACTATGGAGGCGGTCCTCGGGGTCTGATGACTTCTCGTGATCATTGTGAGCCGGCATTGGCTGGGCACAGCCTCCTCATCGTGATTTCACATCAGTGGTGTACATTCTGACTTACGAAAGTGAGACTCAAGCACCACTAGGAGGATGATTCTGACGCTGTACGGTCTCTGCCTTCGTTATTAGGTTAGAGGTGAGTGCATTGTCTTCCTCTATGACGCATTTATTCGCTGCTTTTGCTGAGGTTTAGGAAATATTGTTTACTACAGCGAACTATTGGGAGGCCGCGACAAACAGCTAGAGCGGGGGGGGGGGGCAGAGTTCCCACAAACAGAACAAATTCGCGCGTTGCGGCACAAACCTCTTTCTCAACTGGACCACGCGGTGCAAGTCAAACTAGCCAGAGAGAATACGAGTGCGATGTGGCACAGCACACTTCTTTCAAACATGAACACATCAGGGTTTTCTCACATGGTTT
Source organism: Pollicipes pollicipes (assembly GCF_011947565.3). Lineage (NCBI taxonomy): Eukaryota > Metazoa > Arthropoda > Thecostraca > Pollicipedomorpha > Pollicipedidae > Pollicipes > Pollicipes pollicipes. The sequence goes on from NW_023596136.1 coordinate 37,804,012, forward strand.
AAACTTAAAAGCTCCGGTAGCAGACAAGGACCGCACACAAAATTTGATCTCTGCTCTTGGGGTCTGTTCGACCTGCACCAGCATGTTTCCTTTTTATCGAGAAGGGCGTGATAGGTGTTGGTGGCGCTGGCTTTCTGGACAAATAAAAATGCATGGTTTTAACCTTTAAGCATACGCGTTATGCCTGATAAGTCGCCCCAAAACATTGCCTCAGCTCTGATGGTATACACACGACCAAATTTCCTGCATAGCCGACAACGTTCTGCATTTGCATAGCACTCATTCATCACAAAAACGCTTTCCAAGCCCTTCCAACAGTACATCACCCCATCCTGGTGAGCTCCCACACCTCTCACCAGACCGCTAGCCGTCGGCGCCTCACCTGGGCCGGCTGGGATGAACTCGTCGCCAGCGTCGCTGTGCCCCCCGCGCTGCGTGTGGCTGGCAGCACCTGGGCCGTGTCGACGCCGTCGCCCGTCACGCAGCCGCCGGCGACATCGATCGACGGCCGTCGGAGCCGACGGGCACGCGCCGGCGCCGACGCGGAGCACGAACCGCCCACGGGCCGGGCAGAAGGGGCAGGGCGGGGCGATGCCGCGCGCCAGGAGGGGGGGGGGGGGGATCTGCGGTCCTCTGGTCACGGCGCGGCCAGAGGGCTTTCTGGCGATGCCTCTTGGATTTTATAGCGACTAGAGCATGTGGGTGGACAATTGTCGTTTATAATTCGGCAGGCATCGCCTTACTGACGGCGAGATGCCACGCAAGCAGTTCGTTTGCACACATTTTGTAGGCGTCCTGATGTCGTGCGGTTTGACGATTCTTGAAATCTGCGCATTAGTCACCACTTGAGCAATTCTTAAATATTCCGAGCCATGTTGAGTGCCCATTTACGCACATAGTCCCTTGCGATATGTCCATAAGTCAATCCTTTCACCATAGGCATCGTTACGGTTTCAATGCAACGCACAGCGGTTGTATCTGACAAAAGTTTTTCACGAATTGGTGGGGATCACAGGACTCAAGACGTACAAAAGGAATAACTACGATACAGTGGCCCTATTTAGCAGGAGGTACGATCAAGGTACCTTACACCAGTGCATGACCCAGAATGCCAAGACACGGCGGACTACTCGGGACATTTGATTGGCCGAAACACCTACGAAACTATGCTTTCTGGTTTATGGTCTGCAACAATAACAGAACAGCGTCGAATCTGTGAACACGAACGCATTTGATATGCCGCCCCATAAAAACCCACGATAAATTCGATTTCATTCTCTCCCTGCCATGCGCCATAGCATCATCTCTCGTGAGACAGCCCCGGTTAAGTTTATTGTTTGTTGATTGGAGTTTTAGGGCGCGTCGACTACTGTGGTCATTTTGCGCCCATAACAACTAAATGACTACCTACGGCGGTAAATGACTAAAAAACATATATTATTCAGAAATGAAAGCGGATGGGTTGAGTTGAGTTTAAGGAAATGAGTAAGTGAAAGAGGCAGTGGAATGACGCACCTGCAGCTTTGGGGCCTCGCACAACAGTCAGGATTTTCTCGTAATTTGGCAGCCATTCTCGATCTGGAAGCAAATGTACGAATCGACGCATGCCGTGATGTTTGCCGCAGATTTGGTTTAGAGCAAGTCGATCTTTGTTTTTTATTCTCTCCGTAGGTGACGCTAGTGTGCGCAAGCGCATGGATGTTTCATCGTGGCGATGCTACCGCCTCTCGCGGTGGCTTTCGAAACTTTGTACAATACTATGCTTGGTAACCGCATCATACCGGTAACGTTTTGAACAAGCTTTGAGAAGTGTATGCTCTGGCGCGAAGGATTGGTATCATCCCGTGGAGGGGGAAGTTTCAATTTTGTCTCTTGTTTCCGCGTGAAGGTTTTAGCTTGCTGTGCACTTAACTGTGTCGAAGAATCCAGGCTGCTTCTACGCCCGTCTTTGAGGCTGTTCGAAGTGCTGCATATTAATTGAACGTCAAGTTCCTCCCGCAACAATGACGTAAGTTGCTGTTACTTTCCAATGGGTTTTCCGTTGTTTTAGCTAGATCAGATCAGTTTGGTGTTATAGAAAGGTTAGTTGTATTTTTTAAGTGGTGACCAGTTCACAACAAATCTGTATGTTGACTGAGATGTCTGTACAATGTCTGTGTATTGAACTTCATGCTTCTGTGCTCCAAATGAGGGCTAGACCAAATCACTCAGAATTATTGGGCGATTTTTGTGTGGAGAAATCTTTGGAGTATCTCTCCAGCCTGCAACCTGTTATGCGCTGACATTGGTGGTGACCGTGCCAAACATTAAATGTTCAGATTTAAAGAGTACACATGGTGAAGTAGCGGTCATGATTTTGCTCTGAAAAAAACATTTAGGGTAACATGCTTATCCAGAATAAAATGTGCACTGGCTACAATGACACTTAGGGATGAAATGTGTAATAGGCTTTCTACTGTGCCAGCATTCACAGCAGTATGGATAAACCCTTAAAACACTTTGTATATATCCAGGTCAGCATAGGACTATCAACATGTAACCCACCCTATGTCTTACAGTGCACCAAAGCCCAGGTCAGAGATGAACCCTGAGGAGCTGGCCAAGATGGAAGAGGAAGAGTTCAACACAGGCCCATTGTCTGTGCTGACCCAGTCAGTTAAGAACAACACCCAGGTACTCATCAATTGTCGCAACAACAAGAAACTGCTGGCCCGTGTCAAAGCCTTTGATCGGCACTGCAACATGGTCCTGGAGAATGTGAAAGAGATGTGGACGGAGCTGCCAAAAACGGGCAAAGGCAAGAAAAAGGTAAGCAGACAACCTTTCTCCATGCAGTGCTAGGTACATGGACATGCAGAAAGGCATGTTATACTTACTGAAAATGCTTGGTGACATAGTTTCAAAGAAGTGTAAGCCGATTGATAGAATGTATATATATATATATATATATATATATATATAAGATGATATACAATATTAATAGATATGAGAAGATAGATAAGATGATAAATAAGATGAGAAGTGATGGGTAGACTGATTTTGATGACATTTCTAGTCATTGACGCAGAAATCTTGTCGACTTTAATGGCCGCACTGGACCCAGATGCATTGTACACATTGTGATATTTCATGGCGTCGGGATCCACAGTCCTGGTTTGCCCTTCGTCCCTCGCCGCAGGTTCAGCCTACATCATTAGTCGTGCCTCGTGCGAGGGCCTGGTACAGGTCCGTGCAGTGTCTGACCCCGCTCCTTCCTCAGGCCAAGCCGGTGAACAAGGACCGGTACATTTCGAAGCTGTTCTTGCGCGGCGACTCGGTGATTCTGGTGCTGCGCAACCCGCTGGCCACAGCGCAGGGCAAATAGCGACTGGCCAGCCGACTGACCCATCCCTCTCACGGCAGGAGCTGCCCGCATCGCCATCGCAGTGTATCGCCTCGCGTTTGTATCAATACATGTCCGACTGACTGGAGACTTTGTGAGGTTGACGAGGCAACGGGTTGTGTCGCTGTTCGGACTGTTGGGAGGGGCGCTGTCCGGCAGTCTCGCATAGACGTGAATGAGCTCCACAATGTCCGGCACTAGGTGTCGGCGCTAAGTAAGTTGTTCATCGGAGAGGCTACCAGAACTGCATTCACGCTCTGATTTGCGGCTGCTGATTCATTGTACGCCGGCGGATCTGGTCTGTGGCGACCGCCATTATTCTTGGCTTGCGTAATACGCAGCTCGGATGCACCCCCATCCCCCCTCGGGGTAGCCAACGCTCCAACCTAACAGCCCAAGCAGTTTGCCTACAATGTGGACTTAAACGCGACTATCCAGCCAAAGTGAACCACAAAGAAAAGTACTGGAAATATCCAGGCACCGATCCAGTGCAGGCACCGATCCAGTGCACGGGCGAGAGTGCGCCGAATTAACGCAATTGTGTCGCGAACGAAATCGCCCCAGCCCACATCTGTGCTCAGCTCCGTAACAGGAGGCGCCGCGCCATCGCGCTGCGCCGTCGCCTAGCCTCCGGCTCGAGGTAACCGCCTTCAGTTGGCGAGTACAGAGCGTCGCTCCACGCCACACGGTAGGCCCGCCCAGCCCTGGAACACCACCGCAGTCTGCCAGCGGCGTCCACCACGATGTGCTCGCGCTCTAGCGGTCTGGCGTCCGTGTTTCCAGCTCGGCCTACCTCCACGTCGGCCCCGCCACCTCCCCACCTCCTCACGCACACAGCACAGACGCGCGGCCAGAACAGAACAGTGTATTGAGGTGAGACGAGCGCGGCGCGGTCGGCAGTCAGCCCGCTCAGTCGTTCTGGGCGATGGTCGTCAGGTGCGCGTCGATCTCTGCCTCCGTCAGCGTCCTGCGGATCAACGACGCACGCTGTCAGCCGCGCAGCCACACCCCCACCCACCCATCCCCAACGGCAACCGGTGGGGGTGTTAAGCGCGGCGCGTAACAGGGGGCACGTGTGCCATTTGTGGCCTGCACATTGACTGCAATATGCTTTTGAATGAATTCTGAGTTTGTTGTTCAGTTGGTTGTGTCAGTTAAATTATTCACCTGGTTTTGGAAAACGGGTTTGTGCTTCCAGCAATGGCGTTTGTCATACCGTACCATCCACAGCACCAGCACTGCGAGCATGTGAAGAGACGGAACTCGTTTCGTCCCCAGTCTCCGGCGGTGCGCTGGGAGCCGCCGCTCGGCGCGCGCCACACTCTCACCTGAACTCGGGCTGATCTTTGGAGACGACGGCCACCTCGATCTCCGTGGGCTTGAAGTCGGCCGACAGCACGGACGAGAGCGCCGTGATAGCCAGCTGCGGCACCGGACATCACCGTCAGTGGTGTCCTAACCCAACCCAACCACAACCAGACAGTGCACCGACGACAGAGCTGACAATGTGCGCTTCCCTGCACATACCACTGTGAACGCTTCGAACCTGGCACGTTTAGCAGCGTTAAAACGCATTCCAAGCACGTCTCGTGACCAGAGCATGGCGCCAGTTTGCAGCGATTACCTCACATAACTTGATTGCTAAAAACCAATGAACAATGTTGAGCGTCAGGAATGGTGAGCAATACATTTTTACACCTTGCGTCCAACCACGGACCGCCACGCTGGCAACGTAAACCTCAAAGGTGAGCCCGGCGGCCCGAGCTGCTTACATGAATGGCCTCTGTGTGGTCGAAGTCCGTCTTCTTCTTGAGCTTCTTCTCGAGGAAGGCGTTGGCCTCGGTCTGCTTGACGCCGACACTGCAGGCGCGGAAGCCGCAGAAGTAGCCGGCCGGGTCCGCCTTGTACACGCACGGTCCCAGCTCGTCGTCGTAGGCGATCAGGGTCATGCCTGCCACACGCGGCACCGGCGGGCGGTCAGACGGCGCAGTGCAGCGTCACACACAGGTCAGCTGCGGCAGCAGACCAACTGGAGACCCATGGTAGGCGCCGCGTGACGTCAGTCAGGATTCAGCTTGGGCCGAGCTGAACAGCGCGATGGCTTGCTCTGCACTAATTCGGATGGGCCAAGATTGATTTGTGTCGATGCATCTGCACTGAGAAATCAGTTGTACCAGTCGACGCCTTCTGTTCGATGAGGCAGCTGGCTCCTCGCAACCCTCCAGTCCGTGCCCGCACCAGCCGGCCCAGTCATCCGACAAGTCAGCCGGCTGCCTCACTGAGCTACAACCGGAGCAGCTCAGTCAGCTTCACAGCCTCATCACTGAATCGCCGTCACCAGCCGCGGCGGCAGTGACCGGCGGCGACCGACAGTGACTGGCGGTGACCGCCAGTGACCGGCGGTGACCGGCGGTGACCGCCAGTGACCGGCGGCGACCGCCAGTGACCGGCGGTGACCGACAGTGACCGACGGTGACCGACAGTGACCGGCGGTGACCGACAGTGACGGGCGGTGACCGAGCGGCCGGCGGCGCCCGGCCCGGGAGCGGCACTCACAGCAGCCCAGCGGGCGTAGCTCGGCGTTCTGTGTGTACACCTGCGATATGTCGGCCATGCGCTTGCAGAGCATGTCCACGGGGATGTCGTGGCCGTACTTGTAGCGCCAGTTGGCCGCCTCGATGCGCGCCCGCTGCACCTGTCCAACAGCGCGCCCGCACGGTGACGCACCAGCGATACCTCGGGGGTGGGGACAGTCGGGGGAGGGGCAGACGCACGATACAGGCTTACAGAGCCGTAGGCCGTACGATCGAAGAGAAGCACGCGCTGGTTCGAATGTGGTAAGAACTGATCGCGCTACTGAAATAAAGGAGCTTGAATGGAAACCACGCATTCCAGCTAAGAACATCCATGGATGCAAAAAGGAACCTGAGCAAGTAAAGCTACTAACTTATCAGAAACGACGGTGAGCGCAATAGCCACACACGTTCAGTATCGTTCAAAATTAACCTCTGTGCACGCTATATTAAACGAGCAGCAGAAGCATACATACCATGGCCCTTGAGTCGGCTGTCATTCCGGTCATCACACAGCCGACATGCTTGGTAATCTTGAACATGTGCGTGATGGTAGAGGCATCGAACAGCTTGTCCTAAGGCAGCAGGATGCCCTCGTTTGCACCCGGACACATTTATACTAAACAACAGTACTCCATACAAACGTTTAAACGTCAGTACAGCCCTCCCCCGCGGGGAACGCTCGTAACAATACTGACCTCAGCAGCTCAGCAGCAAATAGTGGACACCCAGCGTGCCGCCAACATCATCGGAACGCTCACAAGGGGTTACAACGCGACTGCAAGCGTTCGTATATCGTGTACATCGTGGAATCACTCGACATTTGAGAAGGCGTTCAGGTGGCAGCTTTAGTGTGCAGCCATCAGCGCATAGTGTAATCACTTCTTTGCCGCAAGGTCGCAGCAAAATTAATCATATCATCTATCCAACACACGAAAAACGCAATGATACCGAGCTATGGCACGAGGTAACGGCCTTCCATTTACCGGGACCTTCTTCTGTGTGACAGCAACGGCGGTGTCTTCTCCCTTGAGGGCTATGGAAGTGAGGCCTCCCTGGTTGACAGCCTTGAAGGCATACTCTGAAAAGATGGTGAACGTCATGATGCAATCACGACCTCCCACAGCACTACACACTACATGTTATAGTACTATCACATCCCATGATCATCGTCATTAAACACGCCCTGGTGGCTTGGTGGAAGACAGGCAGCCAAGGAAATGATGGCTGATCATTTACCCTTGACACGCCTTATCTGGTGTGGAATTAGTTAGGCTAGGTAGTTGGAAGTGAGTGTGATCATGCAGATGATAATGGAACCTCAGCAAATGGAGCTGGACGTCTTTTTCACAAGTACATTATTGAACGCCATCCAAGCCAACACTACGGTTGCATGCCACGAAATCGTCCACGTGGGAACAAGTTGCATTTCAGACCACTGTGATCAGCCTGTCGGAAAGCCACATGTTGAATGGTAATTGTTCACAGGGAGCTGCGCTACCCGTCTGCGCCACTTTCTTGGTACAGATTGCCCCGTGTGACGTCAGCGTGGTGTATTCTAGCCCAGCATCCGAAATCGCGACACTGGCCGACTCCAGGTCGGTACCTGGCGTATTCATCGATCAAACACTGTTGGCAACGACAGGTGCTTTGTGGACAGCACTTTCGCCTGCGCGGTGCCGTCGGCTTCGCGTTTTGGTATCCTCTGATTGCCGAGACGCGACGTCAATGGCTCATGACTCCCCAAAAGCGGCAAACTCGCGGTATGTTTTCAAGCGAGAATCGAATGTTGTGCACAATGATTCCCACTTATGCCAGTAATACCGCCCCCATTCTTTACTCCATCAAGTGGCCTTGTCCCATGTGTCTGCAACCTCGGGTCCTAGAGATCCGAAACTAGTGTTGCAGTAACACCATAATTTTTTGCTTTTAAGCAGGAAATTTTACCATTTGATGCGAAGTTAAGTGAAAGGTAAGACTTTGTTCACACTGCAAGTGTGCAGAAAAATCCCACCTAATCAAATGGCTTTCATCACAATATTTCAACTGAATATGGCACAAAAGTATTTTTCATCATGCCTGACATGTCACAGACCTTCAATCAGTGGTTGCTGGGATGTAAGGTCCCAAACCCCCATCACCTGGGTTGGGCTAGGCTACTTAAGTACAAAGTTTTTCACCCCTCAAGTACGACCTTTTTGCCTTGGGGCTTGTGTGGCTCACAATAAAGATCACAGCAAAACTGGTTAATACAATGAAAGTAGCACTGCCATCCCAGGTGGAAGCCAGGATCGTGGCAGATGGTAGACAAGTTGGACTAGAAACCCCATATCCAACTTGTCACCTTACCTTACTGTTACCTTAGTACAGTACTGTTATTTGCCCATTAGGAAAGAATGGCACTCACCTACTTGGTAGAGCCTACCCTCAGGAGAAAATATAGTGATGTGGCGATCAAATCCTGCGCTGCTTCCGCGAGACATGCTTCCTTATCCACAGAGCCTGAAAAATGTCCCAAGTGATGTGAATTGGCACTCATGGAAACAGATTGAAATGCCTTAAAAGATGGCACACTACAAATGTAATATATAAGCTGACATGACTTGGATAAACTGCATTAGCAAACATTGCATAAGCAAAACACTACATAAACAAACATACCCATTCACCCCCACCATTAGCCCATAAGCAAAACAAGAACTGCTTGTCTCACAGAATATGACCAATGGAGCATTCATTAAACTGGTGGCTGAATTCACATGATGTCAGTGATAATGAGGATCTGTATGCAGTTCTGAAGGCTACAATTGATGCACTACACACCAAAGCATACAGATGCTGAGATAATTCTCAACCACGCAAAATCTATGTCAGACAGAGCCATTTCACAAAGGGGAATGGTGGCGGTGTACATGAGTACTCAATATTACATTAGATGTATACTGCTGATATGACTACTCTGTCAACCAAAACATTAGTTCATCAGAAAACAGCAAAATTGTGCAATTTTTGTTTAATATGACAGAACTATTAAGACATAAGGACATTACGATACCTGGCTCACAAGGGCCACAAGAGCCTATTAAGGTTGGCCTCCCTTAGGTTCCATACACATCCTCAGAACTAATCACCTGATCAACATGCATAAATTTTGTTGTAAATGAGTTCTTTAGACCAATAGAGTTTATCCAAACACTTTTTGAACATTTCTAGAAATGGACTTCATACAACATCAATTGTCAGCCCATTATAATCATGCACCACTCTTTGACTAAATGACATCTGCCTGTTCATAGCTTGATCCCTGCCATTTGCTAAATTAAACTTGTTTTCCTCCATTTCTCAGCCTAACTTCCAGTTCTACATGTCAATCTGCAGTGTCTATCCCATTCATAATTTTGTGTGCCTCTATCAGATTCCCTCTAAGTCAGTGACACTTCAGAGATCAGAAATCCAAGGCCCTAAGCCTATCCTTATATATTATGTTACCAATTCCATCCATCATCCCACTTGCTTCTTGCTGTACCCTTGCCAATCTATCTATATATTTTGGAAACAGGGCAATTATGATCTTACACCAACAACATTTTATGCATTGGCTTAACAATACTGATGCACCAAGATCATGGAGCACCTAATGTTACTGGTCACTGATGTTGTAACAAAGAGGTCAAATGTACTTCCTATTTATTGTGTAAGCATTTGGACCAGATATCTTAATACAATGAGGGTGCAATTCTTACCCTGTGTTCTTATCCCAAAATCCCAAACTACACATGCAGTGGGGACTGGGGTGCCAAACCCCTTCCCTGTATATTTATAGTCCCCCATAATATCCCCAGATTTAATTCCAGAACTTCTGTTGCCACATTCATGCATGAAAAGGTGACCAGGAGTGCCTCCTCTACCTTATCAGACCATGCTTTACTTCAGTGTAATTGATTCAAAGGTGGGAATTGCTTTATTAAGCTGTTCAACATACTTTCAGCTGGTGTTTAATTTTCCACAAGTGCTTTGGTTCAATGTGCACATTCCCTACCTGCATTAAAAAAAACATCCTGACAACATCCACATACAGCAGCACATACACCAGTTGCTAATATAATTGACAACATCCACATACAGCAGCACACACACCAGTTGCTAATGTAATCATTCTGCAACATTGTGAAGAAAGCACCATTGTGTTTAAAATGAATAACAGCATTAGCATTGTTAACATAATTATGGGTTCTATTCAAGGTCATGATATCAAACTAGGCCTCGTAGGCCAGAGTACACAAAATAAATGTGACACAAAACACATCTGGCACAGCAGTGGCACACAGTAACGATTTTAATGCACATATATTCCAATTAAAGTGCTCAAAATCTGGGACAGTCAGCACCAGCACAGCACATAGACATCACAGGTGCCAATATATCAAGGTGATGTATCAATGTATAGTATGTATGTAAGCTATCAATGCAATGTATCAATGTTGGGTCACTGGGATAACATAAGGCAAAACACTCCCTAAATATTTTTCAACCAGAAGTACATGAAAATTTAGTGCAATGTGGCTTGCCCTGAGGTTGGAACACACAAATGTGTGATTCAACACATGTGTCATATAGGCATTCAGCTCAGCTTATGTTTTTGCAGACTAGTTCAGCAGCACTAACACAAAATACACTCTGAGATTCTTATGTAGATTTAAACACAATGAATGTTCCCACGTGTATCATGCCAAGAAATCATCTGTGTAAAGGCCAAATATATCACATTTCAATTGACAGTGATGAGAAACATTCCTGCACCCAACATGCAAGCTCTCCGCACATTACGTCTCCTCTGTGGTGAGGACGAGTGGTTTAAAAAAAGGAATCGACACTTGCCAAGCGTATACAACCCTAGCCAACCTCCTTCCCCGCCGTTTCAGTTACCTACAAAGATCAGAGATGAAAATGCCGGCGCACACACCCAGTCACATCTAGTACAGTTTACAGCAAGGTTTACAGGCCACCTGCGCCACAATGACTGAGCAAAACTCTACGAAGGAAATTTTCCGATTGCTGCCATGTTCAGATTATGTCCCGAAAAGTCCAAATAGCAATCATCTCTTATCGATTGTTTCCCTAAAGCTGTTTAAAAATTGGAGCTTTTTATGCAATTAAAAAATAAATAGTGCCATTCAAAGTTTTTTCAAAAAACTTTTATTATTCATTCTATATTGTTAGGCACGGCATGAAATAATTTTCAGATTTGGAGACAATAACTGCTTTCGTATGTGGCTCACTAAAGACGCGCATTGACGCCGGCGCATTTAGTTAAATAAGGCTATTCTAGTTATAAGCGGTTGAACGTATATTGTCTGCGCTCTGGTAACATACATTGGCAGGTGGGCATGAGTAGATTTAGAACAGATTTTGCGCTTGCCCGCTTCTGAGTTGATACGCAAATTGCTGCCGCATACCATCTTGGGTATATGGACTGTGAGTCATACGTCACACACATTTTGTGTTTTGTGTTTGTGTCGCCTCGCTTGTTTGACATACCAGCTGTATAGTAACCCACCAGTCAGGCTTGACTGATATTAAGGGGCGTCAAACGGTAACAAAAGTATATGCATGATCTCATATACAGTACATAAAATGCTCCCATACTGTATTGATATTTTCATTTGCTGTTAAGCTTCTGGATGTGTTTCCCACAATGCCAGTCTACAAAAATCCTTATGGTGGATGATTATGAAACATCTGTTTAATGAATGTTGTGCTTGTATGCACCAAGCTTAAAACATGTCAAACACAAATTTTAAAATTATGTTGCATGATTTTTTTGTTGAGTGTGTTTGCCTGAAATTGCCTTTGCAACAACAAAGCTCACAGAAACTTTGTCTGATTGCCCTGAAATTGATCATGATGGTGCTGCAAGCTGTTAATTGCTTATTGCGTGGATTTATAGTGCACATGCCCCAGAATTTTCCCATGATGTTGCTGCAACACAGGACATTATTACTATAACATGTATATTAGCAGTCTAGCCGAAATCAAACACTTATTTCTTGGAGCTTCTTCCCTTTTATTGTGTTTAAATGAAATCCTGCACAGTTGCATAATCCTTTGCAAAAGTTTATGGGGTGAACATGATAATTTGGCCTCCCAGATAGGCACCTTTCTCTCAGCATTGCTGGCATAGCCTGACAAAGCATAGATGGCGAAAGCTTGTGGATCTTATCAATAACTTTTAGCACCTAGTAAGTATAAGCTTCTTCCTGAAATTTTGTACCTGCTGTGCATTGTACAACATACATATATAATATGCAATATGCACACTTTCAAGAGCATTTGGTGCCCAGGAGTTTGAAACTTAAGCTAAAAATAAAAGCACTCATCTTAGCATAATGGTCTATAAGTATGAAGACTCTCTGGACCTTGCCCTGTTTTTTCATAAGATTCAAAATTTGTATGCTGCATCTAAACAATGTATATATATATATATATATATATATATATATATATATATATATAAGGCTATACATATCTATTTTGCATGTTGTTTGAATAGATGGTGGTGCTTGCATTACCACTTTGTTCAAACAGCTAAATATATGTAGAGATTGCACCATGGTGGAAAGCAATGATTTGGTATCACAGAATCAGGCTATACTCAGCATTTCCAGCTGAAAATGTTCATGTGATTTTCTTGACCCTACTTAGTCATATGGACATGTATTCAGCAGCAGTGCTTTGCATAGTATGTATATGTTTTGAGTAAAATGTTCATTTTAAAGGTCACATTTTGCATAATGATAATATCTGCAATTATGCCTGCTTATTGTTGATATCATCATTTGCAATGTTAATGCCATTTCATTGCAGCTGGATTCTGAAAGCCACATCACAGCCACTGCAGCACCTGCCCACTCCATCATTGATCACTGCATACACCACCCACCAGCGCCATGTCGGGGGAGGCGGCCGTCGAGGACGAGGGCACCGTCCAGCTGACGGTTAAGTGGAGTGGCCAGGAGCTGGACGTGCGCCTGCTGGCCACCGACACCGTGGCCGACCTGCGCGACGCGCTCTGTCTGCGCACGCGTGTGCTGCCGGCGCGCCAGAAGCTGCTGAACCTGAAGCTGGGCGGGCGGCCGGCGCCCGACTCGGCCGAGCTGGGCGCGCTGGGGCTGCGGCCGGGCGCGCGCATCATGATGATGGGCAGCCCGGAGGAGGCCATTGCCGCCGCCAACGAGGTGCCCGAGGAGGCGGCCGGCGTGCTGGACGACTTCTTCGAGGAGGAGGGCGGCGAGGTGCCCATCCACCTGCGGCCCGAGTACGTGGCCAAGGTGGAGAGGCGCGTGCGCGACTACAAAGTGGAGGTGAAGAACCCGCTGCGGGAGGGCAAGCGGCTGCTGGTGCTGGACATTGACTACACGCTGTTCGATCACCGCAGCGTGGCGGACAGCGGCAGCCAGCTGATGCGACCGTACCTGCACGAGTTCCTGACGTCGGCCTACCGCGACTACGACATTGTCATCTGGTCGGCCACCTCCATGCGGTGGATTGATGAGAAGATGCGGCTGCTGGGCGTCAGCGCGCACCCCGACTACAAGATCGCCTTCCACCTGGACAACTTGGCCATGATCACGGTGCATTCGGAGCACTACGGAGTGACCGAGTGCAAGCCGCTGGCTGTGATCTGGGGTAAGTTTCCGGACACGTCGGCGGCCAACACCATCATGTTCGACGACGTGCGTCACAACTTCCTGATGAACCGGCAGAGCGGGCTGCGCATCCGGCCGTTCCGGCAGGCGCACCAGAACCGCGACAAGGACGTGGAGCTGCTGCTGCTGGCGCGCTACCTGCGCTCGATCGCGCGGCTCGAGGACTTCGGCGCGCTCCGGCACCGCGACTGGGAGCGCTACCTCGAGAGGCACCCGCCACCCGAGGACTGACGAGCGCGCGCCTAGAGGCGAGGCGGCTTGCGCTGGCGCAAGGCGCGCAGCCTCCGCACCGCTGAGCGGGCGTACTGGGTTGAGTGGGAAGTTCACGTGTGTGCGTTCACACCTGCTGCTCGCCTCTGTGCGACTGACGGGGTTGGGACGGAAGGCGAGCGGCACTTTTGTGGCGAGATGTACGCCCTGCGTCTGTGCGGCGGACCGCGGCGTGAAGACAGGTCAGATGGAACCTCACGCGGTCGAGGAGAAACTTTGCCTGCGAGATTTTCTCCTCCCGGAAAAGCGTGCGTATAGTTTCTGTGCTTTAAAATGCTTCAATCCTTGCGCGACATGTGCAGTATCAACGTCTACGCCGCAGCTGGCGACGTTATATAGATGTGGTGCTGGCGATCGGAATGGCTACCAAAAAAACATTGGAAAATTGGATGGTGACACGTGCTGTCATGTGATTTTTCATCAGTTTCCATTTGTTCCTAAATTGAAATGCCGGCCTGACTTTTGGAAAGATAGCGATCCGAAATAATTATATGGCGGATGCGTGCGTTATAGAGTCTCAGTATGCCCAACGGCTGTCTGAACATGTCTGTTCTAATGCTCATCATTCTGTGATTTCGGTGTGCATCGCTTCAGTCACGCACATACGTGCCTGGGATGTGAACATGTCCGCACTGCGCTCTCACTCGAACTCGTCACGTGCCCTGTGTCGTAAATGACATCACGTGACCTACAATCGGACGACCGTCTCGCACGCTACACTATGGTACTTCCAGCTCGCTTGTCGCCCGCGCTCTGCTGCTGCGCCGTCAGGATGTCAGTGGTGGCAGCCGGCTGTGGAGGCGGCGGAGGTGGCCAGCCGCGCACGCGCAGCACGGCTGGGCGCCTGTCAGCACGCCGTGACCTGGCGCGTGCGCGCCGCGGGCCCTGTCCGGCACGGACTCGCGTAGGCCTGGAGCGTGCGTGGCCTGGGCCCTGTCCGGCACGGACGCGCGTGGACCTGGAGCGTGCGCGACGCGGGCCCTGTCCGGCACGGACGCGCGTGGACCTGGAGCCGATCAGGGGCCTCGCGATTCATGCACAACGAGCTGGTAATGTACAGTGTATTGCACTTGCTTTGGTCTGTGTCGCGTGTCTGTGAAGATGCGCACAGCACCTGCAGGTCTGGTGGTTAGACAAGTGGTGGTTGGTGACCTTCATACAGCGGTGGACCTCAGTCGGTTGTGCCCGGGTGTGCATGGTTGGTTGGTTGGCAGCCGGATATCGATCAGGCGGCCGTGGTCGCCATGGTTCTGTGGTCTAGTTGCGCGGTGCCGTCGATGGACAGAGTTATAAAACGGAAGTACATCTTGACGCTAGCTGCATGATGCTAGAATCGCTTTCTCGGGCGTTTTTTTTTTTTGCTTTTGGCTATCAGAGCGGCATTGGGGAGAACGCAGATGGTACCGGACCATTTCATTGTGTTGACCGACATGTGGTTTCGCTACATGTTTTAAGCCCGCTTCAGCTCGCTGTTCGGTCGGAAACGCGCATTCATTTACCGCATGTTATACTGCTGCGCATTATGTTTTTGTACATACGTTTCCAGATTCGACGCGCACGATGCTTTTACAATGGTGCTCATGTTGTAATACAAAGCGTCAGAAATCTGTTCGTGGGCGGGTAAGACCAGACCAATCCAATTAAGACCAGACCAGACCAGATCAGACCCAATGGGGCTGCTAGATCGTCCCTTCGCTCGTGGCAAAAATACACCCTCTCAACGTGTCTCGCGCGCCCGAGCAGGCTCTGGCACGGCACACATACAATGATGGAAGTAAAATACATGTCGACGGCGCGGTTGATCGCGGTGGCCCACGCTGCAGCAATACTGACTTGAGCGTGGAGTACACGGCAAATTTCGGCTCCGACTTACCCCAGTGTTGCATTGTTGGGGGATTCCGGTTCAGAGAGTGCCTCCCAAATCTAGACCGGATTCAGTGGCGACTGATCGCTGAATCGTCTTCTCAGGATATCGTGGGTACAGATGTTTACGCGGTGCACACTTATTGAACGAGCTGCCTGCTTCCACCAGCACCCATATCGCCGTGTTTTCGGACCGCCATCGGGCTGCATCAGACAAATGGACCTAAAGGGAACGGCGGTGATCACAGGTCGCAAACAGCGCACACGACTTCTGTATGGTCGGAAGAGCTACCGTGTGCGGAGCGTGTAAACAATTGAGGTAATGGGGGGTGCGTTGGTGACATCTACCGGCAAGAGCATACAACTCAGCCACCGTCTGCAGGAACGTGCTAGTGTATCGTTGGCTTACTGGACCAACGATTGCTTCGAGTGTCCACTTTCACCACGCGCTTCTGCCTCGAAAATCACGCTTAAATAAAAGAGTTGCGCGCTTTCAGCCCAGCAACTTGCACAAGGCATAAGTGTACGTTTCTTCCACACGAACGCACGACTCATAATTTGTCAAATTTATGTAAGTAAAAGAAGGCCCACAGCTGCTGGTTTTCCGGCATTATGAATTCAAGCTCTCGTGCTTACAATAATTGAAATTCGATATGTCATGAAGTGCTGATAAGACGACGTTTAAAAAAAAAAATCATTGGCTGTATGGTCAGATCGCATGACTAATTGTTTGGGCCGATGACATCATTTAATCAGTGCATTCCAGTAGCTTAGAGGTTCATGGTCAGCATGGAGAATACAGATCAATTACTTTTTATCAATTTATTCCAGTTCCATCTCACATCTGTAAAATCGATAGGAAGTAAGCACATAATTCATCACTTTTGGCAGCTCGCACGAAGTCACAGCACATTTGCGCTCACCGTATCATTAAGCCACTTTGCGCTGTTGCCATCTGCTTTTATTCAATGCTCTGATACAGCAGACAGCGTGATGCGGGCGCGATCCACCTGCCGCTTTTTTCCACCCGGACCATCCTTGGAGTGCGGACGTCAACAACGCACCACAATGCAGGCTGCCAGCCATCTGGGCGGTCACAAGCCGTACAGCAGACTATGGGTCACTGTACCTTTCTCTAAACAGGCTGCGGAGCACGAGGGCTCAGCGGCAGAGCTCTCAACAGGCTGCGGATCACTGAGACCCAGCGGCAGAGCTCTGGACTGGCAGCGGATCACTGGGGCTGAGCTCTAGACAGGCTGCGGATCACTGGGACTCAGCGACAGAGTTCTGAACAGGCTGTGGATCGCTGGGACTCAGCGGCAGAGCCCTAAACAGGCTGTGGATCACTGGAACTCAGCGGGAGAGTTCTGAACAGGCTGCAGATCACTGGGACTCAGCGGCAGAACTCTGAACAAGCTGTAGTTCACTAGGACTCAGCGGCAGAGCTCTGAACAAGTTGCAGTTCACCAGGACTCAGCGGCAGAGCTCTGAACAGGCTGTGGATTGCTGGAACTCAGCGGCAGAGCTCTGAACAGGCTGTGGATCGCTGGGACTCAGCGACAGAGCTCTGGACAGATAAGTCACGTGGTCACCTGTGAAGCCATGTAGTAAACACACCACCATGGGACACGGTACGCGTGATGGTACATGGTAGTGCGTGGTGCATGATATCAGCCGTCACAAGTTAGACCGGCTGCGGATCAGGCTGGTCGTTATTAGACTCCATGGGAGAGCGACGAAAATGGTTAACTGGCTTCTAAAGAGAGTGTCCCACTTTTGGGGCATATTTCAAAAACATGCTTTAATAAAACCTGAGGACTCGTAACATCTAATAATAACATTGGGTAGGGCCACTGCAGCGCCGTCAAGACAAAATCAATATATTAGTTTCAACTATTTTTGAATCCAAATTACGCTGCCAATGCTTTGTAACAGCACTACGCTTCTTCCATGGTGTCGGGACCACCGTCAAGACAACCCCAGTGCACACCTGTGCTGATGCGAATAAAAAAGCTTGTAATTGGCCCAACGGGCCAGGGCATGCTAGCGAAAAGCCAGTTGGTTGCAGTTTGAACCAGTGGGTCACATGGATCATGTGATACTCCCAGTCCTACAGCCAAGCTGCGCCTTGAAAAGAGCCACTGTGGAGAACGCCATAGGAGAGAGATCAAAGCCGTAGCACAACGTTTCGTTGAATTTGCGGGATAATAGCGTGGTGTTCGCATATCTTTTTGTCGAAATGAGCGTTTCAAGTTTTCGTAGCATTTAGTACACATGCATTCTGACACGTTAGTGTGTTGCAAACATTACAGAACCCACGTATTTAAAAAGCAAGGTAAATGGAATATCTTACTTTCATGGTGTTGGGCAGGGAGTCAAACAAGATTTCTCCCGCAGTGCACCGCGCTTACAATAAGCCATGCACAACGCTATGTGCTTTGGGAAGCTCTTACGTGGCATAACACAACTGCCTATGGATTGTTTAGCGTAGATCAAATCATCACATGTTGTATTGTGTTTTGGCTGACTCATGCTTCTTAAGCGTGTGTCAGTTGTACCGATAGATTTGGACATTTTTACTCACATAGGTTACAAGTTTTGGCTTGCCAACCGTGCAGGGCTTCAGCATGCCTGCATGTTCTTTCCCCCAGCATGTTCCCCCAATGCTTTTGAGAAAATACCATGTCTTCGCCGAGACAGAGGCAGCTCACGATTCCTCGGAGCTGACTGAGACCGTCGGGACGTCACCGAGACAACTTCTCACTTTTCAGGTCTGGTAACAGCCTCGTTCCCCGGAGAAAAATGAGGAAAATGGAGGTATAGTTGGATTGGTATTTCGGTGATATGCCTTTATCGAAACAATGGCAGAAGCGAAGCAATTCTGCTATTGTTCCGATAAAGACATGTTTCCGAAATGCCAACCCAACTATATCTCCATCCTCCTATTTTTTTCCGAGGAGTAAGGCTATTATTGCTGTCTTATCTATGTGAATAGCGTTCCTCGCTAATGCACCGAACAACTTACATAGTTTCTCTCGAAAAGCAGAGTGTGTACAGTGCAGCGAACGCCTCTATCCAACACGTTGGGTAGTCTGTGATCGTTCGTTGCGATGCTTCTCCCCGGTCCTCCGCCCGTGCTGCCCCTGTCTCGGAGCATCCACAGGGTCGGCGACGGTGCGCCGCGCCTGCACCTGACGTCTTCCTGCTCCCTGTCGGCTCGGCGGAAGGCCGGTCGTTACGGCCCACCGGGTCTCGTTCGTTAGTTCCGCGGCCTCGCTCAGTCATTATCCTGCGCAGAATGGCGCGGGTCCGGTCGTGAAAGGTGATACTCGCGCTCCTCATATCAGCGGTGGTCGTAGAGGGCGCTGTCACTCGGGGTGGGCCGCGGCGCGCCGCCTGGCGAGCTCCAAGGAGAGCTCACCTCGTCCCCGCGCCCCCTGGTGAGCTCCGGGGAGGGATCGCCTCGTCCCCGTCCCGCCAGGTGAGCTCCGAGGAGAGCTCACCACGTCCCCGCCCCGCCTGGTGAGCTCCGAGGAGAGCTCGCCTCGTCCCCGTCCCGCCTGGTGAGCTCCGAGGAGAGCTCACCACGTCCCCGCCCCGCCTGGTGAGCTTCGAGGAGAGCTCACCACGTCCCCGCCCCTGGTGAGCTTCGAGGAGAGCTCGCCTCGTCCGCGCCCAGCCTGGTGAGCTCCAAAGAGAGCTCACCTCGTCCCCGCGCCACCTGGTGAGATCCGTGGAGAGCTCATCACGTCTCCGCGCCGCCTAGTGAGCTCCGAGGAGAGCCCGCTTCGTCTCCAGGCACATGCGCCAAGCATTAAAACCGAGGCGTTCTTCGCCGGACATTTTGTCTGCGCTCTCGAGATGGTGGAACATTAGCCGCGAGAGGGGATATTCACCCTCGCCGTGCTTGTCCTTTTCTGACATTCGTAGGAAGAGGAGCACCAGACGTCTCCTCGCGGTCTCAAAAGATAAGCAGGCTAGTGTTGGAAGGAAAACGGCCAAGACGTAAGCGCACGTGAAATTGGACCAGAACAGTGGCATTGCGCATCAAGTACTGTATGCTGGTTGAGGCCAAATACTGGGAGGAAATTAGTGCATTCATGCACCCTTTCGATTTCAGAACTACGCGTCAAACAACGCTTGGGGAAAGCGACACCGCATAACCATTGGTATTCTGGACCGTAAACCAATAAGCGGTAGTATCCTATCACTGAGTGTGACCTGTGACATGTGAAATCAGGTCATGAGGGCGACTGCTCGTGTGCATGGGTCCCGACCTATAACTCAAGAATAAAGCAAAGTACGACAACGAAACCAGCGATGCTGCAGGGCGTCTGCCAAACCACATTACATGTCGATGAATATGACGTGTGATATGTCAAGCATGACCGTGAAAGGTTAAACATTATTTACGTAGCATGCTTGTGGATTCCTGGCATTTCATTCAGCATGACTTTGGCTGGCCTGCCCTTTTGCATGTTGTAGATTCGCACCATACAAATCATATAATTGCCATAAAATCGCCAAGTAATGTCAAATCAGCAGAACAAAGTGCGTCATAACACATTTTCTATGACAAACATATGTTATCGCACGTTTGAATTTGAAATGAAATTGGCACGATTTCGACGAATACCTGCGCCATCACTTAAGGCCTGCAGAAGTTAGGATCTTTATGCCTTTTCAGAAAGTGTAGAGATGTTGAAAAGAAAGCATTCATAGCCACTGAAAACTTCAGCAGCGTGCACTTGTTATTTAAGCTACTCTACGAAAAAGTCAGCGGCCTGTTGGGCCCCAACAGTCGAAGTTCAAAAAAGTTTGTGACAACAGACACTTTTGGGGACTTTATTTTGGAAGAAATGACGCCACTGGAATGTATTCCACCTCACGACGACCAACCAATGCTGCTGTATTACGAGCGCGGGCCGCAAGACAGGCGAGCCTTCATCAAATGAATGCAAATTTTATGTGGTCAGTGGCCTAGCCTGGTAAGTGACATCTTTGACGGGCTTATAACTTTGAAGCTGTTCATCGCATCGTCATCAAATTTTCATCCAAAAAAGGGTTTAAGTCGAAAGCTACGCTGCATTATTCTCTGGGAGTCTAAATACAGCCTATTTCTTCGTGTTGAGCATTCCTGCAACGTTGCATTATCCCCTCCATTTTGTCTCCCTATTTTGTTAACATGGGAAAAGTATAGTTTCGAAATCACGAGAAAGTTGCAGATCGCAGGTAAGAAACGAACGGACCAGCGGTCGTCATCCACCATGGTAAGAAGCAAACACACCAGCGGTCGTCATCCACCATGGTAAGAAATGAACAGATCAGCGGTCGTCATCCACCATGGTAAGAAACGAACAGACCAGCGGTCGTCATCCACCATGGTAAGAAACGAACAGACCAGCGGCCGTCATCCACCATGGTAAGAAACGAATAGACCAGCGGTCGTCATCCACCATGGCAAGAAACGAATAGACTAGCGGTCGTCATCCACCATGCGCCGCAGCAGCGTCAAACCAACTGGTGTTGATGGAAGAGAAGGCAGCGATCTTGCTATTTACAATTGCTGTGTCAAGGTGTGCAGATTATCACACGCAATCATGCGCCAGCTAAGAATGCGCCTGCTTTTGGGCGTCTTCAAATATTATGGTCCCATCTCGGCAACCAAAACGGGTAGGGGCGGAGGGACATGGATCCAGCTGTGCGATGTTGATGGGCGCACCGTCATCAAAGGGTCCAGCGAACATCAGTAACAGATGTGCTGGTAATGGAGAGAAATTGCCAAGGCACCCTTCTGGAAACCGACCTCGAATGCGTCCCGCTAAGGGATCTGCAACCTGACCTGCGATACCTAGACCCTGACAGGTCAGGCCATGTCAATTACAGTATGCACTGACTGATAAATTGTAGTCAATATTCTCTCCCAAAGTCGGCTTTGTCCCAATATCTTTGTCAGTGAATGGAAATACAGGACCATTGGAATTTATTTATCTCGTTAACTGAAATTGCCAGGCTTAGGAGGCCCCGGATTGTGATGTGATTATGCGGGGTGTGCGTCCTCGCCCTCCCTGTCTTCCGGCCTCTACAGCTGCTTGGGTGCCGGGGGGACGTCACGTGACCTCGGGTCTCTCGATTCGCCGGGGGTCAAGGGTCGGCCGCTGAGGCAGACGACAGGGATCCGACGCTCGAAGGCGCCATTCGTTTTTGGACGAGTCCGGGGGAATACGCGCTACGTTCTCTTACACTTGACGAATATACCAGCCACAGATATCTGATGCGCGTACGTTGGCACGCTGTGGCATTGTTGAGTCCCATCCGTATGGGTTCCCAAAGGCCCTATTCGGTTGCGTTTTGTTGTTATCTTCATAGTGGTAGCAATCACGTCTATTATCATCCCACTCGTTCCACACCGCGAACAATATTGAGGTACCGGCAACTGCATAGTCGTTTATAAGCTGACGTTTTGCCACCGTCACACTGATACTCTGACAAGGTGCGGCGCTGCAGCTTGCACGCTATACGTCAGAAAATACTTGCAGCATGTGTTGAAAGACCCACATACATGTGGCGCCATTGACACTGAGCGTCGCAAGTAAAGGCTGCTGTGGGCAGCGCACTTATCCAAAGCGGTAGATTAAGCTCACATACGACTGGTACAGTGCCAGCCGAAATGGAAGACCAACTACAATCGGGGAAGTGGCAAGAAGTACCGCTCGGGCGCGAGAATGTCCCGGGAGCCGCGGCCGACGGAAGCTCAGTGTTTTGCCCACGGGTGCATATCGACCAGAGGCGTTCCCAAAGCACCCACACCAGTCCCTCTTCAGACCCACAGGCGCTTTTCAGGCCCTTTCAAGTTGGCTCTCCCAGACAAAGAAGGCTTCAGGTTGGTTTCCCACACAGGCAATGCTTGGAAAACAAAGTAATAGCAACGCTTGCGCCACGTTTGCTGAAGTCACAGCTGTCTGTAGTCGCAGCAGGCCGGTGCCGACGGGACTTATGTTAAGCGACGTTCTGTGGCTCGCTTCTCGACGCGATATGTTTCACCTTGTCTTGGCACACGCCCGGATGGTCGGCTCAATGCACCGTTCTCGGGTAGGAGTGAAAAGAAGGGGGGGGGGGGGCAATTTGACCCGCCTAGGATCTCAAGAGTGAGAGAGTAAGAGGCACCAGGTTCATAGGAAAGGCAGGATTCTGTGTGAGCTCGCTTGTGTAAAATCTGCCTTTCTCTAGATCGTGATCTTTGGCTTAAATAGGGTCATACAACTGTGTGATTTGATGTTTTAGGGCGCGTCGGCGTCGCGCCATTTTGGCGCCTAGCCCACTGACGGTTACATTACGTCTGCAATTTGACACGGTGGGTGTGTTGTCCACCAATAGCGGGCGGTATGACCGATGCACTTGCACTGAGGGGTGAGCAAAAGTAATGTCGAAGTCAATGTGCGATAAAAGAACGAGTCTATCTCCGATTTCATAACATGGGCTTCGACCAATTAGTCGATGAAGGGGCGCTGGTGGAAAAATCGTCGCGTATCCATTTCAAGGCGCCTGCATGAGACAAGGGCGTGTTGTGCAGACAGCCGGTGCCGCATCTGCCTCACTATGGCATATCCTTGCGTGTCAGGTAAAGCGAGCGTGTTGCATGTGCATGACCCAGCCGAACCCTATCAAAGGCTCCTCTGGAAGAGGCTTCGGCTCTGAGAAGATTGGTTTCTTGATTTGATTTCCCTGAAGGCGTGAAGATGTTTGTCGGATATGATCTGCCATGCATGGCGGACGTATTTGGATATGACCGACCTCAGGTCCCCAAAGGTCACACAAGGTCAAACTAAAGATCAGTGTCCGAAGTGCCCTGATACCTCCTTACGAAAACAGTGTAGACGTCGGCGCCTGTTCTAAGTAAAGGGTCGCCAGGTTTTCTGCAGGCTGTGGGCCTTATCTGAGCTTTAGAAGGTCAAACCTATGAGATACAACATAGGACACCATTTTGCCATTTCATGGACCTAAACACAAACCTGTGAGACCGCTTTGATATTTTACTTTTAAAAGCAGCGCACAAAAATACCACAGGCGGCAATTTTCTCAAGTCAAAAGAGCGTGATCGCGGTAGTGTCTCGTCGGTGACCTCACACGGACTTCATTAAGTCAACAAAGTGCATACACTTACGTCTTCTTGGTAATGGAATTAGAGAGGTGGGGAGTGAGGGGGGGGGGGGCAAAGAGCTATGGCCGCCCTCGGCTTTTACGGGGTTTTTGGTTTGGTGCCCTTATGAGGTTTTGGAGTACCAAAATTTCATGGTGAAGAGGCGCCAAACCTACATTTCGCAACCACAAAACCTATATTTTCATGGTTTACCCAATTCCAGTTACATCGTAATGGGTCCCAAATCCATATTTTCGAGATGCAACAAATTCTAGAACACCACGATATTCGTGACATGCCTGTTGAAAAATCCTGGATCGACCCAATCAACGAAAGACCACCAAACCTTCATTTATGTGCACCATAACCTTTATTTTTCAGATGCATGCAATTCCAGAGGGTATCACAAAGAGCTCGAGTATTCACTCTTCAGAAACCGATTCCCAGGGCATAGCAATATCGTGACTCCGACCACCCATCATCGTCCTGCGTCCCGTTATGCATCCTCGATCGGCCCTTTGGGTGAGGGGGCACCAGAAACCTATATGGCTGGGCACCAAATTCAAGGCGGATAATAGGCACCAAATCAACGTGGATATTTGAAGGGCCCACAGCATCATTTTAATAAGAGAAGGTTTTTATTCAGCGACACCACATTTCCTGTGCCATTCATTCTGTCAAAGTTTTGGATCGGCTCGTTCAGCGAACGGGTCCACGTGGCACTACAGAGTGCCCAGAGCCTTTACTCTCAAGACTACAAATTGCAATGGACACTGCAATGCCCGTGCCTCTCCGTTGACGAAGAGTGTCCGTTCGGCGAGGGGCACGAACACCTTTGTCTCGGAAACCATAGCAGTTATTTCCAGCAAACACCAGATCCAAGCGGGCCATTGGAAGGGCTCCGAAAATTTTTGTCGCCATTGGGTACCACAATTTCTCTGCCTTCCACTCTGACAAAATCATTCATCAGCCTCTTGGGAGGAGGGTTATGACAAATATTTATTTATTTATTCATTTATTTATTTATCACACGCCATAAGCTCACTCCACTCAGAACGTGGCTATTACAGAGCCCGTGTCGTGGAAATAAAACACTAGGTCAGGGAGGCTCGCGAAAACGCGTACAAACGCAGGCACACAAACGGAGGACGCACTCCCTCACATTCGCTAGTCATTTGAAGTAGGCGTCGCTATCCGTTATTGATCCGCCGCTGCAGGATGTAACTACGCAACTCGCGTTTGAATTGTGGAAGGCTCAGCTCGCGAATATTCTGCGGTAGTGCGTCGTAGGCGGTCACGGTGGAGTAAACAAAACGCCGCCTTCCTGATTCGGGTCTGATCACCGGCACATGTAACATATCATCCTGCCTCCTTGTGCGATGGTGGACATGACGTCTTTGGATAAGGTGATAGCGACTCCTGTTGGGATCTTCCAGGATACGTTTCAGAAGTGTCAGTGTATGATATAAGAACATGTCAGCAGACATCCACTCGAGATCTCGTAAAACATCGCTCACATTATCATATTTCCGACGCCCAGAGATGACTCGTGCTGCAGAGTTCAGCAGCTTCTGCAGTGGTGATGCCTGAGTAGCATTACGTGCTCCGTACATACAGATGCAGTAACGGATGATTGAGGTGACTACACCCTGGACTAGAGTAATGAGTGTGGCCTGAGGCAGGCTGTACCGGCTGTGGCTGAGGCCGATAAGAACGCCAGTGCATCGTCGCACGACATCAGTGTGCGCAGTGGACGTCATGCACTGGTCAAATATAACATCCAGGTTTCGAACGGAAGGAGAGCTGGCTACAGTGACGCCCCTAAATTTGATGCTAGTCGGTGGCAGGTTCCGAAGATTTTGACGCGTGCCGGGGACTATGAGCTGTGTTTTTTTGTGCGTCAATTTCCATTCCGCTTTGCCAAACCATTTTGGACAGGTGTGAAAGATGTTGCTCCATGGACGTGATCAGCGTACCAATGTCACCGGGCCTCCCACTCACTAAAACCTGCGTGTCGTCCGCGTACTGCACAATACATCCGTCATGAGTACACAGCGGCATATCATTAGCATAAATGCTGTACAGCAGCGGGCCGAGCGCTGAGCCCTGATAGGTTCCGATTGGGTTGTGCAATGCCGCGGACAGAGAGGAAGCGCCACCTGGGTTCTGGACGAGAACCTGCTGAAAGTGATTTTGGATGTAACTCGCAAGTCAACGTACATTAACATTGTACGGCTGAAGCTTTCTGAGGAGTCCATCATGTGGGATAGCATCAAAGCACTTGGATAGGTCCAGTAGGCTTTACAAGGTGATTTCCCTTTGATCCATGGCCTCAGAAACTTGGTCGGTTACCGTGAGAAGCGCCGTGTCAGTGGAGTGATATGATCTAAAACCATGTTGACTAGACAAGAACAGGTGACGAGAGGTAAAATATGCGAACATCTGCTCGTAAACTACACGTTCGGTAAACTTAACGATAGTCGGTAGAATTGAGATAGGCCTGTACTTAGAAACATTAGTGGGTTTTTGGCGTCTTTTGGATAGCATGTACTATTGTCAGCTTCCACGGGCCGGGAACTACATGGGCTGTCAGGCTGGAATTGACAATATGGGCGATCACTGAACAAATACCGTCTGTACACAGTTTGAAAAACCGGATACACAGTCCGTCCGCATCTTCATTTCGCGGCATCATGACCTTTATTTTCAAGAGTCACTCAACTCCGGTGTCACAACAAAGGGGCCCGATACCTTCATTTCGGAGTGTCGACAAATTGCAGGGGCACCACTTATGGTTCGCCATGTATGTATGTATGTATGTATGTATGTATGTATGTATATATGTATGTATGTATGTATGTATGCATGTATGTATGTATGTATGTTTTGTACGAACCATCTTTAATCTAAGCGATGACGCCAAGTCAAAAGCGCGGAAACTAGAACGATGCATCAAAAAGCTCGTCAGTGATGAGCCAGCAGTTATTTTTAATCAATTATATATATATATATAGATATATATATATATATATATTATATGTATTATATATATACAATATTATGCATATATATATATATATATATATATATATATATATATATATAGGCACCAAACACTTCCATCGATGGGCACATGATCCACAGCGTACGACGAGGACGGGCCGTTTTTGTCAAGAGTCATCCATTATATTTAAATCAGTTCGCGCTTAAAAGGCGCGAGTGACGAGATACGCAGATACGAGATATGGGTACGGGATAAGAGCGAGGGGTAAGAGAACAGTTAACCTGCATCTGAGAGGCAAGAGCTGGCGGTTCACCGGTCACCCGTAGTTTGTGAGGGAAGTTAATGGACTGCTGTTGGGAGATCCACAGGCAGTGAGCCACCCCAGAACCTCACGCACGTCGGAAGTATGATCAAATTTGTGACGGCCGGAAATAGCGCGCAGCGCAATGTTCAAAATCCTCTGGAGACGTTGTGTTTTGCTCCTACTCGTTGTCGTAGAAGCAAGGCGATGTCGGACGTGTGAGAGGACCGAGGCGTTGACCAGGGTGGGCAGAAGGTCAAGTGGGATCTGATGACGCACGTGGGATAGTCCGATGAGGACACCGTCGCATCTTTTGGCGAGGGCAGATACGTGAAGATCCCAGGCGAGGTGCTTTACACCAAGGTTTTCCACGGTGAAGTCCTCACGCACTGCATTCTGGCAAAACCGAACATCCATGGGAGCCCTGTCACGACAATTGTTCAGGGAAGCCACAAGAATATGAGTTCCTACACCAGTGTCCAATGGCTGTAACTATCCGCCCCATTGTTGCAATGTGCTGAGGGAGAGAGCCTCTTCCAGATATTAAAACTTGGTGTGATCAGCGCACTGGACCCCATGCGTGTCAGGAGCGAACAGGGTCATGTCGTTGGCCAAGATCTGGAAGACTAGTGCGCCTAGAGAGGATTCTTGGAATACACTGATATGATTGGGCAGGGCATGGAAAGGTGTCGGTTAACACGACAAAAATCTTCATTTTCACGAGGAACCAAATTCCAAGGGACTCCATCCATCTAAGACGCACGTGGGGTAAGGGGGGATGGGGAGGGGTGGAAGGCACAGGCGCACAAGCCCCCTAGGTCCTTAGCTTTCTAGGGTCACTCGAAGCCCTTTGGGTCCCTTCGGGGCCGGCGATCAAGGGTCAGAGTGAAAGGTCCGAAAAGCAGGCCAGAGGTGATATGAAGGGACCCCAGCCAAAGAGCATTGACCCCAAAAAGTCGTTTCCGTGTCCGTCTGTGCCCTAGGGGATCCCTTTCCAACGCAGGGGCAAGGCCAAGGCCTCCAAATGTCAATCAGGAAGGCCCCTTGCATTGACCATGGCCCCTAAAACAGCGAAGATTCCCTGTGCTGACCAAGGGTCCACGGTGCCAAATGGAGGACCCTGTTGTAGCAATGGACCCCAGATCAGCCAGGGACACATTTGCTGAACAGGGACAGGGACAAAGCCACGAGTGTCACATGGGCTGTTGTGTTTGTCGTTGGAAAAACACCAAAGATCAGTAATAAACAAAACTTTCCGACGCGCGATCGGTTTTGCCCCTTCGATGATCTGATCAGAAAAATGCCAAACAAATGTTCAACCAGAAAAAACGTCGGTTGCTAGCCGTGGGACCGACGCCACGCGGCCCATGTAGACTGCGGTTCCGAGGATTGTCGTATTTTTCGATGGCGAGCTCATATAGTAAAACATGTCTTATTTCATTTACGCTGACGAATTGTAATGAAAGGATGAGCTTCCTCAGACGAACGAAGGTAAACGTTCTAACACACATTTTTTGTTTTTTTGAGGTTGATCTTCGATCAATGGCGTGCGGTCCCCACATCTCTCGGTATCTTTGTAAAGCTGCCAGAAAATCTGACAACGTCCCAGACTGTTATCCCTTTATAGAAGGAGCCGGATGCACCATTGTAAGAGGCATAGATAGAGCCCGTGATGTATTCGATACAATCATCTCATTACTGCTTAATTTCATTTTGTTTTCTGCTTAATACATGCTTGATTGTATTTTCTGGTAGCTTCAAGCTTTCATTTCGGTTGAAGGAGTTGGACATGAAATTAAAAGAAGAAAGTTGACCTACTTAAATAAAGTAAGCTAAGTGCGGCGGACCATACCGCCGGAGGTGTTGTACTTATGACACAATCAGGATCTGGAAACGAAGTAACCGAAATACGAAAACCTTTGTGAGAAAGAGGAGCACCAATTTCCAGAAGCACCACGGTAATGGATGCCCCCTCCCCTAACAAAATCCTATACCTGTCCCTGACAAACACCCCATCAAATTTGGACAGTCAGCAACCTGCTTGGATTTGACCTTTGTCTGGCATTCATACTTAACCCTAGGCCAATGAAATTAATGGTTCTCCTGATTTCAATTGTCTTTTTGTCCAGAGCCAAATATAAATGTTGAAGAAAACATCTTAAAAATAGATGAATTCGCCCGAAACTCCGTTGTCGCATCATACTGAAATTTTCCCTTTGTTGCTTGTTTATTTGCTTGTTAGCAAAATTGCCTTGGCTGGTAACCATTGGGCCTGACTGGAATTTGCTGCAGGTCAGCGATCTCGCAAGCTATATATTATTATCTACACCTCAGGATCAGCGTTTCAAATGTCTGTTACACTAAATGCCGCCGCTGCGCCGTAGCATGCGGAATAAATTCTTAGGAAGACGTTAAGAATAGTTCATATTAACGTCCACAGCCGGCCGCGTGTTAAACACACAAGCGTTTGCGCTGAATGGGGCTTTTCTCACTATGCAGCTTTACATTCATGAGTTTTGCCAGAAAAACGATGTCAAATATAAATATGCTTAATAAACCATTATCTTGCCCACACAGGCGAACAGTAAAACATTCCCATTGAGGTATCCTCGCTTTCACATTCGAAACAGGACGATAGCTGCATATAGAACGGTCTGAACCTACTGGTTACATGAATTCCTGAGATCTGCGCTTCACGCTAAGCAGTGCCTGATGTGTAAGCCCTGGCCATCCAATCGTGAAATCGCGGGTCAACGTCAGAATTCTGCTACGGAAGTCTAAAGTGCCACATTACTGGGCACCGCCCGCCGAGTCCTCCGACGTGGGCTGGCCTGCGTATAGCGTGGCGTCTGGCAACGGCAACACACCATCCCAGTTAGAAGAAAACAACGGGCGTCTAACGTGCCTCGAATCCACCGCGCCACGAATGAGTGAACCGGAAGGTATGCGTTCTAACCAACTGAGGTGCCGGGCAGACTTGTTTACGTTGGGAGCTTCATTCAATATAGGCTATCGTAATGCAGTGAAGTAATGCGTAGGAACCCGTGTTACCGGAATACTATTCCACGTATATCCACCATGTGTTGACGTTCACCATTCACAGGCACGTTCACCCGTCTTTTTAGCACACATTTTCACCAAGCCTCAAACACTTCAAAGTCTCAACTTTCGGCACATTCATCCAGCTCCAGGTCTGTGAGCCTCGTCAGTGTTCCAGCTCCAGGCTCGTGAACCCCGTTAGTGTTCCAGCTCCAGGCCTGTGAACCCCTTCAGTGTTCCAGCTCCCGGCCTGTCTGCCCCGTCAGTGCTCAGCCATGCGTCGTGACCTGTGGACTTTGACCACGTGTCATGGAGCTTCGCCTTGGTTCTGGTGACCTCCAAACGCCATGGCTGTGTGTCCGACAGCTACGCCATCGTGAATGGTGGCTGTACCCTGGCATTTGCGCGGCATCCAGTTGATGCGTACGATTCGTGGCAGTTCCCGTTTAGCGTGATTCGATTCAAGTATCTGCTGCTAGGCACAGACACACGAGTAAAACTACTTCCGCTGGGAATTCTGACAGCCAGGGGCTCACATACACTAAACTCGTCTGCAGCGGCCATATTGATAAGAATGGGATCCACTTGTCGGCGAGGCGGGGTCTTGTTATTGGCCGTCCGAGACTGACAGCTATTGCCACCATCTGATGGATAAAAGAGCCCTGAATGACTTGCAACCAAGACCCTGCAGTCAACATGATGGCTGGACGAGTGCTGTGCATCATGAAACAGCGGTGTACTGGATTTTCACTCTTATAGTCTGCGTTCGTTGTAGGTCATCGCAGTGCGGTAGGGCAATGCGTAGGAATCCGTGTTTTTACACTAGGCAAGAAGTACAGAATCTAGTCACTGGTGGGGCTTAAGAAAGGAGCTAAATTAGATTGTTCCATGTTTTCTTCTACTTACATGCTCGGTAAATCAAACTGTTCCATGTTTTATTAGTTACCATAGTTACGCACATCATTTGGCGTATAATATCACGATCGAGATTCATCTTAAAGGTCAGTTATGAATCTATTTGTTATCTTCTTTATTCAATTACACTATTGGAAAATTTCTGTACCCATTTTTATTTTGATTGAGAAATAAGAGCACTAAACCAACCTTCTTCTGGACACCTGTAGACATTTTGAGACAGCTGCCCCCTCCTCGGGACACAACTACAGGAAATCCTGGTCGGCTCCCTTCATTCAATCCTCTCTTGGCACAAACAAGTGTACTTCATTACGGTCGGCCCTAATTCATCTTACAATCTATTGGAAATCGTGGTCCTTGCGGATGTTGGAGGTTGGCCTGGGCCTGTTGCCTCTCTGACCCCACTTTTAAGTGTACAGTTTCTTTAACTCTGCACTAACCTCCACGCAGTGATCCATCGTCGGCCGGCCCCGCCCAGGGACTGCACGGCCGACCTGGACGGACCACGTCCTCGGCTGACCTGAGAGTGATCCGCCTGGTGAGCGGGGTGGGTGGGGGGGGGGGGAGCTAGTTCAGCGCCGAGTCAGCCCAAACGTGACAGGGCAAAAAGGTATTCAGGCCTACAAGACTTGAAGAGGTTTTTCCTTGCTTTTAGAATGTCCCCTGAATACACAAATGTCCCTTGTCCCTTGTCCCTTAGAATGTCCCCTGAACACACAATGTCCCTGGCCTTTTCTCGCATACGCTTGACACGTCTGGAGGGTCCTTCGACTTGACCAGAGCTTTTGGTATTTGATATGATTGGAAATGATCAGGAACAGGACCCCTAACCAGTACTTGGGGCCCTATACACCTAAGTTCTACATAAGTTCATTCACTCTTACGCATCACATCATTGCTGAGGATCTTAGCCCCTAGTCAGCGACCAGATCCATAAATCCTCTAGATATCCATCATGATGCTCTCAGAGGATCAGGGGCATCTTCGGTCACAAGTATTAAGACAGCAGTTGCGTAACACATCTGCTGATACGCTTACTTTTATTACTCGCAACCTCAATACTCTTCGGGAGTTTGAAAAGAGAAAATCCCACGCTAATCCTGGACTTATTTTGGATGAGAATCGCTCTTCGTCCCCCCCCCCCTTCCCCACTGTTCGATGGGGACCGCTCCCTCACCCATTTTGAATGGGAACCTCTCCCCCCGTTGGATGGGGTCCACTCCTTTCCTTTTGGATGGGGACCACTTCCAATTTTGGATGTGGACCGCCCCTCGCCCCTCCCTGGTATCGGCCATCCTGACAGGTAGGGATGGTGTATTTTAACCGCAATAAGCTCTTTTTGTGTAACGCGTGTTGGATGCTGGCAGTGTGTTAGTGGCTAAGGTGTTGCAACGTTGTTTGTAGTTTGGTTTTGCACGGTGCTGCAATGCACAGGTTTCACGTTGTTCAAAGAATGCCTGGTGATGCATGAGACGCACATGTTCAAGAAACACCTACTTGGCATTATCCAAGGAACTGTTGGTTCGATGACCATCAAATAACCATTAGAACTGATGCTTCCGCTTGTAGCTGGTTTGACCTGTCAATGAGTTAGTAAACCCTGGCTGGGTAGCCAGCGCTGCCGATGTTGGACAACATGGGACGCCCCAAGGTGCCCATATTGCCACTGGCCTGTCCCGGACACCCACAGCCGGTACATGCCAGTGACCCGCTCACGAAACCTGCCCCTGGCCTGACCCAGTGACCTCTCGCCATCGGTCGGCACGACCCCGCCCCCTCCGCCGGTGCCTGGCGTGACCCAGCGCCGACGACTCGAGCCCGCCCCTCCGCCCTCCATTGATCGCTGCTGCGCCGGCCCACAATCAGCGCGCGGGCTGGCCGACCTGATAGCGGCGCCGCCGCCGCCGCCGCAGTCGCTGGGCGCGCGCCTGCCCGGCCGCCGGCGGCGCTCCGCGACCCCTGGGCGCGACCTTGGCCGGCCGCCGCGCGACCTTGACCGGCCGCCGCGTGACCTTGACCGGCTGCTGGGCGCAGCACGCTGACCGAGCTGCCGGTGCCGCTCCGGGACCTCACCTGACGGGCTGACCCTGACGCGAACGACGCTGGCCCGTCCGCCACGGCCGCGATACGCAGCGGTGACCCTGACGAGGCGGCGGCCTTGACTGCGCGGTGACCTTGACCCGGCGGTGACCTAAGCGAGCGGCATGGTGTCGGACCTGGTGGACCGCGTGGCTGGCCTGCGACTGCCCAAGCTGGAGCCGCGCCGAGGCAACGTTCGCCTGCTGTGCCTGGTGCTGTTCTACCTGGTGTTCCTGGTGGTGGGGGCCGCCATATTCTCGGCCATCGAGTCGCCGGTGGAGGTCGGCATTGTGCGCAGCACCCACCGCATGAAGAAGGCCTTTCTCAAGCAGCACCCGTGCGTGACAGGTGAGATCTCCGGCTGCTGCAGGACAGGAAGCTTGTCGAGCTCACCGGAAGCTGCATGAAAACAATGGCTCTGAGGGAGGCGGAGACTTCTAACCTGACAAACCTCATGACCTCGGATGGAAATGCTCCTAATTTCTGCTGTAGCCCTTCCCAAAATTGTGCTAAAAATAAACAACCTAGAGGCTCAAAACAATGCATCAAAAAAGCTGTTGGATAACAGAGCTTACAGAAAATGCTTCATATAACGCGGATCTTTTTACGACCAGCCCTCATGATTGACAACGCTCCTCATTGTGATCGCGTTGGGCTGCCATGTAGTCACCGCTGTTGTCAGAAAGAAATGTGCCAGGCGCGCTGTCCGGTGACTGTAGATACGAGCCCGAGAGCGTGAGCAATATTAGGTCCGATATCACAAAGAGATCATCTGGCAGCTGTCCGCAAAGAGCTCATCTGGGTCGGTTCATCTGTCATCGCACGTCACGGAAAAGATTAATCAGCTCTGCAAGCGCGGATGTTTGAAAGGCGCGTAAAACCGTTTGCTAAACATATAGCTAGGCTGAGTTAGGGCGGGCTTTATTCGTGGACCGTACGCAAGTTGTCCGTCTGACATATATTTGTTGGCACACGACTGGACAGCGGGCGCATTATTCGCATTAACCATCATGACTGGATATCGCTCATCTGGTCAGATTATTCATACCACGGTTCAAGTGAATGAAGGGCTATTCGTATTCAAAATTCCGCGCCACTTCTTTTAGTCCTGGCCTTAACGTTCGCATATTTGTCGCAACGGGCTGCATAATGTAGCTGTAGTTCTCCCTTCCACGCTAACCGAACTCTGATCTGATTTATATACCATCTCTCGCTTCGCAAGGGACGTAGGTCTCTATCGTCATGGCTTTTGTCGAACTATCAGTGGCTTCTGCGCTGTTGCTGGCCGCTCGATACGTGGCATGGAGCCAATACCCTGCGCCACAAGTGAGCTTTACTCCTGCCAATAATATGCTTGTTGCGCCTCCCAGACGCTCGTCCTGCGGGGGGTGAGTCAAACCACTCGTTCTGACTAAGAGGGCGAGTCGTCAGCCTTTCCGTGTCAGTGACACGTGTGCTAGGTATCCTAGCGAAACCCTCACACGCAACCCAACCCAACAGCTGCATGCACGCGTTATCGGGCCAGTGGGAAGGGCGGGGGGGGGGGGGGGCAACACAGCCAATACCGTTATCGACGACAGACGTTATCACCCGACAGTCAGCAGTGGTGTCATGCAGCCACCCCTGAGCCTGGCTGCCGTCGCTGACG
Organism: Pollicipes pollicipes; assembly: GCF_011947565.3. Classification (NCBI taxonomy): domain Eukaryota; kingdom Metazoa; phylum Arthropoda; class Thecostraca; order Pollicipedomorpha; family Pollicipedidae; genus Pollicipes; species Pollicipes pollicipes. Next base: position 37,838,932 of record NW_023596136.1, read on the forward strand.
CTGGCGACGCCCCCCCCCCCCCCCCTCCGCCCCACTCTGACGACCCGGCCACAGGGGCCGCCGCGGGCCGGCCGCGTCATGGAGGACATGCGGATTTAGCGCCGCCGGCGAAACCCCGGGGAGGCGTCCGTTACAGGGCCGCACGACCGCCCGGCGCTATCTCGGCAGCTCGCGGCGCCGGCGGCTGAGGAAGCTGGCCGGCTCCGCGGGATGGTGGGACTGGTGGGAAGGGCGAGACGGATGGGGTTGGTGGGCGGACTGGTGGGACTGGCGGGACAGGTCGGATGGGTGGGACAGGTGGGACAGGTCGGATGGGTGGGACTGGTGAGACAGGTCGGGTGGGTGGGACTGGTGAGACAGGTCGGATGGGTGGGACTGGTGGGACGGGTCGCACGCCGCGAGACCCCCGTCCTGATCCTAGTGGTGGTCAACAGTCACGCCCTCGATGCGGAATCTAAAGCGATTCTGGGCTCGGGCTTAGATGACGGCATTCTTTTAAGCATCGTTCGCATGCAAGTCGTGTTTGCTTCATGTCTCAGCTCAGCGCCGGTTCGTATCCCACTACCGCTATCCGCCGTCTACGTGTGCTGCGAGTCCGCTTGTTGACCTGAGTCAGGCCATGTGACCGTGAGCCTGGGGCGGTGCATGTGACCGGTCAGGTCAACCACATTGTCCAGAGAAAGTTGGTTTCTAGGGGCGCGTTAGGTGAACAGTTCTCGGCAAGGAAAGCCTAACCTAACTTTGTCGAACTCGATTGGCGAGGGACCGGCGCACAAATTGGCACACAATTTGATAATCCGCCGACAGCAACCTGATTGACTTGCGGCTTCCTCCCGCTGAAATCGGATTTGCGTTGTAGGATAGTTCAATGAGGACGCACAGACTGAAAACCGGGGCACCCGAGGGTTGCCCTCATAAGAGTACACATAAGTCGTACAGAAGCGTCAACGCATGCATCGATCCGAGCCCATACACCGCCGGGATCATCTGCAGGGTGTCGATGGCGCCGCCAAAAGGTGCAGCACCTGCAGAGCTTCCTCAGCGCATGGCAACACCAGCCAGCCGGCAAACTTCGCGGCCGAAATAGACCGATGGGAGCAGGCCCGGGTTGAGGCCAATCGCAGATCGGATGGATATCCATAGATAGCCCCGGAGGGGATCGACAAGCCTCCAGCGTCACGGATAGGAACAGAAATCGGGTTAAAAAACTGATGCGCACGATTGGAACGAACTCAAGGAACCAATGTTAATTTGCGAGAGCGTAAATGCACGTGTTCGGGGTTAATCGTCAGGAACGTGCTGCTTCTGATGTGTGCTTGGCTTTTAGCTGCTGGAACTGAATTTGTTTGGTCGGATAAAAGGGGTATGGGAAATCAGATGATGTAATAAATCGGCGGTCATCAGTCTATATAACGATGCTATAAAGTATTCAGAGGAACCAATGCGCACTCAAAAGTCAAACAATTACTGATACGCAATTTTGATTACGGCATATTTTCAGCGTTGGCTTATTATAACTCGTGCCCTGCGTAGTTCTTGGCGTCATACGGTCCAGCCTCATGATGAGCGGGAATGAGGGGCAGACGTCTCTTTATTCTTATAGTGATTGACCAGGCAAGCATTTCATTAAGGGGCGAAAGCTCTTCATATTAGAGGCATAGCGCTGCCTGCCGATTATTTTATACGACGCCAGGCCACGTTTATGGAAAATTGTGCTTGGAATGATTGCGAACAACACAGGCTGCTGCTGAAATGATCTAGGCTAGATATTTACGTTGTGCTTCATATGTGGTGCTGAGGCTCGTCCTCACGTCACGTGACGGCGCCACGTCTCGTGGAGCTCAGATTGTGACTCTTGTTTTCCATACACTGCTGGCGATCCGAGACGGAAAAGGCAGTGTCCAGTGGCGACGTTCTCCGGTATTCCAGCATTATCCAGCCTTTCATCATGTGGGCAGATAGTCCCACTGCCCGCCAGCAAAGATTCCTGACATTCAGGAATGCAAGACCACTCCTAGGGTCTTGATCCGAACTAGTTTGCGGCTACATAGTCGCCAGAACTTTGAACATACAGTTAGCAGTTACAACGGGCAAGAATGGATCCTTACTGCCCGTAACTGGACAAAACTTTTGCTGTCGTACTGTTCCAGTCCTTCCGAAATAATAGCGAGGGCAGCAATCATACCCGCTGCCCCACCATGCCGTCTGATCCCGGCCAGACTGACGGCTGCCGACGCGTCTCATGCGCTATTCATGCGGCGGCGCCGCCGGCAGCCGTTAGTGGCACACCCGCCTGGCGGCCGCGCTGGTGAGTGCCTCCCAATAACACTCGTCCCTCCGCGTACACCATTAACGAGACGGACAGCAGCCCGCGCCCCTTTCTGCTCCCCGTTGGCGGCCGCTGCCGTACGCCGGTACCCGCCCGGCCAGCTGGCCTGAACGCTGCCCAATAAATAACCGTCGTGACGAGGTAGTCTCACCAGGTGCTGTGCGTCACTGCTCTCTGCCCACTTATTTCAACGCATTTACTCATGGTTCCGAACAACCAAAACCAAAATGTATATATATATATATATATATATATATATATATATATATCCATACATAAATGCCAGGTCAGCATACCTAGCATCAATCTGTCCTATAGCATGGGGTTCAATATGCTGCGTTGCCTTTCATTGCTCAGAATGGAATTCTTTAAATGCGCCGCCAAGGTTCTCTATTAATTACAGTGTTTCATTCCTGCGAGGAATATCGTCAATCATACGCTAACTAATATATATATATATATATATGTATATATATAACACACAAACACGCGATATTGGACATTCATTTCTAAGAACTGAGCTAGGTGCGATGGGATCAGGAAGACAAACAATGAAAAACAAAAAGGAAGATGTTCTCCCTTTCCAAAGAAAAAGGAGAATGAGGAGAAATGGTAACTCATTCCAACGTAGAACAACTCCATAGTTTTATGACGTAAAATCAACGAATCCTGAACGAGTTCCACATATATATATATATATATATATATATATATATATACATACATATATATAAATGTATATATGTAGTCAAAACCGCAATTCAGGAAGTTTTCCGTCCTCTTCTCATGGGTTACGTGTGGTAAGCGTTCCATCGAACGCATACACACACACGCACACACACACACACACACACACACACTATATATATATATATATATATATATATATATATATATATATATACCGTGCATATATATGTATGTATGGTAAAACAAAAAATATCAAATATGACATATATAGAAAGAGAAAGATAGAGCTGTTAAAATGCATGCAGTATGGTAGCATTAGTACCATTTTTGTGTTAACTTTGGGGGCGGCTGTCTCACCGCCCCCCCCCCTTCCCTATCACAGGAGTTGTAGGTCCTGTACATACTGCGCCAGTCTACAAAATACCGTGATGTATGTGACGATTGCGCCAGGTTCGTTGGACATCACCTGGGGCAGTCACAAATGTGGTTGCTGATTAGCACACACTAGCTAACACCACACCGTAATGATGGTGAAGTGTACAAAAAAGCGAAACACAAAACTACCGCGACCAGTGGATCCCACGGAAAGGCGTCCATTTTTAGATGCTATGTGTCGGGATCTATGACAGTCAGAACCACCGTTCAAGAGCCTTTCCAGCTTCGGAGCTGTACCACGCTTTGAGCAGAGTATTTCAGTGGTTCAACTCGGCCCGTTGGACCCATTCCAGCCCTCTCGAAGGAGTGGCATCTAACACAACGCTGGGTTGCTGTGTTCCCGACAACCAATCAGGCGTCGCGTTGCAACGAAATTTGAACAGCCGCCCACGGCGATAACCCTCCCTCGCGTGCAAACCTGCGAGTGGTCGTGCACTGGTAATTACTTTGGGTACCGTGCCCTAAAAATCGCCCCATAACTGTTAAAAGTGTTCCAAAACTCGTTTAAACTATTGAAGTATTGTTTGATGGTTCTAGTAATGGTTCATTGGTGTAATAGCTGATTAATACTGAGCAATGAGTTTTGACGTGTAATTTTGGTCCTCTAAAACCAATATCGTGCTTCAGTTATGTAGTTCTGTGTCGTAAGCCATCCGTCCTCAATGATGGCATAGAAACACCCCACCACATGGCAGACGTCAAGTAGCATGTCAATTAACACTAAGGTTTTGCACACACAAAGTGGGGACCTGTTTACCTTTGAGAATCAAGAATACCAAAAGAGCGTAATGGAGGAAGCTCAGGGTTCGTTGCATAGTTTCCTTGCGCCACTGAATAGCTGAAGTAGTTTGTGTGACCAGATTTCACGTATACCCGCTCCATATAACACGCTCTTCGTACAAACTGCGGATATCCGTCCTACCCGGATCTTCTGAATATTCTTAACGTGTTAAAATGTTCCACAGTCAAATGAAGGAGCACAACCCGCGTCTCTATATAACTCTCTTAGAGGAAGAATCGATCTGGTGTCTCCGAAAACAAATAATGGAAAAGATGAATGGAAATGAGTACCATTTAAATTGATGACTTCCGACCCCACCTAACGCCACCTTGCACTTGCACCAATAGTCGAGAAACAGTGCTGGGTATGGATTGCATGAGATTGCCGCCGGTGGTGCACGCGCTCGAGGGGAAGTGCATGAATCTCGCTACGTTTCTCGAATGATCTTATGCTTTTCGAGCATATTTGCTTACATATAATTATGCGATGGAAGTTATCTGTTTGGCGCTTTGAATGTCGTGATATATACATGCCAACATGCCAACATGCATACATACTTACATACATACATACATACATGCGCACACACACACACACACACACACACACACACACACACATATATATATATATATATATATATATATATATATATATATATATATATATATTGTGCACTACTGTTGGAAAACATCTTTTGGTACGGAGAACATAAATGAAGCATAACTAATTAAAGTAAGACGGATTGCTATTTTCATCTTCATACATGTAAGAAACACTCATAATGGGAACATCACAAAGACACAATGGGAACACTATTGTCACAATCACATCAGAAGTGCTCACCGCCCACCACCTAGTAGCTCAAGAGTTCTGCAAGAATTTGTCTGTCTGTTTAAGGCCGGAGAGAGTTCGTTAATGAATATGCTTTCCCAAATTTGAAGGCGTCTTCTGCCACTGCACGTCCGTAAAATGTCAGTGCTGTCTGTCAGTTGTTGTCGTGTCAATGTCATGTCGTGTTCCTGTCGCATGTGGTCCAGAGGTGCCCCGTCACGTAAGTGCATTGTCAGGCGTCGTGAGAGTGTTGTTGTGGTCACACCAATGTAGTGTGTGGGACGAAGTTTGCAGCCTTCGATGTTGCATTGGAATTGATACCCTACATTGGTGCATTTCAGTTTGTCGGTTTTGTCTGGGCTGTTTCTCATAAGAAAGTTCGATATCTTCTTATTACAATAGTAAATGACAATGTCTATTTTGTGGTCGTTTTTGCCTTTAACATGCTGAGAGATAATTTCCCGTAAGGCTTTTTCGTCCTGTTTGTGAGCAGATGTGATTTCATTTTGATAGTACAGTTTGACGGTCGGTTGGATGTCTTGCCTTGGTTTGCTGTCAAAGTGTCTTGTCATATGTCGTTGTGTCTCGTTTTCAATGTCAGAATTTGAAAAACCGTTGTTCACCAGGATCTGTTTGATTCGTGTCAATTCTGAATGTAGTCCTGTCCAATCAGAGCAGTGCTTAAATGCTCGTCGAAGAAAGGACCTTATGACGCTAATTTTGTAGCGTCGAGGACACTCACTGTCAGCATTTAAGCACCGTCCGATGTTAGTCTGTTTTCGGTGTACAGTCGTTTTGAATTGTTGTCCTTGTCCATCAACAGCTACGTCAAGAAAGGGTATTACGTTTCGCACACTTTTCTCTGTTGTGAATTTTAAGCCAGACAGTTCTTCAAAAGTGTTTTTGAGATGTCCTAGTTGGTAAATGTCCCTAACTTCTACAAAGATATCGTCTACGTAGCGGCAATAAATGTCCGGTCTTATGTCGTCATTTTGTAGTATGTAGGTTTCTACGTGTCCCATAAAGAAATTAGCGAATAGGGGTCCTAGAGGTGAGCCCATCCCGACACCCTCAATTTGGCAATACATTCGACCATCAGGCCCGCGGAAAGGAACTTCCAACGTGCAGGCTTTTAGTAATTGTTCAAGAAGGCGCCTTGATATTTTGAGAGGAGGAATTTCAGGATGATTGTAGACGCGGTCAAGGATGACGGATATGGTTCTTTCAATAGGCACGTTTGTAAATAGATTTTCAACATCTAGAGAGGCTAGTAGGCCCTTAGGTTGACGAGATCCACTATATCAATAAACTCATCCGTTGATGACAAGTTGTACGACATGGGAAGATATGGGGACAGAAGACCATTAAGACGTTGTGCAATTGTTGCACGTTGTGCAATCCAAAGAAATGCACCAATGTAGTGTATCAGTTCCAATTCAACATCGAAGGCTGCAAACTTCGTTCCACACACTACATTGGTGTGACCACAACGACACTCTCACGACGCCTGACAATGCACTTACGTGACGGGGCACCTCTGGACCACATGCGACAGGAACACGACATGACATTGACACGACAACAACTGACAGACAGCACTGACATTTTACGGACGTGCAGTGACAGAAGACGCCTTCAAATTTGGGAAAGCATATTCATTAACGAACTCTCTCCGGCCTTAAACAGACAGACAAATTCTTGCAGAACTCTTGAGCTACTAGGTAGCGGGCGGTGAGCACTTCTGATGTGATTGTGACAATAGTGTTCCCATTGTGTCTTTGTGATGTTCCCATTATGAGTATTTCTTACATGTATGAAGATGAAAATAGCAATCCGTCTTACTTCAATTAGTTATGCTTCATTTATGTTCTCCGTACCAAAAGATGTTTTCCAACAGTAGTGCACAATTTTTCATCCTTTAAAACTCAAAGCTTATTTCTTGTGCAATATATATATATATATATATATATATATATATATATATATACATGCATGTGGCTGTGTCAATGGGTAGTCATGTTAGTTTGCATCATCTGCATCATAACACTTCAGTGCATGCTTTCTCCATCATTGTATGCTCTCCATTAACAATCTTGTGGCAAAACTGAATTTCGAGTAAACTTTACAGCATAAGCAATTGCTTTGCCATGGTCCAGCTGTTTGTACGGTAATGAAGAAAGGTGCATGTCAGCTCTGGTATCGGCAATGAAGGCAACTATTGAGAAATTATTAAAACAAACTATCGATGACGAGTGATCTCTCTCGTACCGGGAAGTATTAACCCAAGGATGATAGCAATGCCGGATGGGGCTAGTGCAATTTTGAAGGTAGCATCATGGGACGAAGCTTGATTAGACATTAAGCATCCCTGGAACTAAACAGTAAAGCCTTGAAATGTGACACATTTTGTCGCTTTATTGCGTAGCTTGGTGCTTACCTTCAATGCACATATTTGAAAGGTCTTAGCGTTTAAGCCGCACCCTAATCCAACAAGTCCGAACAATGGGGTCATGCGTATAATATGAGTTCGGCATGCTTAGAATAAATACATTCATAGTTCCGTCCCAGGCCATGTGTTCTGCGGTATGCTGGTGGGCTCCGTCGGCTGCCGGCCGGGAAGACAGATGCGCAGCAAATTATTCTGCAGGAGCGGAGCTGCTGTTCGTGCTCGTTTCCCACCAGGATTAAATATTGAATTTGGTAATATGGCCAATTCTAGTTTGTTCAGCTGCTTAGACCGCCCCGTGTTCTCATTGAGTCTCATCCAGATCGCTCGGCTCACCTGACTGCGAGCGTCGTCAGGCTGCGAGAAGATAGCTTATATGCATTTAGATGACGTCCCACAGCCGTGTCATGCGACTCGTTAAAGTTCGACGAGCTCGTCATTAAGTCCCGAGGGGCAGCTCGAATAATATGGTCTGCTGGGTTTGCAATCTACTGATTAGGTTTGCGTCACAGAACGCTGCCATTGTTTTGCCCAACGTGCTTGGCAGCTGCTAGTGATGGTCTCAGAGGGCGTGATCGACATCGAGACCATGCCAAAGCACTGCTCGGTACGAAAGGATTCGCTCCGTCAGTCTGTCTCGCTGTAAACCAGGGGCATGCCATAGTGAAGAAACGCCTTCAGCTTCTGGTTTTTTAACACTGTGAGTTCTTGCGTATATATCTGATCTGCAATACACTGGGAAGTATGTCATGAAACGGATCGCACGCGCGTGACGTGTTATTATAACGAGTAATAGCTGGCATTCATTACCTACGTCAAAAACATATCAAAGGTCGGCTATTATCACCCTCCAACAATATGCTTCCTGAAATTTGAAATTCATGTATTTCCAGCAAGCGATCCTAAGATGCCAGCCAAAGGAAACAACGAGCGGGGAGCAGGATATTTCTGCGGCAGGAAAACCGCCTCAGAAACAGCGACGAAACCAGCCATTTGTGTGCCCGTGCGCTGCGCGCGGTTGGGCTTCAAAGCACCCTCCGTTCGCACACGTCCATAATTACATCGCCCGCCTGCCGCTGCAGAGCGGCTTCAAGAAATGTGCGGCCGCTGTCGAAGTCAGTCGTGCTTTACCGCTGGTTGTCGGCCCCAGTCCGCCCCTAGTCTTGGTTCGCGACAGGGCGTCGGGCCCAGTCTTCCCCCAGTCGTGGCTCGCCGTCGGATGGCAGCCCCAATCTTCACCCCGTCACGGTTCGTCACAGGGTGTCAGGCCGCAGTTATCACACAGCCACGCCCTGCCACTGTCTCCACCCAGTCATGGTTCACTACTAGTCATGACTAGCCTCCACCTAGTCATGGTTCACGCTGCGCCGGGGGTGGCGGCAGAGTCGGCGAGAATGTGCCTAAGGCATCACTGCACGCCGCTGCCCCGGGCAGCGGGCGGGCGCCTGCCCCGGCAGCCCCGGGGGGGGGGGGGGGGGGGGGCTGACAGATTGCTTGTCTGGCTCCGCCGGGCAGGCCGTATCGAGGAGGGTCGGCGAGCACCACGACGGCGGAGCGAGCCGGGGCTGGACTGGCGCTGGAGCTGGAGGAGGTCGGCGCAGGGTGGCCGCTGTTGAAGTTGGAGGGGTCAGTGCGAAGTCAACGGCGCTGAAGCTGGAGGAATCAGTGAACACTGACCGGCGCTGGGGGTGGAGGAGGTCGGTGCAGGGTGGCCGCTGTTGGAGCTGGAGGGGTCAGTGCAAAGTCAACGCTGCTGAAGCTGGAGGAATCAGTGAACACTGACCGGCGCTGGGGGTGGAGAGATCCGTGCGGAGTGGCCGGCTCTTGAGCTGGAAGATATCAGTATGGAGTGACCGGCAGACGGCTGCTACGGCTGTTGGTTGTGATTTAAGTTCATAGACGATTGCTGGAGATAAAGGAAGTGATATTCGACTTTGGACTAGACCGGATCTGCATCTAGACCGTTGCTGAGTATGATGGGGTGCTAGGTCTGTGCAGCGTGATACGACACACCAACGGGACTCCAACTGGAGCTGAGTAGGACTTAATTTCTGCGAGGTGAATGGAGGCGAATAAATCAAGCCACTGGCAGCCGCCTTAACGTCGTGCTGGCAGTGGGCAAAACGCCTGGTGGCTTGGTGAGAGGATTGATATACGCTGAAACTCCTCAACGCCGCGCGGTCTGAGAGTGCGTGGCCTCGCGGAAACCGCCCTCAGGGGCGCTCAAGACCGTCCAAGACCGGCTTGACATGGCCATTGAGCCCTCGCGGCCCTGAAGCCCAGCAGGACCAGGTGCGCGGTCTGTGCCAACAAGTGGAGCTGAGTGGGACCATGTGGGGTTTGAGTCCGGGATTGTGCTGCGCTCACATCTTAAGCGTGGCGACGGAGATCAGCTGTCTCCAAGGTTACAGGTGTACACTGGAAGGGGTCGGTAGCTGGCGGTGACACAGCCGCCGTTTGGGAATATCGAATATCAGCTTGATCACGGTGCGCTCCAAAACTTTGACTGACATGGATTGAGCCAACCGAGCAAACCTCAAATTTTTGCGTGGACAGAAAGTCGTGGGATCTTCTCCTGAATCGAACGATGTTCTCCTTTTCCAATCCGTTACTGCTCACGCTTCAATATTTCTGCAAAGTTCCGCCTTTAAAATGGGGCCGTTGAAAGAAGACTGCACTCAAATTCTACCCACGTAACAACAGAGGTCCGTGGTACGAACCCAAATTCCCCGTGAAACCAACAGCCGCACAATATATCCGTTGGTCTACTATTTATATGGACAACCATTCATCAGAATCTCAATCCTCACCCCGTTCAGAATAAAGCAGTGTAGCTTCGATGCCTGGAACGCAGCCCTTTACGAAAGAATCTGGTCAACACCTTATTTGGGGGCAAGGTTGCGACTCTGTCTCAGGACGGAATCACGCCAGTGGGTTTCTTCCACCGCACGGCTGTTAGAAGGCCTGATAGGGTAACCCTTGTAGAGTCTACCCTGTCTTCACAGTCCGTTTACTGCTATATGTGATGGTAAACAGAAATAAAATGTTCCTGCCATCATCCACACGTAAGCCAGCGATGATGTGGTTGGCATGAACTGCTGTAGTGACCCATGCCGCTATGATGTCATACGTAATAACGGAGTGGCCCAGTGCCGCTATGCTCATTCTACCTCTACTCGAGTCAGTGTTACATCTGACGTCATACAATCCGGCGCGACGTCAGCCGCAGCTCGAGGCGTGCAGTCGTTTGGCGGGACCCGCGACCGGCGAGAAATGGCGGGAGAAGGCGGGGAAAAGCCGGCGAGAGATGATGAAGCACGTAGATCAACACGGGGGAGATTTGAGATCGACCGGTGGCGGGTGGAATGGGAAGCCCGGAGCGTGGACGGGAGCCCAGCAAGCGGAGCAGGAGAGGCGTGAGACGCGCACGGACGAACGACACCGCCGGCCTTCCGGCCGCCGCCACTGCACCATATCCAAGACAACGGCGCGAGCAGGATCGCACACTAGTCCACATCATTTCTGACCAAAGACGCCCCCCCCCCCCCTGGGCGTTATTTCAATGACCACTCTCCGGGAGCTATTTTCCATTACTGTGCCGTGGCGCGCCCTAAACGACCAGCGCGCCACCATTCTACAAACGCGGCGCACCAGCGCGGAACAGCGCGCCGGCCTGTTACGTTATGATTGCTCGCATCGATCGCGCGGCGGCGGCGACACAATGGTGGTCCAGCCCCGCCCCCCGCGCCCTTGCACCCCAGGAAGGCCTGCTACCAGGGGACTGCCGCATCATACGCGGCGCGAAGACCACACCGCGCCTGCAGGTGAGGTCTCTGTGAGGCACGCTGCATCGTGATCGGGGCGGTGCGCGGCTGCGCCGAGGTCACGGGTCTCGTGGAGGCGGCCGGCGTCGGCCGGCGCGCGGTAACGTTACGCCGCAGACAATGGCCCGACTGTTTTGGAGGAAATGTTTGCGATGGTGAATGGAGGCCGTAACAGCCCCTTCACAAGCATGCCCAATTATGCGCGTAATTATTATTATATTAATCAATATGTTAAGTAATGATGCACGTTAGAAGTATCTTGCGCGTTCTCACGCACTTGGGGGGTGGCAATGCTGTGACACGTCGACTTTCATACGCCCTGTCACAGCCATGTCACGGTACGTGCGCCACGAATGAGAACACCGTGGCCTCGTCCCCGGCAGCCTGAAGGACCACAGACGAAACATTCCGCTGAACTGAACACGCCACGCGGCTGGTGTCTCCGGTCTTCAAGGTACGCGCAGCAAACTTGATAGCAGTACTCTCATGCCGTGCAGGCAGCCGTGCAGACGGCTTACATGTCTGGGGGGAGGGCTGTTTATCACCAGGGGTGTACACAGGATTCAACGATGGGGAGGGGCAAAAAAAAAATGAAACTAAACCGAGTTTAGCATGCCGTGGGCACGCGAAAGTTCTTTTTTATTTTTATTTTAAATTTTAACTGAGAACATTTAGTTACGTGCCTACGCAATAGTACATGCCACTCATTTGGTGACTCCTGGGTATGCGCCCATTGGGCTAATATGTGCTGGTGCCCTGTTTGTCACTTGACAAACCTCACGGACGCAGTGTTTCGAGACTTAAATTAAAATAAATTCCTTTGTGAAAACACGGAAGAAAGTTTTGGCTGTGGCGTTGCAAACAGCGGTGTATTGCTGTTTATCGCAATCTAAAAAACAAATGAACCGCGGGGAAGCCTCATTCAGCGCCAGAACCAGCTCCGTTAGCAACAACAACGGCAGCGCGGCTGGACATCTCCCGCGGAGAGCCGGCTGGCGGGAAATGCTGTGCCGGGAGCGACGCTACGATGCCGTAATTCGTTGAAGCCAAGCCTTTCCATTGGTTCGTACCTGTGTGTGTGGGGGGGGGGGGGGGAGGAGCAGCAGGGATTGCATGGGGAGATTAATCTGCCAAGGCTTATTTAAAAAAAAAATACGTAGAATTTGCGACGGATCCCCGTGATTCAATGGATTTCTCTCTTCTTGTCAGTCATTTTCTCTTCGCTTTGCAAAATTTCCGCACAGTTTCAACCCTGATATCGGCGCTGTAAAATGCCGGAAAGCGACACCAGTATAAAACATTGCGACAGCTCTTAGACAATTACGTCACGGTTCCGGCATCTAAACACGGCCTAGAAAGGACAGCAATTCCCTGTCCCGAAGGTGACAGCTGGCGAAAGCTCCTTTTCAAATCGTCATTTCGACTGGTTAGAGAAAATAGAAAACTTATGTTTCTTACTCCTAGCAATTCACGTGGATCTCTCCAGGATTTCCACGCGTGCTGAGAAGAGACACATTCGGAACGGTGTTCAGATGTACTGACAACACGCGTGGAAACCGGAGGTCCGCAGCTGTCATGGCGCCCCACTTTTGATGATGCCGAACATTTGCCCTATGACGATGCACGGAAAGAATTAATTTCAAAAGTGGTTTGGCATCCTGGCTTCCTGGTACCTTTCTTCCCCTGTGTATCTACCTGTTGACTTCCGACGGTTTTCTGACAGCGTAGCGTCCAAACCGGCAAGGAAACTTACAGCATAATGCGGACCAAAACACCTTTATCTGAAATACTTTCTCATAATTTTTGGGGATTCACGTCTCACCAGCCGTCAGGGCAATTTCGAGACTCACTCATTTATGAGGTGTCGTATGGGATGCAGTGGTTGCGTGGCAGGGTCTCGAACCCGATACTGACACGTCCAGAGCCGAGCGCCCTAGCCACTATACCGGTCCTGAGCCGAGCGCCCTAGCCACTATACCGGCCCGGAGCCGAGCGCACTAGCCGCTATACCGGTCCAGAGCCGAGCGCTCTAGCCACTATATCGGTCCAAAGCCGAGCGCCCTAGCCGCTATACCGGTCCAAAGCCGAGCGCCCTAGCCGCTCTACCGGTCCAGAGCCGAGCGCCCTAACCACTGTACCGGTCCAGAGCCAAGCGCCCTAGCCACTATACCGGCCCCGAGCCGAGCACTCTAGTCACTATACCGGTCCTGGGCCGAGCGCCCTAGCCACTGTACCGGTCCAGAACTCAGCGCCCTAGCCACTGTACTACCATCCGATTTATTATTTTCTAGCTCAGTTATGAGGGCCTCCTTGAGATGAATTTTGGCCACCTATGGACAGCTACAATGCCTTTAATGGCGAAAAGGGGCCTTCCACAAATTTTGAGGGGCAAAACACGCTCTTACCCACCTGCCTGTCGACAAGGGGCGGGCAACATCCCCCTCTGCCACCCCTGCTGCGCCGCCTCTGTCTGTGACCTTTTTACCCGTATGGATGTTCGCTAGAACGATGCACAGATTGAATTTTCCGTATCTGGTCTAATCCAGCTCGTGTAGTCCACATCCAACCCACCCGCAGATCCCAGATTTCTCAACCCAATTTGGGCCGGTCCGCCTTAACAGAAACAGGTTATTGTACGAGTCCGTGTCGATCCAAGTCCACATTAAGGACTCGTTAATATTGTAACGTTTGAGCATGTTAGATTTAAGAAATAGATTCAGATTTCTATTGGAAAAAATGTGCACCGGGTTGTCATTGGCCAGCGGGTGCTAAGATACTTAGCATAGCTTGTCGCCTGTTAGGAGCGCAGTTTTGCATGAAGATAAGAAAACAAACAGACCTGATATCATTTATTATATTGCTATTACTTTGGCTAATATTTCACACTTACCACCACACCACAGGGAACGAATTCATTTCTGGCTTCAATAGCCTTAAGGTATGAACACAGTATCCAACATTTTCAGACTCCAGGCTTCGTTCAACATACCTACGCGTGCCACTACGCAGTTTCAGCGGTATCCAGTTCACAAGCACAGGACACCGCACATCTAATACCTAGAACGACCATTTCACCCCATCTATGATACTTCAGGTGTATATCCATTGCCGGACACACCAACTAACGAAACAAGCTCAACTGCGACCAATGTTCCTTGCTAGATTACCGGCCGCATTTATACTATAATCCATGTGTGCGACTTTCCACTGTCTGCGATACTCGCTCTTTCATACAGGGAATGAAAGAGATCCGTCTTTTTCGAATGCTTTTGCTGAAGTGCCAGATGCTGCAAATTTTGCTTCTTTATTTATGTAACTATATATACATATATATATATATATATATATATATATATATATATATATATATAGATAGATAGATAGATCATTGTGAAAAAGTAATACCAGGCCATGCAATATAGCGATCTATATCTTCTTTGCATCATTAGTATTGCAAGTGTCATGAGCATCTTTAGAGGAACCTCGAGAAGAGACGAAAGCTCTCATCAGATTTTTCGAGAAAACAGCAAAAAAGATCATCAATACTTAGTCAACTGATATTTTATACAGACCAGATATAAAGAATGTATATATATATATATATATATATATGTATATATGTATACGAAATATATTTTTGTATGTTGATCATGCATCGCACAGCTACATGAAGTCGCATTCACGCAACCAACAAAATATTGCCCTTTATTTTAGCAAAACGCAAAGATGCATTTATTGTCATACTTTCACGAACTAATAGAGTTATCATCATTTCATTACATGACGCAGCGGCTTAGTCAAAGCGTGTAACTTTTTCCTTGCGTGCCGTGAGTACCGTATGTACTATTGCATCATACGCACATCTCTCATGCATACTATCCACTTGCCACAGGCTCTGCTGATCGCGCGAGCTACCACAATTCTTACCAAATCTTCACTTTAGGAATGAGTGGGCGGCCTCCACATGAAGTATGACTGACTGGGCGGCATACTAACCCACGTTAATGTCCTGACTCAATGCAACGTGCGTTTCACCTCCTTAATCATTATAGATTTGCACTTGCATGCATATAATTAGTTTAGATATTCTTTCCTGAGTTGTGGTTTTCACTGAACATTTCTGGACTACCTAGTTATATAATAGTTACACACACACACACACACACACACACACACACACACACACATATATATATATATATATATATATATATATATATATATATATATATATATATATAACTATTATCTATATAAGATAACTACACTGTAATATAATATACTTAAGTGTTTTATATTATAATAAGATATTATATAATATACTAAATAACTATACTATGTCTCATATAATATAACATACTATATAGATAACTGTAATATATATATATAAGCATATATATATACACTTAGTTACATAATAATTTCCCAGAAATGGGTTTTAAATCCGCTTAATACGTGTGAGCTGGCGAGTTTGAAAATCCGGTCAGATCCTAATTCGTTTTGGTAGAAATTTCTTATCCTCGTCTATCCAGCCCGCGGATTGATACACAATCCGTGGATTTATTCAATCCGGGAAGTGTTCCTAGTCTCTGCATGGATAGCTGTGGTCACTAGCCCTCCTCAGTTCCAATTTCCGCTCATCGCGGTGCCAAATGCGCATTATCACGCGCTATACATTTTTGGCATGTATTGAAAGCCTGCTTTCACGCCCAGTAATGCCAGCTCCACTATATGATAATGATAACTTATGAATGGTGATGTGATCATTTTCCCATTGTCATGTATTTTCCATCAACACCATCAGTCACCATCACCACTGTCAGCACGTCCTCTCCGACCCCCCCCCCCCCCCTCTCTCTCTCTCTCTCTCTCTCTCGCGCGCGCGCGCGCGGGCACATCTAATGCCACCTCATTCCGATCCCTTGCCCGTCAGGCGGCGCCACCAATCATCATTCCGCGGCGAACCCTACCGCCTACGGCCTCCGCCGCCCCTCGCCTTATTGACTGCGGCACTGCATCCGGCGTATTTGTCCAGTGTCGGCAGCGAGTGATCTCTACGCCGTCAGGCCGCGGGGCATGGGGTCACGAGGTCACATGCCGAGTGACGCGGACGGCATGGGGAGAATGACGTTCGTGGGAGCCTGAGCACGACAATGAGACGCGCGCTCAGTTGGCGGCCAGGTCGCGTGGGGCGCGACCACCTATAATGGAAATGTCAGTGGGCGTTTACGGGCCATTTGTGTGGGGAGGGGGCTGCCTGCCGGGGCTCGCGCCATTAGGAGACTCGTAACATTCCGGGTCCGGATACCCGCACCGTCGCTGGTTGGCCGAGCCTGCAGCTTCGTCAGGGCCGCAGGCTCGAAACATCAATACTACTCTAATCCGCTCCCACCGGGCCGTTTGCTTCGTTACTGCCGTTCCTGTCGTATGGCGATGAGCACACTGGATTCGCCCAGTAGCGGGTGGTAGGTGTGCTAGGGCGCGAGACGCGATGACGCGTGATTTGGAATCCAAGCCCCTGAGTCGAGCTTCCTCGACGACAAAGGAGAGCTCGGTGACTGATCAGCAGCGATTGACATGAGCACTCGCATATGCACACATTCAAAAGAGCGCAGGTAACAGGCTCACCGCCCAGCGCAGGTCAAATTCCATCCAAGCCGCCAATTTCCCAGGCGGGCAACACGTTACGGACGGAAAGGTCTTACCGCGGACACCATTCTGCCTGGCACATTGAAAAAATCCCTCGGAACTTTTTGTCTATGAGGCTGTGCCTGAAGTGATCTGGAAACGCCTTAGTTTCTTAGCGCGACGGCCTTTCCAATGTTGACGATGGCACTGTAGGTGCATAGTGGCGTCGTCACCGCCTATAGCGCGCTCTTCCACTGTTAACCAATCGACCTGGGCGATACCAAGAGGTCCTGGTAATGTCAAGGGATACAAAAATCACACGGCAAATAATCCAGCTGCAGTGAAACCGGCTGCCAAAACAAAGTTGCACGTGCGCAGTAGACGACTAGGTGAATTGAGCCCCCACACTTAAGGTGCATATCCACTGCAAAGTGCATGAGTTCACGAAGCTTTAAGTATTAAGCCGTGTTTTCACCACATTCGCCTTCGTTCAAACAAGAAGGTGTGTTATGCACGGGTGAATACGGACCAGAAACAAATGCGGTGAAATAAATGGGTTTTCCGAAGGAATAATTCCACTAAGTGCGCATGAACATGCATGTCAACATGCAGTGTTTTGCGTGTTGTTTTTCAAGGTTATTGGGATGGGGATGGATGCAGTGAGAACTCAACCTTAAAGTTTGAATTGAAGGCAATGTACCACGCATTAGCATCACTATTGCACTGGATCTACAAGGCCATCAGTTTGCACCTCGCACTCGGAAGTATTTGAAGGTGTCTACAAAAGCATCTTTTTCGTGACAGCTCAGTTAAAAAGGTTTAATGTTGATATTGCATTAAAAGGACTCAAGTAACGTCCATCGACTCCACAAAGCGGCACCAACCGTCTAAGGAACACAATACATTATTCTCAATCTGTGCACAGTCTAGGGGTCTTTTTGCCACTGTAGCAGATGTTTTCAGCCCAGCGCATGCGGTGCACCGCATCACATCTTGCCGTGTCATGCTCCAGTCAGCACCTGTTTTTTTGTGTCAGCAGCAGCTATTGGCGCTGCCTCAGCTAGTATCCTTCCTGACTTAGCCATGATTCTGTTACATCACCCTCCCCCATGAGATCTTCAAATTTCTCCTCGGAGGAAATACTTCCTCCTCGGCTGGAATACCATTTCCAAAATCAGCATTACTATTGAAAATGCCAAGCTTGGTCAAAATTATCTCATAGTACGAGCCAATAGCTGGCGGGGGAACTGTGTTCTCACAACAAGCTGGCCTCAGCAAAACCCGACTCGAGCAAATGATTCGTGTGACTAGCTTATGCAATACAAAATGCTGTTTTTGGAATTATTGCCTAAGTCTATCGCCGCACAAGCTGTACTGATCGTGCCTTTTCCGGAAGCGCTGACAGCTCCCGCTGCCCGAGATTGCTAACATCGTTTTCCAATTTCATTGCTCATTAGCAGAACCGTGGTGAACCAGATTACAACAGCCTGCTTCAATCAGCTGCTAGCCAATTGAAGGATGACCGTGGTGTCGCGATGACGTAGGGCTGCAATTGCATTTCGATGCGATGCTCAGAGATTCGATGACACAAATTCCATCAACGTTATCACCAAGCGCGGCGAGGCGCAGCCAATTGATCTGTTTAGGCAGCCAGGAAGTTGAGGTCAGTATTGCATGACATTTCAGCTCTGCGATTTGCAGTTATGCTCTAACAAGAGAAGCTATGTGACATTGAAAAGATCGACCGGTACAAACACGGCAAGAAAAGGGAATGGAATCACCAGTTCAGTCATTTAAAATGATGAAGACGATATGCCAGAATGATGCGGAAATGGAATGCAAAGGCAAATGAGCCGTACGTAGCTATAGATTTCGCTCTCATCAGAAAGTTGGGTTAAGTTCAGGTATTCCAAAACGGGCAGTGGATGATACCGAAGTCTGACGGCTTTTTTCATGAACACCAACCGCTTTCTGAAAAGATGTAGATAGACATCTGTACTGTAACTCACTTTTCCGCTTGCAAGCCTGCTTTAACATGGTGTGTGCATGTACACACAAATGGCGCAGTGTGCCAAGGTTATACAATGCTGCTGTCCGTTGCTAGACGACACAGGCGGGGGGGGGGAGATTTATGAGCACATAACGGCATGCTTTTAGGTCTGGTACAGACACCAAATTGGGAAGTCTAGCTGGCAGTGATCGGTAGAAAATGCTCGCACATTGTAACGACAGAACCACATTTCACCCTGGCTCTTACCAACATCAAAAATTATGACCGACCTGTATTCCCTTTCAGCGTTCCACGGGTAATTTACTCCATGATTTTGCGATATTACAGACACAAGGAGACTGTACTATGAAGATAATCCTAACGGAATCTGATTTCAGAAATATAAAAGCATACGAGAAACACTGCTAAGGCCGTCATTAACACACGCACACACGGACACACACACACACACACACACACACACACACACACACACACACACACACACACACACACACACACACACACACACACACACACACACACACACACAGGCACACTACGCAGTCACAAAGTCAGTCTTAAAATAGACAGGAAGACACGCCGTGACGGAGCGTGGGCGGCCGCCGGGGGTAGGCAGTTCTATGCGGAAGCCGCCCAGCGAGAAGAAAACTGTCACTGATTGGCTGTTAGTCTGACGCTTTCTAGGTGCAGTGGACTATTGTTGCGAGCCGCGGCTCAGGTATGGCGCTGGGAGGCCTCCGCGCGCGTAAAGAAAAAAAACGAACGCAGAGCGACGGGCGCCCCGCGGACAAGCAATGGACGTACACATTGACACAGTCATGTCGGCGCACCATTTCCGCCACGCTGCACCATCCCAGCGTTTCTGATGCAGTTGTGATGTGGTCGCAGCGGCGGGTGCCGGCCACCAGTCTAGTGGCAAAGTGGATTACCTCTTGGACCCGGCTCTGATGGCAGCCGGCAGTGGCCCCCACACGGACAAATAGTATTACATGTATGGGAAGACATGCGCGCAACGAGAAGCGTCAAAACATCGGGGGTGAAGCGGTACCGAACCTCGAAGATCGACACAAGGATGGCGCTGCAACGTCCAACAACTGCGGCAATACGGGTCTCCGAAGTTAA
Organism: Pollicipes pollicipes; assembly: GCF_011947565.3. Lineage (NCBI taxonomy): Eukaryota > Metazoa > Arthropoda > Thecostraca > Pollicipedomorpha > Pollicipedidae > Pollicipes > Pollicipes pollicipes. The sequence goes on from NW_023596136.1 coordinate 37,859,035, forward strand.
TTGGTGGTCGAGGAGTGCACCCAGTACATTCGCTGTTGTTGAGGGGTGGGTAGTCGAGCCAGTCCGGAGCCATTTTTAGACTGTTTAATTGAAACCAAACTTGGAGACACACACACAAGTACATGAAACGATAAAACACTAGTAAAGTGAAGTAGGTGCGGAGCGATCACCGGAATACAATTCCTGACAGCCAGCAGAGAGACACCACCGACACGAACAACTCTGGACGCGCTCAGCCGGCCGATGGCTGCAGACCGCTCGGACGAGGTTGTCGGGCGCAGCTCCAGGGCGGGGGCGCAGACGCGGCACGGTCGCGGGCCGGCCGGGGGCTCGGTGGCATCGTCGTGCGCCGCTGCGGCCTCCGCCGCTCTGTGGGGGCCCATGGCGGCGAAGTGAACGTCTGAAGGCGTTGGCGCGGCCATCAGAGGTAAACATGTCGAAGACGGCAGCATGCTCTCCCGCTTCCTTTATCGTCTCTCTTTTCAGTCAGGACTCTTTCCTTCATGCTTTTTGCAAAAGTTTGTCTGTCCTATAAGGGATCGGCACTACCGAAAGAGTTCGTCAATCTGATCTCACTAAAAGAGGCAAATCTATCATTACAGACGGCATATTTTCACCACCAACCACTCCAGAATGCCTGAAATATCGTCAGTTTTACGCTTCGCGCCCAGCTATTACGTCATGGAGTCATACGCTTCCATTATGAAAGTGCTGCCAACCTTTCAGGTGATATTTGACCTTTCGCTAGATCCTTGTAA
>NW_023596136.1:37864792-37875763 GCF_011947565.3 Pollicipes pollicipes
GCGTACGCCAGTGTGTGTGTGTGTATTCGTTGGAGTTCACACGATTGGCGGCCGCGCATGCTCCCGTTGCATGCTGGGTTCGCCCACTTCGCCGCCCGCGCGTATAAGCGTCACAAGTGCCGCCTAGCCAGTGTGCAAGGTCTGATTGTTTGCCTGGTGCGGCGACCCCACTTGATTACGCGTCCTCTGTGCCCCTAATCACTCGCGGCAAACGCCGACTGGGACGCGGGCAGTGTTATTGCGCCCCGGGCTGAGCGGACCCGAGCCGGGTGAGGCAGCCTCTCGTACCACGAGCGCATCCTTAAACCCGTCAGGTCAGTCTGGCCCGCCAGTGACCTGACTGTACTCAGTCTGGCCATCGGCGACCTTGCCGTCGATCGATGGCCCGCTTCGGAGATGGTTGACCCCCGTCCGGCGCATTTCTGATGCACGAGACAGTCCTCATGCTGGCGGTGTGAATAAGTGCCGTTTCCGCTTTATCACCGCTGTCGGCTTTGTCCTATTTGTCTTACATGGGCGATTGTCTCGACTAACGGAAATGGCTGGAGCCTGGCCCGCGAGCCGCGTGTTGGCTCCACCATCTCGGGCCCGTGACGTCCTCTGTCTCCGGGGCCTCCTTCCACGGCGTCTGCGGCTCGACTCCTCCCGGGAGTCCCTTCCTCCATCACGCCGAGCCGCACCGATCGACCGCCGCCCATCGACGTCTGGCGGCGAAGCGGCGCGATGTGCCCCGAGCACGAACCGGGCAGGCGAAATGCCACTGGGACGCGGTGTCCCATGAGACGGCCAAGGCAGCTGCAGTACAGATGGGGCGGATCTGAAGGTGGACACATGGCAACCAGTGCTGGGAGCCGGTCGTGAACGGAAAAGAAATGTGGGTTCTGGTGACTTGGTAGCGGGCGGCGCCTGAACGTCGCGTCGTAGCAGTTAGGTTCAGGTGGTTTTCATGTTTCGCCAGAGAGCCGTTTTGTAATGATCTATTGCAGGCCACGCTTTGAGACCCGCAAGCTGGTATAGGTATTCATACGAATGTGAGAAATGACTTACATCATGTCTGGTCTTCATCATAAAATGTATTCATCATGCAACTCAGTGTTTACTTCCAGTTTACTTTATCGTTTGTTTACCCTTTGGGGTTTTTGTGAGGACAGAAACTCAAACCATCAGGGGCTGCTCACCTTCACCAGTCATCACATTTTTCCCGAACGCAGGTCGTCTGCTGCGTCGCAGCACGTGACAACGGTATGTTCGCGAATGTTTTTGACAAAAAGTTAACGCGAAACAATGTCTCAAACAGCTTTCAACCGCGCCAGTGCCATCTATTTTTTTTTGCAGCCGATGAGACAGAGGTGGCGTTTCATTAAGTCCATCGATGATGGTAGGGGCAAAGGCAAGGGAGACGGAAACGTATGCAAGTTTGCTGTTATTGATACTTATCAATGTCTTTGTGCGTGGTTTATCTTAGCATAACAGTAGAATGCATTTGCCCTTGCAATGCAACACAGCGCATCTGTCTAACAAAAATTTCCTGAAATGACCATGATGCGTCTGCGTCCTCGTCTAAGGTGGGAACTAAGTAGCTAAGCATGAACGGAAAACATCAAAGAAGCCGACGTCGTAAGGCCGTATGTGACGCGTATCTTTTAACGAGAAGCGCCTCAGGCAATACGACCACTTGACTTTTAAGACGCCGGCTCGGTTTATGCATTACTAAGCCGCATTTCTCGACCATGTCAATGGTAACCAACGTAGCTTTGGCGATGGTAAGTTAACACCCGAGTGGCTTGAGAGACTGGACGGAGGCTGGAAAGGCGGAAGTGCACTAGCGAGTGTACGAATGGAATGCCTGAAAAAACGCATTGGGCCTGGTTTGTGGACAAGGGACATGGATCGTCGCTTAGCGGAGGAGTTGAGCGTCTGTTTGAGAATACAAAATAGCTAGAGAAGTTTGATCACAACGTGGTGCATGGCCCTAGTGTCCCACCATCCGCCCTTTGCAGATGCCTTTCCTCCGTCGCCTTAACCTGAAATACGATCCGTTTTAAACAAAGCTTGACATTAGCTAAACCTGGCCTGCGTTTTAGAGCATCAGATCTTGTCTGGAATGTTAGGCCTGCATTGAACCTAGTTGTAGCCATTTTACTTAAGGTTCATCGCACATTCAATCTTCAGGGCTTTTTATCTTTTTACTTCAGGATGGTTGTTGCTCGTGCATTGGAATTACATACCTCAGCTTTCAAAGTTAAGTAAATGTACCTTACTGCGGGCTGGGCAGTTATTAGTCCACGGTAGTCTACCTTTGAAACTGCAGTATGTCATGTGTAATCTGGTTGTGAAATGACATGCATTCCACAGTCGAAAAATGTAGAAAATATAATGCAAAATAAGTTCTCGTTTGTATCATTTTTGGGGAAAAAATCTCTTTTTCATCATGATTTGCTATCAACAATTACGAATTGATTATATTTGTATACATTTGTGGTTAAGAAAACGCCAGTAGGATAATTTAGTTCTTGAATACACGCCAATGGCCGCAATGTAGCCAGCAATACCCGCCCAAAGCACTGCGGGCTTTTTTTTACCCGCCCAAAGCACTGCGGCCGCACGTAGCGAGTCTGCGGGCTCTTAAGTGGCAGTTCTGCTCAGTCCACAAGGGATGTCTGGACGTCTCTGAAAACATAAAGGCGAGGTAGACTTTCCACCAGCGCGCCCAGGTGTGCTGCGGCACAGCCTAAATAGCATAAAAACATGGCCGAGCGCTGAGGGCCGTTTGCTGCTGTGACGTCACGCCTCGAGGGCACGAGTCAGCTGACTGCTGTTGTCGGCCCAAGCGGACCGGTTCAGGCTCGCCGCGTGAGTGAGCGACGCGCCAAGGGCGCTGGGCATCGTTTCGGGCGGCGTGTTCCGTGCCAGTGTTTCCGAAGCGTGTTGACATACGTGAGCCGCCGTGGCACGACGAGGGTGGTGCGTGGAACCGGAACGGACCGCGGTCAACCAAGGTGCAGGTCCCTCGGTTGCCGCCAGTGGCTGTGTCGAGGGGCGGGGCAGCGGCTGCAACTGCAACTCTGCTTCAGGGCCGACTCGGGCCGGTCTTCAGCCACGCGGGCGTGGTTGTCAGGCTCCGCCGACTGAGGCTCCGGAGCCCGCCGGATGTTCGTGATCGTGATCCGTGACTCGCGCGTAACGTCGTGATAGAAGATCAGGCCTACAACTACCGTTTGGTGGGGATGCCAAACCATGTGATTATCTGTAATTATGCTCACTCTTCTTTTTTGCGTTTAATTCATCGAGCTGTGGCCTTTTACGTTAAATTCGGAGAGAGAAGACCTGTGAAGAAGGAAATCGAATGAAGGAGGCCAAAAGGAAATGTGATAGGTTCGACCGTAGTCCCGTCGTTTTGTTACATAATAGCCAGTCACGCATCAAATACCAAGTTGGAAAGGCTCCAGCCTTCCAACCTTGCCGTCAATCCCATGCAACTTCGAAAGAAAAGCATTTATCCGTGATATACTGGAAATAGCGTGAAACGGGACTGTAGTCGCCTGTATTAGCACCCCCCCCCCCTCCCAGCAACGTTTGTGGAAGTTCGCCCCGTCTAAAGCGTTACCATAGTATTCTTTGGTCCCAGGCATGGGCATGGGTATTGTAACGTCATGAGAAGCATGGTCCAGCCCAGCGCCAGGCGGCTCATCCCGTGAGCGGCTCCTGGAAGAAGTGCGTTCTAATTTCCACCGCGTTCATTCATAACATTCGGGTTTCAAACTTTGTGGCCTCATTTATTATGGAATCAGTCATTTTTCGCTGTCATTACCATGCTGACGAAGAGAGCTGGTTAGCAATTTTTATTCATTTATTCCATAAGTTGCAATTTTCTAGCGGATAACGACCGTTGGCAGGCGGAAAGCCATTGTGTCATGCAACAGCAACATGTAATCTCTGCTCACTTTGCCAGCACCATTTGAAAAGTCTTCTTCCAAGAAAATCTCTCGCTTAGACCTGAGCGATATCACATGGACGAAACCTCTATCAACGACTGTGCTTTTTCCCAATGTTGTTAAGTATTTGCTGTTGAACTTGTCAAATTCCGCGTTGTTTTCCGCGTCTCCTTTCAATACCACTCAGTCTGCGCCCAGGTAATTGTTGTGTCAATTATTAATTTTTGCTGACCTTTTATCGATTACTGGGTTTGTAAATTTGTCCCGGAGTGTCAACACTGCATGACCGCCTCATACCCACAGGTTGGGCTTTTATTCAGCTCCGCGCACGGCCAGTAATTGGATAACTGCCGTCGCCGGCTATCTGCCTGGGTTATCGCCCAGCACGGGCCGGTCCGAGGTCCACATCCGCCCGTAGCGAACATCTCTTTGACCCCGACAACCTTGGCACAGTTCGTTTGGGAGGCGTTTGCGGCGGCCTGGGAGCTCGGCTGGGGCCCACTGGGCTCGGCTGGGGCCCGCCGGGATCGGCTGGGGCCCGCCTGGCTCGCGGTGTCCGCTGCGCCCACCAAACGTATCGGGTGTCAGCAGCGAGCTCCCCACGCGCGGGGCTTCGTCACCAGACCCACACTCTACACGCAGCAACGAGGCGAAGGGACTGCCACGCGCCGCCGCACCACGTGAGAGTGAGCGAGAATATCCAGTGCCGAACAGCAGAGGAGGCCAGGGCGCGGCCCGACAGTGTGTGGGACAGGTGACGGGACGCCGCCTGCGACCCATAGCGAAGGACTCTGCTGCGGCGCCCACCGCTGCTCCGGCACGCCCGCAGCTGCGCCCCCGCGACCGTCCCCCCTCCAGCCCGCAGCCGTTCGTCCCTCCGCTGCTGGGATCATGGCGGTCGAGCGGTACGGCTCCGTGGCGTACGAACGGCTGGAATTGGCGCCGCGTGCGCACGTGCTCCGCTGGCTGGGCGTGCGGCGCAGCACGTGCATGCTGGCGTGGTGCTCGGTGGCGTACTTGGCCCTGCTGGCGGTCGGCGCGGCCGTGTTCGCGCTGCTGGAGGCGCCGTCGGAGGCGTTGCTGCGCCGCCAGCTGACCGACAGCGTAGCCCGCTTTCTGCGCGAGCACAAGTGCGTGCCAGGTGGGTGAGCAGGTGCAGGCGGCCGACGCGAGTCTGTTATCGTGGGGCGGTGACGCGTCGTTTTCCGACGCGCGCCGTCGGAGCCAGCCCGAACTGGCTGCAACTGCCGGACGCGCTGTTTGTCGACGGGACGTTTCGATTTCAGAGCCGGCAGGTATTCGCCCGGCGGATATTGCTAATGGGAGAATGCCACCTTTTTGTACTTCCACTTATTGTAAGATCCAACGCGTCCGATGTGATCCGTAATGCCTCTCTAGTTTTCTTGAAATCTTTCTGAATCGTTCAGAGATTTGTTTTGAAGTAGCCCTTTCCTGCGGAAAAAATCTTGTTGGACTCTGCCCACCACTATGAAAGTAATACGTTTCATTGGCCTTACTTTTCCGGCGTGTGTGCTCTGTAATGTTTGCAATACACTAGTTTATCAAAATGTTGTGTGCTGCATGCTACGAAAGCTCGAAACACCCTGTTTAGACAATGGCAAAAGCGGGCCTGAAACTGTTATCCCCCGAATTCAACGACATGTTACACTATGACTTTGATTTCTTTCCTATGGCGTTTACCACAGTGACACTTGTCAAGGCGCGCTTCGGCTTTGGGAATGAGAGTATCACATGATCCAGAGTGACGCACTGTTTCAAAATTCAACCAATGGGCTTCTCGGGAGCAAGCCCTTGCCGCCCTTCTGGGCCATCCACAAACGTGCTCTTATTCACACCAGTAGAGGCGCCACGGCAGTTTTCATGATGATGGTGGTCGCGACAGCTATAGGGAAGAAGTGTAGTGCTGTTACAAAGCATGGGCAGCGTAAATGGGGCTTGAAAATAGTTAAAATTGATATCCTTATGTCTTGGCGATGCCACAGTGGCACTACTCAGTACTTTTTTTAGACGTGACTGGTTCTAAGGTTTCACAAGATTATGTTTTTGGAATATGCTCCAAAAGTGGTACACTTCCTTTAAAAGGGAACAGACATGGCACCTTTTTGGGCTTTTCACCCAATGCCAGCTCACACGCGTCCGATTTGATATGTTATGTCAGCTTTCTTGAAATTCTTCTGAATAACTCAGACCCCTAGCAATACCACGATTGGCCAAAATGACTGTGCAACAGTTACAATGAGGGCTTGAAAACTCTATTGAAGGAAAAGAATGGACAAACATTGGGCTGTCATCACGCGGATTCAGCGACATATACTATGACTTTGATCTCCACGGCATTTTTTACAGTGGCTCTATTCAAAGTGCATTTTGGCTTTGGGTATTACTACGTTGACACTGGGATTGGTGCAACTTGCAACCCTGTGTTTACAAAGCATGTACATGCCAGCGACATGTCACATGGCCCATGGCGCCCTGCTTCAAACTTCCAACAATGCATTTCTCACCAAATGGCTTATGTCGGCTTCTGTACCATCATAAACAGTAATTTCCACCGACGTCATCGGTATTAGAGGTGGCACCCATAAGGCAGGAGGCCCTCGAAGCGGAGTAAAACGGGCTCGGAGGTAGTACATCTAGTCCGTAACAGCTGATGACGGCGCGCAGCTGATTCTGCGGTCGTCGTCGCTGTTACGGGATAGAGGTGCCATTTCCGAGCTCTTTTTGCCCCCCTTGCGGGCCCGCGGGTGTGACATGCCAAATTCCGTGCTAGTTGCGAACGAGATAGAAGTGAAATTATGCGCACAGCCTCTGACGCTGCGATGAATATTGTAACTGGATGTCTTGCGTGCGCCAAGAGTGCCCGTGACAGAAATGAAATCCAGGCCTACACAGCAAGACAGAAGTCTGGTGCTGTGACGAAATGAAACTGTGTGATCTGGACTAAAAACTAATTCAAATGAATTTGTTCATTATGTCCTGCTGATGCTGTAGTGGTGCTCCCCAGAGCTTTTACGAAACGTCACTGGTCCTGACGTTTCAAAGGTGGAGAAGGTTGTTCAACGTGTGGCGCGCTCCCCTTAAGTTGTTTGCTGGCTTCGCGTGGTCGTTTGATTCCGAGCCTTTGAGGAGGTTCAAACTTCAGACGCAACTATAGGAAGGCTTTGTTGAGAAGTTCAAGGTAGAAGTAGTTGTCCAGATTTCTCTCCGACCCAAAATGCTGACACCTTGGACCTGTATGGGACAGACTATGGGGCTTGACATAGTCACGTGCAACATTCTGGATCGGTAGAGCTCGTGATGTTCGCCGTGCACGAAAACAAAACACTTATATTGTCGCTGCCAGCTGCATTTTAAGATAAAAGATTTAAAGAGAAAAAAACATCTTATGTCCTGTTTTTTGGTAAGACTGAGCACTTCACAGCTGTGCGTTTGTTGGTTCTGTATTGTGCCGCGCTCAAAGCTGCTCCGTGACCAAAGCAGCGAATGTCCCAAACAGCCGAGACAATAGGCTTTTCCGAAGAAAACGTCAAGTCGATGCTTCGCCTCGCCACTTCTAAGTCACAGCTGAACAAACAAGCTGAACTGGACATCCCTTAGGAATTGGGAGGGGGGAGGGGGAAGGGAGAGTGGGTGCAGTGCTGTAGCCGAATGTCCCGACTCAAATGTTTTTTCAGAGGATGCGCGAACCCAAACAAATATCTTGAAGGATTTTTGATAAGTGACGTGTTTATACTGCAGTGCAGTGCTGGCGCTCCAATGGTGTACACCACTCTGCGGTACAAATTCGAAACAAAGTATGTTGCTTCGTTTCGCGGTTGGACTTAGCGGTAGACCTAAACACGGCAGCACGGGCATGTTGACGCTATCCCATACATAACCGAGCTTTAATTTGCTGCCCTGGATGAAGCCATAATTTTTCAGAAGCTCAACAGAGATCAAACTGAAAGCCAGCGAAAAGGGAAATGTGCGTGGAAAGCAGCACACAATGGCGTCGCTTTCTGCACATGTATTTTAAACAAATCTTCAGTTACACCCAATTGTTTTCCGTTGTGTAGTTTTAGCATGGATTGCAAACATAGCAGGGTTTCGTTGCTGGCATCCAGTGTCGCATTTTTACAATTCGGTTGACATCGTGCATGAATGAGGCAAGACCGGCGCGAACTTCCCTAAACTCAAATATAGCGGATGATGCGCAGTTTCGAAACATTTGAATATACTCATCTAATAATTCAGATGTCTTAACTAACCACGAACCCTGATCCTTCAAGAAATTAGCGCCGGGTCCTCGACGCACACCCGACGCAAAAATGTTCTCAGGACGGAACGCGTTGTCGAGAAAACTCTTCAGATGAAGACGAGCCCATTCAACCTAGTGCCGGCAGTCCAGTTAGCACAGGTAGACCATGCTGATAGATGGCGGAACAGCGAAGCTGCTGTAACGAGTTCCTCTCGGTAAAGATGTGTAAATATATAATGCGAGAATTTCGGTGATGGTTGTAGGGGCTGTGTCGGACAGGTATGCAATCATGCCATGTTTTTGCCGGTTAATGCAAAATGATAATATGATTGAATAAACTAGCTCCAGCGTGCTTGGGAATTCCGCAAAGCTCTCAGAAGCAGCAAATTTGAAGGGAATTTCCGGCAGCTAAAGGTCAGTAAGTCTGAGATGTCCTTGTAATGCGAAAAAGTGTTGTCCCAGATAACTTCACAAACTGACACATACTAACTTACCTAGATGCCATACGTCGGAAATCGCAATGCCTTTCCCAAAAATGATGGAGTCAAATTACTCCTTTGTCGGTTCTTTCCGTGCAGGGCCATATGGCCAATGTTCAGCGTGCGTGCAAACGAGAGGACCACGGTCCCCACCGTCTGGCTCCTGTCTCTATAACTGGAGGGACTGACCACTAGGACACGTCTAGTGACACTCTCCAGGATGTTGCAGGGTTAAATGGCTACAGTGCGTGGAATGATCATGACATGGAATGTCGGGTCTAAAATGTGACGGAAATTGCAACCTTTGCGACCACACGAACTACACATTTGCAATGATGTCAGAGATACTTCGGTGTCGACTTAATCGGCTATGTTAAGACATATCGCCTTGGAACCTTAATCGGTTGCCAGAACAAATGAAGGAGGTCGTTTGGTGTGTTGCCTATCCACACGTAAGAAACAACTGAAAAAACGCGTACACCCCGTAGACCGCATGAAATATTTTGCAACGACCTCGTTGTTCTACTTACACAATGCCGAGCTTAAATATTAAGAGTAACAAAGCTACATAGCCTATTATCTGTAAGCTCCTCTCTTGATAATTAAGAATATCTGTTGCTAGCGTGCGGCATTGGGTCTGGCAGGAGAAAAGCGGAGAGCTGTATGACTCAATGTGAGTACTTCTTTGACATCTAACGCGCGTGGTATCAAACTCAGTCGCGTTACGGCGGCACGGAATAGGATCTCCTTTGCACACATACAGGTGGTGGATGCTGACGACTGTCATGTATGTTTTATAGCAAAAGCTCTCCACCAATCGTAGTATGAGGAACTGTGTCCTGAAGTCAGCATGCAGATTGAGGGTCGTGCACATACGTACCTTATTTTCCTAACACAAATGGTACATGACGCCAAACCAACCGGTGATATTGTAAAACTGCGTTGAGCACTTTGCAGTGACCGATATGATGTAGTTTGATTTATCAGCGATATTGCTATTTCCAGCCCTTCGGTAGAACGCCCTCAGCTGGGTCATGCTTGCAGACAACCCCTGGCGAGGCCACCCTCATCTCGCCGGGTTAATCAAGGACTCGTGCTTTTACCACATATCTCCTGAGGCGTGCACCGGAGAACCTGAACGCGACGATGGCGGCGTTCTGGTGTTTCCAACCGACCGTTGCAGCCCAGCTCACACTGTGCTACCTGTAGCATTCCCTGGACGAGACGGCTCACACTGCGCTACCTGTAGCATTCCCTGGACGAGCCAGCTTTCATCGTGCTGCTTGTAGCATCCCCTTGACCAGCTAGTTCACAATGTGCTATCTCACAATTCCCCGCACGAGCCAGCTCACGCTGTGCTACTTGTAGCGTGCCCTGGACGACCCAGCTCACACTGTGCTACTTGTAGCATTTCCTAGGACGAACCAGCTCGCACTGTGCTACTTGTAGCATTTCCTGGACGAACTAGCTCGCACTGTGCTACTTGTAGCATTTCCTGGACGAACTAGCTCGCACTGTACTACTTGTAGCATTTCTTGGACGGACCAGCTCATACTGTGCTACTTGTAGCGTACTCTGGATAAGTTCACCACCCGCTGTCCCAGCTGGTCTCGCGTAAGCTGACGATGTGCTCCGTGCTCCCCAGAGTCCGACCTGGAAGATCTCATCACTGAAGTGGTGCTCGCCAACAACCGGGGTGTGTCGGCCTCCAAAAACATCTCCAGCGGCTCCAACTGGAGCTTCGGCCAGAGCTTCTTCTTTTCGGCCACCGTCGTCACCACCATAGGTAGGTCTTGAGGGCAGGTTGGGTCAGCTCAGCACCTCAGCAGCGATGCATGGGAAGGGAGCCACGGCCGTGGGCGCTGCATGGCGTGAATTCAATGCCTCTGGGCTCCGGGAGCGGAAGCTTAGCTCGTCTGGCCACGGACTTGCTCGCAGGACCTGTCAAAGGCCGGTACTGTGCCTGACGCGAAGTTTTGCCGTGACATGAACTTTGACGCCAACCCAACAGGAAAATTAGACCTTGTCTGTGGCCTGCTCTGGCCCGGGCATCCGTTCTGTTTTCGATGTAACGCTATATCGGGACTACGAAGGAATCGTAGAAAAGTGCAACAAAGTTTGCATGTTCGAAACTCGTCTATCGATAACTGGGCGCGCAAAAAGATGAACCTTGCCGTAGGATCGAGCATTTTGCACGATCTTGGGGAAACGTTTATCAGTGTTGGTAGTCTTGCTAGTCCCATCAGCCCTGGAGAGCCCAGCGTGTCCAGCTGGGAATGGGATAGGCCCCACAATTGCT
>NW_023596136.1:37876655-37909490 GCF_011947565.3 Pollicipes pollicipes
AACGTTTGTGACCGGTGTAATGAACGCATCGCAGACGCACGTTTACGGACAACGTACACACGGCTGGGAAAGGCATGGAGCTGACAAAAGGCAAACTGACAAATGACGAACGGAGATGGAGCACAGTGCAACAACTATCAGCTCCTAGATGGAACTTTGACAGCATTGCTGACCGCACGGATTTCATGAGATAAGAATCGGCGCACATCCATTATACTTGTCCAAGGCCGAAGACGCAAACTTTGTCTGAGGAATTTGTTTGACAACATCGTTAGGTTATGCAGCTTAGGAAAAGTTCTCCAGTCAAGGTGATGAACACTGATGCCCACTGGCATGTCTCGTCCATCTTTGCACTCTGTGCGGGCCTTCGAAACCTTTCAGGTTTGCCGCCTGCATTTCAGACAGCTCTTAGGGTAGTACTGGGCATCGGGTGTTAAGATAAGAAGTATTTCCGTGTCTTCTTTCACAAAGCTATTTTTACGTAACCTTGTTCACTCGTTACCATGCGCACGGCCTCGAAATGCCAAACTTTCTCAATGTAACCAAGTTTTGATTGATAAGTTGTTTAACCATTGCCGGCTGGTAAACCAAAGGAAGATAATTTTTAGCGTCAGAGATGCTAAGGCCATAGGCCTGATATTTAGAAGTAGTGGCTATAATCACTTTAACTCTGGTGTGAGTGAAAAATTTCATCGCAAAGTTGGAACACATAGGTCAGAAAGTTATGATCCCGATTACAAAGTCATGCGTTTCAAGTTGGCATGGACGTAATATCATAAACATGAGAAAACTGTTCCTGTTTTTTAACATTGTCACACGCACACGCACACGCACACGCACACGCACACGCACACACACACGCACACGCACACGCACACACACACGCACACGCACACGCACACACACACGCACACGCACACGCACACACACACACAAGTATATATATATATATATATATATATATATATATATATATATATATATACTTGTGAGATATACTATATATAATATGTGAGAACAGCACACCCTAAAACCCAAATCATCAGCATTATACATGTTGCGGCGTATTTAAAATCCGTATGTTAAATGAAAGCACCTTGTGCATTTGCACAATGTTTGGTATGTTCGGATCCTCACTACGTTCCTCTCTAAGCTCTTTTGCATACAGTTTTCCAGGACTTTTGTGACAGGATCATTGAATCGAGTGACCGTACTTGAGGGCATCCAAAGAAGCCTGGGCTTTCGTGACATGCCACGAAAAGCGTCCAGCATCGTCATTCGACTCCTCCTGAAATTCACGACTGATTCGATTTATAGCTGTCGACTCCTCACCCGGGGCACATCAATTTTGAGTTATTGGATGTGTCGAACCGATTTCGAAGTCTCTCCTTCAATTCCGGGAGCGTGCAATCTGAATTCGTCTCCCTCGCAACGCTTATATCCTGGAACAACGGCGCCGCCCAACGATATTAGAGCCGCCGTCCCACATCAAGCACGTCTTCCTGTAGCGTCCCGGCGACCCGAGCCGTGCTTATTACGCCAAGGCTGGCGGGGTCAACAGCGGTCCGCCCTCAGAGCCTGCCCGTCAGCTTGTGGCCTCGTTCACTCGGTGACCTGCGCTTGATAGTGGCGCAGGTCAGGGCCGCCCGGTAGTGATCAGCCGTTCCGTTAACCGCCCGTCAACACCCAAAGGTCGAATTACGACCGGCAATTTACGAGCGCCGTTTGCCGAGTCGGGCATAGTATTTCTCCAAATGTCAGCGAGGCACTGCACGTTTGACGGGCAGTACTTTGTGAAGCCCATGTGGCGCGGTCGGCAACAGCACTCAGGCTGAAATGTTGCCGAGGTGGTCGCATTCTTGCAAGTCTGCCGCCGGTATGCTGACCCTTCCGCTCCGTTAGCAGGGCTCCGTCATATTGCAATGCCGTTTTCATTTAGTGTTATTCAAACTGCATCGTCATCGTGATAGTCGGATGCTTCCGGGCTCTCCTACGTCATGAACGCCTGACGCCCGATCATACCCCGTTTGAGGCATATTTTTAAGGAATCAGCAGACACTGATCTGAGAATCAGGTTCTTTCGCATGTGATCGATGCTTTTGTGAACGCAGGAAAAAACAAATTTTGGTCGATTGCTTTTCACTTGGGTTTGGTTAAGCATTTCTATGCAAACTCTTTTCGCTCATGAAAAATCTCGTATTCTAATACCTGAGCATAGGTAATAATTGGGTGAAAACTGGGTTCGAGCCAACCTTTCATCGATTCTGGCACTTTAACCTTAACCTCGTCAATCCCAACCCTGAATCAATGAGAGCTGGCTTCGATCACGCTCATCACTTTTACAACCGCCATAGTCAACATCGCTGTCACGGGCAGGATCCGGTCACGCATCGTCCCTGCACGGTCACACGTCGATCCCACACGGTCACGCATCGCCCCTACACAGTCGCGCGTCGATCCCACACGGTCACGCATCGTCCCTGCACGGTCACGCCTAGATCCCACACGGTCACGCATCGTCCCTACACAGTCACACGTCGATCCCACACGGTCACGCATCGTCCCTACACAGTCGCGCGTCGATCCCACACGGTCACGCATCGTCCCTGCACGGTCACGCCTAGATCCCACACGGTCACGCATCGTCCCTACACAGTCACGCATCGTCCCTACACAGTCACGCATCGTCCCTACACAGTCATGCGGTTGATGTCACACGGTCACGCGGTCGATCACACGCGGTCACGCGGTCGATCACACACGGTCACGCGGTCGATCACACACGGTCACGCGGTCGACCCCACACGGTCACGCGGTCGATGGCGTGGCGCCCTCCCGCTCTTCCTGCCACTCCCCCACTCGGCGCCGCCGTCCCGGCAGGGGGTGGATAGGCACACCCTCTCACATGGGGTGTCGCATCTCCCTGACATGGGGGAGAAGCTTCCCCACCCGGCGATCGGGTCGTTACATAACATGATACGTTACAACTCCTAAGCGCCCTTTGACTGGGGCGACACCATCCCATGGTTCTCAGGGCATCTCTCGCCTCTCAGCCCTCGAGGCCCCTCGCCTGCCTTGGAATGCAGGCCCGGTGTCCACGCAACGAACCGCGCTTAGCGAGAATGGGATCCCAGTCACGCTCGAGGAAACAATGCGTGCGACAAAAAGAGCTGGGCTTGTCAGCGCCGGCTGACTCGTCACTAGATCGGCAGTCGAGTCAACTCTACGTGAGTGACGTCACTCGTGTGATGAGTCGGCCCGGATGGTGTGTTGACGGTGTCGGAGATGCTTTTACAGCAGAACATTTAGAAAGAAGGCACGGAGATGACAAGACGTGGCACGAAGGAAGCTCGTGCGGTTGAGTGAGAACGTCATGTGTAAATCTTTCGGCTGCGCCTCGATTACATTCGAAATGCCCACCACCACTCAGACCAGGGCTTTGCAACAGGTTTAAGTTTTAAAAATGTGCGGTCTTGGAGAGGAACTGGGTCAGGATTTGGGAAGCGTTTGTTTCCGCGGCAAGAATGTCGAATTCATCGATGGTAGACAGTCTCGCCTTCCACCCGTCCTTTTGCAATGGAGAACCCATTACTCGACGTTAGTCCCGCTCTCCGTGCCTCCTCTTGTAGTGGAGAACCCATTACTCCAATGACCCAGCTTTGAGATTTCGCCTTGGCCCGCTGCGGTTTCAGAGGCCGTCCGGGGATGTGTGCTGGCGTGGCGGGCTGGAGGCCGATCGATGATGAGCTCTCCACCCTCAGGGCCTCTCGCCGCGTGTCGGCACCGACCTCGGGGTCAATTGCTGCGAGGCGGGCGTGGCTTTAGCACAGATTTGCAGTTCGTCGGTCAGCATGACCTGGGCAGACGCTCCTGATCACCTGACCTTACCCCTAAGCATGACCTGAGACGCTCGGTTCGTATCATGTTGTGACACATATCGGGCGGCGCCCGCCGGGCGTGGTCTGTTTTCAGCCAGGTTCGTTAAGCAACGTTCCTATATCTTAACTCATGTAAACATATTTTGGGCTTTTGGTAGAACTCCACGACACCACCATTTGCCGCATAACATCTTCGCCAATTGGGAACACAAACTGCTCTTTTCATCCGAGTTACGTGTTTCGAATTTCGGTGACTACAACAAACTGCCGACTGTCTTAAAGCTGAACATTTTTGAAAGAACTAAAAAATATCTCTGAAGCTGTGAGTTGAAAACTTTTCAGTGCTCCAATTGCTTTCAAAAGGATCCTACATGCCTCCGAACTTAACAATGAAAAGTATTAGGTGTTGACGACCTTCATTTCATCGCCTTTCGCGTTCTTTCTAAGTGATTTGCCTCCTTCACCAATAATCATCAATTATTTTACGTGCAATTTTTCCTGTGCAAGCGCTGCCCGTTATGCGGAAGCGCGTGTTAAAATGTTTGCGGGTTTTGGCTTTGGGTTTTGGCCCAATTATGTGAACGAGCTATGTAGCATGTCAACTTTGGGCGGAGTGTGACCGTACTCCGCTCCAAGCGCCAAGTGAAGTGAAGCAAAACATTTAAAGCAAGGCGGAGTAAACTTACGCCTTTTTGGAAGGCGTGCGGTCGCGTGCGGTCGAAGCCTGTTGAGGCAAAGTGAATCGCGTGCAGCCAATGCCGGCTCAGGGTTACATTGCCGTCTCGGTGCACATTGGGACGAATCGCCTTCACCGCTTCCAATAATTCGGCGCGGGGGCGAAATAAAACAACCCTGCTTGCAAGGTTCTTTTATGCACTGCGTCTGACCATGTGGCATACCTTGGCGTTCGGTTTTCAGGACGCCTGAGGAGAGGATGTCTAAGTAAAGCATGCTGTGGGCAATTCTACACTTTACTTGGCGTTTTGTCCTTAACTGCAATCGGGCTGCGAACCAAAACAACAGTGAATGCTTGTCATGTAAGGAGGGCTAATTGTACGGTTTAAGGTGACCAACCACCTGGTGAATCCCAGATTAGGTCAATGGCCCAGGTTTGTGAAAGCCTGTACACTTGATAACTTCAAAGCTGAAAGCCGCTCGGAATATATAAAATCGAAACATGCCTTTTTATTAAGGGCGGTTTTGAGTGCGCTCTGACCCACTGTGCGGCGGAACATTCTGTTTGGTGACGGAGCTAGCAGTGATCGTGCAGCTGCAACTGGCGGAGGCGAGAGGAAACTGCTGGACTTTAATCACTGAGCCTGGGTATACAGGACTGGTCGTTCGGGCGGTGGTGCCACTTGATACAGGTGATTGCAAGAACTAGCGCTGTGTACTGTGCTCGTCTGTTTATTCAAGAGAGTGCTTCACATTGGTTTGCGGTTTTGGATTGAAATAACCATCTTGAAGATTATTCGGTGCAGTTTACATCCCTACTCTTCTTAAAACCTAAATATTAGACCCGTCTATAGAAGATATATGGACCATTCTAGTTTCTGGGCTACACGCCCGCAAAGGTGTGTGCACTATTTCGGGGAAACTATTTCAAGGTCACCCAGGCATCCATGTCTTCATGGTAACGCCCTTCAAATTCTGCACTAAATGCAGAATAAGAGAACATAATGGACAGCACATGATCATCGGTCATGCGGCGATCGAGGCCAGAAAAAAAGATTTATCGAGTGACTCACGTGTGGCGTTAATGGGGCGATTTCCAAACATAATGGCTGTCAACTGGCTCTCAATCAACGTTGTGCAAGGTACGACGACGTCATCAGGCAATGACGCATCGAGAAGGATTTTTACTAAACAGAGAAATCGTATTGTCTAGAGTAGCCTTTTCCACTTAAAACACAACAGTTGTTAAAGTGAGCTGATTTTATCATATCTCATGCTTGCTTCAATAGATTCAAATTGGAGCACTCCTTTTAACTTTGATGCTGTATATGTGATTCGGCTTTTGAGTTTCATTCTGTGATGTTCGTGTACGCCACGAAACATTGAGCTACATAGCCAACATCAGTTGCTTCACTTCAGGTTCAGATTTGTATTCATGTATTGACATGCAATCATGTATCGACAGGCAGTCCAGAATTGGGCGGGCTTTATCAACGTGCCTTTGTAATTGCAAACCTCTCATGGCCGGGTTAGAGCACACAAACAGCCGGGTACGTATGCAGGGTTTGGAGTGAACGGGGGAGGGAGTGGGGGCACAACTCAAAATGATATCCTTCTGTAGGTTTAGCACGTGTCTTGAAGGTCATATAGGTAATCGCACAAACCCTAAATTCATGATGTGCAAAGGCACCGCCATCCACGAGCTGACCTCTCCCAGTCTCAACCAAAAGCCTCAACAGTCACCGTGGCATCAGCAATCGTCAATTGGTTTTGGACCATTTTGGTGCGAGTACAATTTCTAGTACAAATTCCGTTTTGTGCTTTATAATACAGGAATTTGGGCAGTGATATGAACTATGACAGGAATAAAAGTGAAATTATTTGACCAAACAGTAACACCATAACCGAGTCTGTAAATGCAAGTAAACAAGACAAAATCACGGTTAAATATACAAGAATACCACGAAAACGGGCAAAACAAACCAGGCGCACGTGATATCAGGGTTTTGCAAATATGCGCCAGTACCCGCGCCACCTCTCGGCAGGTTGAAGTACTACAGGTGGATCAGCCCGTCCGCTACAGTGGCATTTCTGATAGGCTATCTGACAACGACTCTGGCGTCACACAAACGTTCAGTGACGTAATGGACCGATGACGTATGGAGGAACTTATTTAATATACGGTGCAATTTTGCTGTCTAAAGCAGTCTTGAGCAATTAAGAGCATACTGATGGTCAACATGAACATATCTCTTGATATCTAGCTGTTGCCTCAATATCTTTAAACGTGGAGCATTTCCTTCACATATCTTACTTTTTGTACTGCGTTCATATCATGCATGTACTCGTTCTGCATTATGCATGCGATTTTGCTGGCCTAACTTGCTCCTTAAATCCACCGCACAATACATATCCTGCGATACACGGCCATGTTTGGCGCGTTCATCCACTATAAGCCTCACGAGATATTGAACGCATGATGACGCGAGCACAACAGTTTACTTTTCAATCGTCGGAACTCGTTGACGCGCGCGGCTCCATCCATGGACAGACGGTAGTCTAGTGCTGTCACTACAAGTTAGGCCAGCAACGGTGTGTCATGGCTTCAGTGCAAAACCGGTTAGAAGCTTGGCTAGTGCCAGCTCCATTTTGGAGATCGTGTCGTGCAGGCCATCGTCGTCGTGCCGTCGCAATCGTGTCGTGCCGATGCCGTCGTGCCGTCATGGTGCACCGCAGTCTGGTCCTGGTATGATTCGCCAACAGCACAGTTATAGCATCCGGTGCGTGGGAACTCGTTTTTTTCTGGAAAATTGTCGCGAGTAGAGTTGCAATTGGCATGAGCTCCCATGACGTCGTATTCGTTGTTTAATCTGTGTGCATACGTCGCGCTCGTGTACCTCTGATTTTCTTTTGTATGCTGTTGGTGAGTTTTTAGTTCTAGAAGCTAGAAACTCCATTCTAATGGAGCGTCCCCCTCACTATAGGGCATGCCGATGAATGCCAGATAGTTTTCTTCAGACTAGAAATCCGGGTTACCAAATACAATTCAGGTGTCTTTTTTATGAATCAGACCCGGTCCAGCGATGAACGTGGTCCTAGGGTATCCCAGCACACGGCGCGACCATGACGAAGAGACGGCTTAACAGATCGCCGAAGACGAGCCTCTACGACGAATATGTCCCTGCAGATATATCATGTCAAGCCAAGACTCTGGCCTGAAGAATACGTCCCCCGTGAATGCGTCTTTTCCTCCGCAGTGGCCTCAAGGGTCTAATGATGGCACATGTCTTGCGTAATTAGCCGTTGAACGCAGCACGCCGCTTGCCTTTGCAGTTCCCTGCCAGCCCGTGACGTAACGCGTATTGCACCAATCACCACCATTGATGCTGCCTTTTCCTCGCCAGTCGGCGGTGGGTGCAGCTACGCGCTATCACTAGGGACACAGTTCTGTCACCCGAATGTGAAACACTTGTGAAACGATACCACATCTTTTCGGGACCTTTCGCGCATATATTTCTGCCAGTTTGTTCGTGCTCATTGGGGCGTGGAAGCCGGTGCTGTTTTTGCTGCAACCACGCACACCGAAAAAGTTTCCACGAAAACGAACATACCCTTCCGTATTTTCCCAGGTCATGTATGCATTGGTTATGCAGCTGATTTCGAGTTGCCCAATTGATTAGATTGCATTCGGCAATATCCACCATGGAGGTACGCCACCGGGTACAGGTACCATTGAATGAAGAAGACCCAGTGAAAGTGGGAAATGTTTTCCTTTGATGGTTGGCCTTTTGACAATGTACGCATAAGATCCAGAGTATACGAGCTCTTACGATTATCCAAATAACCACATCCATGTTACATTATCCATTAGCAGATGACTCAGTGCAAGAACTCTGCACTCATACTGCAAAAAAGCCGGCGCTGAAAGCCTTTCTATCTTTTATTAAACACGAATGTATCCATGAAGCAGGTGACATTAGCGGTTGATCCCTTTGATCCATTCGTGCCTACTACAATAATGCCGCATTTCGCGAGGGATGACAGCCGCCCATGCTGCCCGCTATCCAACAACTAAGGCTGTGCTGTTTGCTGTACGCATGCGCAATAATGAATAGCTCACCGGTTTGGAAGAACTCGCTAATCAGTGAACACTACTTACCTTATGTCACGATTTAACGATCTTTCTGAAGGTGTTACGAGTGTCTTAATGTTGACGAGATCCCAGTGTTTTAGACGTGCCCCGCAATATCTCAGTAATATCTCGTAAAGCGTCTGCCGTTATGTGCATTACCTGTGAACGACTACGTCGCAAGCTATGCATCTGAACCATACACAGGAACCAGTTTGGCTGGAGTAGCCTTCACACGTTTCCTTGCAACTACTCGATCATTTATGGGCGGCGCTTCCTCCGTCTGCCCTCCGCACAGTGATCATATTACCATATACAAGGCTAGCGAAATTGCATTCATGTGCGTCCATTCTACGCATCACAAATCATACGAGAGGGAATAGTTTCTATCCAACCTTGCGCCTGTAAAAGCGAGCGCCTTCCCACAGGCGTATCAGGTTCGGACCGATTATAGCAACGCGCAAGTATGGCATTCATTGCATTAGCACAGCATGCCCTGCCAAAACACGCATATGACAGGGCCGCCAAGACACGCGCCTGATGACCTGTCACGCTTGCGCCGCCGGCTACGTTCTCGGCAAAACGGGCTGTCGCCAGTTCAGCGAGCGGGGGTCGGCGCCGCCGCGCCGGGCGCCAGATCCTAGCCCGGCGTCGGCGTCGGCGTCGGCGTCGCCGACGGTGCGTGTGCGACGCCGGGGCGCGCCGTGTGCCGTCGGCGCCGCCCGTCCGATCAATGAACCCCTGCCCTGCCCCCGGAGACGCCGCTACCGGGGCTGGGCCGTCCCGCCCGCCCCGGCTCACGGCGCGCTGTATTTACCAACTGCGGCCGGCTGCCGGCTGCCGTCGCCGATAACATATGCCTGTTGGGTGGGATGTTTTGACACCGACGAGCTGTCTGACTTGGGCGCTTTAATGAACTTGGGAGGCGTGCGTTGGCTTGTGTGTATATGTGTGTGAGCGTGTGTTTTGCCAAGCGATGTGAAAGGCCCGACTTGATATGCCAGGTGCAGTGAGAACGTTTAAGTCGCGAAAAATGCTGCCGCGTTGCCATCGACCTTATGTAGTTTCCTAGCGATGGAAACGCAATGTAACGGCACTTGATGCAGACGACTCAATACAGAAAACGCCACGTCAGGTCGGAGAGCCGCGTCAGGGCCTAGTTCGGGCGCACCGGGAGCATGCAAGACGTGCGCCAAATGACGCTCACAGAATTCAAATTGCGCTCGCAGGGCCCAAATGATGCTCGCAGTGCCCAAGCTAATGCCTTCCCAGATGCAACAAGCCCTGGCGTGGCCATAAAAACGCCTGCTGGGGATTTCCGACTGTTGCGACGGCGCACGGCTGCGGACGAGTCCGAAATCGGGTAATGCGACGCCAGCTATAGGATTTCTGTTTGCTACAGATGGAATAACTGGGACTAATAGCTGAGACGAATTTGCTTGGGTCATGTTGCGCCTGAGCTTTGTTGCTTTCTGCGAGCATCGGGAATCTATGGGAGTTAAGGGTAAACGCTGCGCCGCGTATCACTGTTTCGTGCCAGCATGATATCGTCGCAGCCCTATGGGACTTGCCGTCCATTCTGCCCCTGTGGAGTCAATTCCGACTCGACCTCGCAGCGCTTGAGGTGCTTGTTTATTCTGACCTATATAAGCGGATCACGACACAGCTATGAGCCGAGTCCGACTCCGACTGAAGAGATTGGTCCTTTGGAGCTTTCGGAGTCATGAAAGGGATTTCAGTGACAAGATCTCAAAGCGAAACGCCCTATGGGCCTTCTGGTGCATGACATATACAGTTTGTGCTCCACTTGGTGCAATTCCAAGAGCCGTCACAATATATTTTGCTACTTACGTTTCTGCATGATTCGAATCATCACTAATTCCATCCACTGGGACTCATTCAAACCCGCTCCCGACCCATGAATGTTTTGAAGAAATCGATTCGACGTTGACCCAGCAAACACTGAGGATTTCTGAGTCGGCTCTGACTCCATTCGGAGTCAAACGGGATGCTGTGCCCGGTAAGGCTCCGCTGTTCATTGCTTCTGGTCTGCCGGCAATCCCATTTCACCAGCCATCTCCAAACTTGTTCAAGGTGACTGTGGTCGCCGGCTGAGATTTGTATGTCGTGAAGGAGCTCTATGCTTGTTTGGGTCATTCAAATGACAAAAATCACCAATCGAAAAATCCCATCATCAAAATTTGGAATAATCTATACGAAAACGTAAAACGCTGTTGTGTTAAGTAAATGTAGTCTTCGGCCTTGCTGGAAATTGTCATGAAACTGCTTTTGAATAGAGGCGCCTCTTATCCTGATGCTTAGTTTGCCAGCTCGCCCGCGGTCAAACTAAGTGCAATGTTATGTCACTTTACGCTCCATTGCTCGGACGGCGTCACAACTAAGGCGATATCGGGAGATTGCAGGCTATCAGGAAGTTATCAATCAATTTTATTTGTACGGCAAGCCTTTCATTTTGGCTTTTATGGTAAGCGTTATAGCAAGCCATCATTTTATTTGCGACTGGTAATTATCATATGACCTTGTCTTCGGACGAACAAGTGAGCAAGCTCTCGGACAGCATGCCGCTTATTACGATGCATTTATTCACTGGACACTGGATCTGTGTGATTCGTAAAACCTGAAATGTAGCTCAGGGGCTGGAAAAGATAAGTGGTTTCCGTATTCGTCGCGACGCTGACCAGCAATCGCGTGCTGTGTGACTTCACGCCCCCCCCCCCCCCCCCTCCGCCGCTAACCACCGCGCCGGCCCACAGGCTACGGTCACGTGACGCCTCTGTCGGAGGGCGGCAAGATCTTCTGCGTGGTGTTCGCGCTCATCGGCATCCCGCTCACGCTGGTCATCCTGTCGGCGTTCGTGGAGAAGCTGATGGTGCCATCGACGCTGGCGCTGCAGGTGAGCCGGCGGCCGGCGGCCGGCGGCTGGCGGCGCGGGCGGACTCGACACGCTGCAGGGTCGGCCCCTGCTGACCCAGAGCGGGCACACGGCGCCAAAAAGGGCGTTCCAGTTTTGAAGCGATGGCTGGTAGCGGCTGGAGAGATCTTGGGCTACTGACTTGCTTGGTTGTATTAACATGCGACCGGGTGGCCGGTTGAGCGCGATGCGCTCTGGTTGAGCGGGCGAGGAGGGACAATTTAAACCTCTGAGATTTAAAAAAATTGTGAGGGTTACAGCCTCGGAATTCACGGGATAAGTAAGCATGTATGTAGACTCACTTTTTCTAATTTTAAGCGGCTGGATCATGACCTCCAGGTGAAGTGCGGTCAGAAAAGGTCAAACTCCCGATTGGCTTCCGAAGTGCCCTCACACTTTCTCATTCAAACCCCTTTAACCTGGCTACCTCCTCTAAGCAAAAGTGCACTGATGTTCATGTCAACCAAGTGACCTTCTTTAACGTTAGGAAAGGTCCAGGCGACAACAAACCTTTGAGATTTGTTCGAAACCTAAATTTAGATGAGCTTCAAGGACTATTTTACGCGGCGTGCTCCTAAAAAAGAAAGGTTCATTGGTGCCATTTTAGGTCAGGATCTCGTATGTCCTTAATCAATTGCATATTGTATATCTGTTGACGCCCGGTCACGGGTGGGTGAATCGAAAGGTAGGCGCTCTAACCAATCGGGCCATCGGGATGGACGTTGCTGGTCTTCATCTTGTTGTTTAAAAAAAACTCAAATATTTCCGGCTTCGTTTAACACTCCGCTATCACATGAGGTTGAACGATTTTCTACGAATTCCCTTCGCTGACACCCGTGGCCTGACTTTGGCCAGCTATAACCTAGCGGCCGGGCAAAGCGCATCTAATTTTCCGTACCAGCAAATCGGGTATGCAGTTGCCTACAAGCATCCAAAGTTTGGTGCTGCTACACCGCGCCTTTCAGCAGTTATTTTGGAAAAAGGTTCGACGGGGCCAAATTGACCCTCATCCGAGCAAGTCCTTATGCTCGAAGCAAAGTACATGTAGGTACTGCATGCTTTGAATGAACTTCATGGCTGTGTTGAGGTGTCGCAGATAGTTGCGACTTGCAGCATTTTCTGAGCGCTTGAACGACACGGCGTTGCTCAAGTTCGCTTCACTCCAAAGATAGCCAGCGCACGTGCGGGCAACACGGCGTTGCTCTATAAGACTGCGTCATCGCCCATCGACTTCACTGGCGGGCAGTACCATCTTGGAATAATTTGTGGAAATCACGGGGCACCAGCTGTCTCTCGGATCAGTGAACGATTCGGAAGAGCAAATTGCAGGACTGGTGGCGGAAGGGGTCGGGGGGCGCGTGGCATGGACGGGACAGGCCGAGTGGGCGTTACGCGGAAACGCAGCGAAGCAAGGGCCGAGGCGGGACTCGAAATAACGAACGACCCAGCTGCTCTTGACGTGGAGGCTCGGGGCAGAACAGTATCGAGCATTGATCGCACCACAGCTGCCGAATATGTGCGCTCGGTGTGAAGGCCAGCCTGTTCGGCGCTGCCATAAAGCGGACGTGCTGGAGAGACTATCCGGCCGCGCAGCGGCGGAGTGGGTGGCTGGGAGAGTGGACTGGGAGTGAGTAACTGGGAGAGTGAGCTGGCTTTGGGTTGGAGGAGTGGGTGGCTGGGAGAATGGACTGGGAGTGAGTAACTGGGAGAGTGAGCTGGTTGTGCGTTGGAGGAGTGGGTGGCGGGGAGAGTGGACTGGGAGTGAGTAACTGGGAGAGTGGGCTGGCTGTGGGTCGGCGGGGTAAGGGGAGGGGTCTGGGAGAGAGAGCTGGCTATGGTCCGGCGAAGTGAGTAACTGGCAGATTGGGCTGGCTGTGGGTCGGTGGAGTGGGGGGGGGGGGGGAATAGGGGAGTGGATGACTATGCTATGGGGTAGCGGAGTGGATGACTGGGAGAGAGGGCTGTGTGTGGCTCGGCAGAGTGGGTGGCTGGGAGAGGCGACTGGCTGTGGGTCGGCAGGACGGGTGGCCGCTGGTTGGCAGGGCTTTCGTGGAACACCGTGAGTGACTTGGCTTTAAAGGCTTCCGGTATCAGTTAATGCCATGCATTTGGCCGGCACTGAGAAGTGCTCCGCGACATCTGTAGATGTATATCCGCCCTCCTGAGAGCTACGGTCCCCAATATCCTGGACCTCTGCGCGCTCGGCCACTGGACCATGAACCCGTTCATAATCTGGCGCTGCCCGATTTATGCTGATGGCCGCACTGTGCTTCATTATTCGGCATTGCCAAAACACGATCGCTGACGACTGCAGTGCTAATATACAAATGTTATCTCATCAAAAAAGTTCGCCTGACGAACGCTTAACTTCAAGCTGGACAGACCTCTCGCTGGACGTTAGACGGTGTAGCAGTTGCCGGACGTGCACCGCAGAAAACTCGCTGGTGTGACCCGGCTGTGGCCAAGAGGGTCAGGCTGGCAGGGGGCAGCTACGTCACGGCTTTGCATGGTATGCCGAAAGGCCGTCGGTAGTATTTGACTGATACGTCCAAGGAAAATCTGACCGTTGAACTGCCTTTGCTCCGCTCCACCGGGATCAGGGGTCAGGGGTCACGTGCCTCCGACAATCCATGCCCAGCTAGAAATCGGATGTCATCACCATCCCCTCAAACACTGATCGGAGTTGCAACGAGTAAAGCATAGTAATCGATGTGGAGTGAACTAGGTGAAACGTTTATTAACATGCTGGATGTGACCACTTTTGTTAAAAGGCCTGACGTTTCGGTCAGAGTCTAGCCAGATGTATGAATATCTTGTAATTGTGTAACCTGTGCAGATCTCATCGAATAGCACCACGGACCCACCGCTTGTTGTTCCGCAGAACTCGCTTTCGTGGAGTACAATTAGGTAAACACGTGTCCCAGTTTGTGTGAGAGAATAGACTTGCCGTTGCCATAACCCTTGCCGAGCGGGTGTCTGTCATTTTTGCTGGCCAGGGTCTCACAGGGTCATGAACAGATTATACCAAACTACGGTTGACTTGTGTCATTAAACACCAGTGCAAGTAACATTTGATCGGTTAGGCCAGGTGAAGAGTGTAAAATTCGCGAAGTTATCTTTTCTCTCTTTAGAAGAGCATGCTGGGACGCTGAGGAAACCACGCTTGCATGGATGGCCATTAGCATACTGAATCATGTGCTAATAATAACTCACCGACTTGGGCGAAACCTTTTGCATAAGAAATCAGGCCGAACGAGTCAGACTCGATGTGCGTAGCCTCCGCCCTTTATCTCAAGAACTGAGCAAGGCTCGGTAGCAAAACGGACCACGCTTGATGCCGCTCGCCCAACCATATCAGTTATTGATCAAAGTGACCTGAAACGCAAATCATGGGAGGTAAACATTATTCTGTGCAACTGGCTACTGCATTAAGCAATTTGACGCAGCTGGATCTTGGGCGACCACGCCCTCTTAATAATTTTTTATATAGGTGCAGACTCGTGTAACAAACCGATCACATTAGTTCGGGACAGTTTACGACACATGTTCTGTGACAGTCATACTCAAATGCCTGAAAGCGAAATGCTGTCGACATTCCTTGGGCGAAGTGGTGATCCGTGGACAACCAAAGGTAGAGCCGATTGATCTTTACGAGGTTTACAAATGCTGTCGACTCACGTACTGGAAATGCAGACGTCATGTCGCAGTGTTTCAGAAATTATTCAAGAAGACCCTCAGAGGGCCTGCGCTGTCCGTTGTCCGGCATTGGTTAACATAGCTGAGAGCAAAAACGCTAGGCTTTCCGGGAGAACCGACCACCGCAATCCAATTGTTTCCTTCTGGCTGCGTACGATCCTACACCCGACTGTGAAGCCCTGTGGCTGGTACGAGGCTACACCCGACTGTGAAGCCCTGTGGCTGGTGCGAGGCTACACCCGACTGTGAAGCCCTGTGACTGGTACGAGGCTATACCCGACTTTGAAGCCCTGTGAGTGGTACGAGGCCACACCCGACTGTGAAGCCCTGTGGCTGGTGCGAGGCTACACCCGACTGTGAAGCCCTGTGGCTGGTACGAGGCTACACCCGACTGCGAAGCCCTGTGAGTGGTGCGAGGCTACACCCGACTGTGAAGCCCTGTGGCTGGTACGAGGCTATACCCGACTGTGAAGCCCTGTGACTGGTACGAGGCTATACCCGACTGTGAAGCCCTGTGACTGGTACGAGGCTACACCCGACTGCGAAGCCCTGTGACTGGTACGAGGCTATACACCCGACTGCGAAGCCCTGTGACTGGTACGCGATGCGCGATGACCGTCCCCATCAGGAAACGTCTCCTGACGGAACATCCTGTCGGGGGACAGCCCTGGTTCCGTTCCCGAAGCCCTGCCCTGCTCCCTGACTGAGCTCAGTTCGGGCAGGCCAGTCCTGGACGCGCACGGCGGAGGAGGCTGTCTGAAAGCTGGAGCGGCTCCTGTTCCGGTAATGAGCTGTTAGAATCCGTGTCGCTGTCGCGTGTGTGTCCAGGCCGACATGGCTGCTTCTGCCGCTGGAGGCCGCGACCCCAGCTGTGAGTCTAATTGGTGTTTAGTAATTTATACACGTCATGAGGCAACTCCATGCAACGTGGCTTTGCAGAGCTTCGAGTCGGGTAAATACAAAGCCATGCATGACCTACTTGGCTTCTCGCCATGTGGTTTTGTACTTCAGTTTTAAAGTGTGCGGGGGCCCGCTGCATGGATGACTGGGAGCAAATCACTGAAATCAGTCGCGATGGAATACTTAAATCTCCGCCGTCCGGACGCAGATCGTATCGGAGGAGTTGCAAGCCATTAAGGCTGTCTCGTGGAGCCGGTGTTGAATGTCATTGGCGGTAATAGGGTCGCGAGCGGACGATCGGTTCTGGTGTCGTTGGACATTTAATAGGCGTCGTCCGAGTGGGGCGACGGCAGTGGCGGCTCCGCGGAACCGCCCGATGATGGTTGCGCGGAGGGTCTCTTCGGCCCGGGAACGCGAAGTGTCGCGGCCAGGCGCTACTGGCTTTTTCGGCTCGAGAAGGCCGTTCAATGGCCGTCTTCACCTGTCTGGTGATGTACAATAGTGGCCTTCTATCAGCGGCGTTTGTTGGGCTGTCCTGCCTCCCGGCCTCCGAAGCCTCCCCAAGATTGCGAGGCGTTCCTAGCGCTCCACCGCCTTTCCGAGCGGGCCGAAAGTCTCCTGGGCCTTTCCGGAATTTGCCGAATCTTGCCGAGCCATCTCAGTTGTCGCGGAACTATCTGTCCGGACACTCACCGCGACACTCCGCGTCCGGCCTGGTCATAGGACCCGTGTGCTGTTATCCACAATTGACGGAGGGCGGGCAGGGGCTGTGGTCCGAGATTGGCAGAGATATATGTTCCGCAGGATCAAAAGACGTCGTCCGAGACAGTCAGGAGATTGTGACCTGGGACTCAGTAGTTCAAATTCAGTGCATTAGTAGAGATTCTGTGCTTAATGAAACCGGTGGGCAATTTCAATGTCATCAACTGCCGTGTGCAGTGGCCCCAAGCGACCAAATCCGGCGAAATACTACGCGCAATCTACTGATGCCATCCTGGCCAGGGGTTGTAGGTTTCCTATTCAACACTACCGGAGCTTAAGCCCCTTCCCCCAACTTTGGCTCAACGCTCTCTCTCTCTCACCGACCTTTAAGTGAGAGAAAGTGAGAAATCAGGGGGTGAGAAATCCGTTCTGTGTACATGTTGGGGTAGGTTTGGCTATTTTTCTTGCTGAACCCTCCTCCTCCCCCCTGGAATGTCGCAAAGCACCGCCCCTGCCCCTGACCTGACCAGAGCACCACTAGAACCCCAGCGTATCAAAGAGACACCCCCAATGGGACCCGAGTCCGCGTTCCTCGGGATTGGCTGACCGTTTGCCTCTGAGCTCCGCGGCCGGCGCCGTGTGGCTTCAGCGGGTTATGATCGGAGAGGCCACAGGACTCATGCCAGTGCTGAGATCGTGTCGGAAGCCGAAGGGAGCAAGCCTGGCCCTCTGCCCAGGGGCTGGCTGGGGATACTTCACCGTCACACCGCCCCCGAAGTGCGACAGTGCCTGCGTGGCGTCGCGCCACGAACGACAACCCGACCCCCGAGCAAGCCAGCGGCTCGAGAAGGGCCAACTTCCGCCGTGGCAGACCCATCTCGCCACCAGTCAGCTTTGACGGGCGAGTCTCAGCGTCAAACGCGCGACTCGGCGCGCCGTGCATGCGCTCGTGACCGCCGTCGTTGGCGTGAGGACGGGCCATCGGTCATGGGCGCCAGCGGGCCCGCCGGCCGCGGCGCGCCGCCTGGCTCGCCGCCGGCAGGCACGCCCGGCCGCCGCCGGAGGAGCCGGCCGGGCCTCGGGCTGTTCGACCCGATCGATTGTCGGCGAGGCGGGCTGCCCGTCGCCGGCCGTTTGGACTCGGTCGCGGTGACGGGAGATGCAGGCGCACGCTCCGGACTGCGTTCGTGAGGGGCGGGGGGGGGGGGGAGGCAGGGACGGCGGCTTGAGAGTCACGAAACGCGCGGGGCTTGGGCGCTGGTCGGTAGTTTACTGGAACGGTTCGCATGAACGGCAACGTTTCAAGTGAAGTGTGATTGACCTACCATTGCGGTGGATGTTGCCTGCTTGTAGGCCTTTCTCAAAAATCACCACCTGGGTGACAAAGGATAGCCCACCCATGTATCTTGGAACTGGTACTAAGTAAGGAAGAACGCCTGCCTACACAGCCACACCAATGCGGTAGTGAAGCCGTAGTTGCCTGTCTCATCAACACAGCACCTACACACTTTAGTGGTGCAGCGAGAGAAAGCCCACTCAGGCATGTTCTGCACGCTTGCGATAGGTTTGACAGCAGCAGCATCAACAGCGGAGTGGCCTCGGGCCGTGTTCAGTGTGCGTCGGTGTCGGGCTCGTGTATAACGTTTGGCGGTGGACGAGCCATATCATTTATTTTGTTTTTAGCTGGTTGAAAGGCTCAGGCACTTCCTGAAATATGTCATTCCGTCAGCATCGTTGAAGGGCAAAATCACGGCTTGCTGCTCGGCTCTGGCGTTTGCTGATAGTGTCCGGCAGGGACGTTGTCCCGTCTGAGGTGAACTCATGGGTAGCAAGCAGGGCAATTATGGTTAAAAAGGACATTTCGTCAAGCTTGAGGTGTCTCCTCCTTTATCTACAGAGAGACACTCGTGAGGTGCGGCGAGAGGCTCATGACCTTGGCAGGTCCCGAGAGTTTCGTGAGGACTCTTGGGACATTGCAGAAATGACATTGAGCGTGTACAAGGTCTCCGAGCTTGCAAAGAGTGTTCTCCGTGTGAAGACTGCATGGATTTCCTTTGATCCTGAAAGCGGCCCCTGAATTTCCGAGAGCCCTGGAGCGACAACAGAGACTCAGTTACCCAGCTCTGGAATGCTACTCCCATGGCCAGTGGTATTTACATTTTTATTTGCATTTGCATTTGTACTGTCCTAGGGCAATCCACACGAACACGTGGCTATTTTTACCCAGTCATGGTACAAGGCGAACACACGCGCTCGCCCACTTCGTGCAGCTCGGAGTCAATGGATACAAGAAAATGCATAAATCAGGCTAGTCTTTAAGTATTCAGTCACCTACGACCGCCAGCCAGCAGCAAATGTTTCATATCACGGGCAAAACACTGCGATGGCAGCGACTTGAATTGGTCCGCCAGCCCGTCGTAAGTGGGCGGAGCACGGTGCGCGACCCGCCTCCTCCCAGCCTCAGTCCAGCCCGCCTCTTCCCAACCTCGGTACAGCCGGGCTCCTCCCAGCCTCGGTCCAGCCCGCCTCCTCCCAGCCTCGGTCCAGCCCGCCCGCTGTCAGCCTCGGTCCAGCCCGCCTCCTCCCAGCCTCGGTCCAGCCCGCCTCCTCTCAGCCTCGGTACAGCCGGGCTCTTCCCAGCCTCGGTCCAGCCCGCCTCCTCCCAGTCTCGGTACAACCGGCCTCTTCCCAGCCTCGGTCCAGCAGGCCTCTTCCCAGCCTCGTTACAGCCGGGCTCCTCCCAGCCTCGGTCCGCGGCTCAGGGAGGTGCAGCAGCCTGTCCTGTCTGGTCGTCGCCCTCATGTCGTGGTTGTTTCGG
This sequence comes from Pollicipes pollicipes, assembly GCF_011947565.3. Classification (NCBI taxonomy): domain Eukaryota; kingdom Metazoa; phylum Arthropoda; class Thecostraca; order Pollicipedomorpha; family Pollicipedidae; genus Pollicipes; species Pollicipes pollicipes. The sequence goes on from NW_023596136.1 coordinate 37,896,386, forward strand.
TTGACGCCCAGCTTGGAGACCAGACTTCGGAATGCCAAGAAGGCTCTCCGTTAAGCCCGATGCTCTGCCGTTTAAAATACGGATATGTCTAAATCGAACTAAGCCACGCCATCCTGCGAAAAAAGACCTAACGACCTCCGATGCAATTTTAATTCCACGTTTTAAACGAGACACCAGAATCTCGGAGAGTCTCTGGTGTCTCCAGAAGATCTCTCGCCAGCGTATGCAAATTGTGAACGGCTCCCCATTAGTCTCAGAAAGGGCCCTAGAGCCATACAGCTATCATGTCGATGTGCGAAGAGGGCACTCAGTCTGCAGAAGCCACACAAGCTGCAGGAGCTCCTGACGACCCCGCCTGTCAGCACTTTGTCATCCGGGGACCTCGGGCTCTAAAATCTAACGAACGCAAGTTGGTTGTTGGAGGGCTCTCAACGCTCATCTACGATCCGTCGCCAGTAGGTACGAACGCATCGAGAAAGGTTCCATGATTGTTGCAGTCATTTTGTTTGCCAGCTCCATAATTACAAACTGTCCTTGTTCTTTTGAGAACAGTGGCGAAAGCCCCTGATGTTTCCAGGCTGCCGTTACTCTGTTATTCTGGTTTCGTTGTTAACTTGCTGGACGTCGACCTGCACTATGTGGTTTAACACTGAATGCCAGTGGAGTCTTATCCTCGTTGGTCTTCTGAGCTGACCTTCAGTTAGCATTGCAGATATCCATTGGAATGAGGCCCGACGCCGATGCCTTCACGAAGATAGCTGTTGTAGATTCTGACGGGTAACGTGACCATTGCACTAAGCCAATAGTTGACACGCTTCCCGGACACCGAGCAACAGGACAACGGGAGGTACGCAGATCTCAGTGTACACCTACCATCATGTTCAGAACTAGAGGGAAAAGAAACACCGAACAAAAGCTCAGAGGAGCGGAACGCGGACGGACCCAGTCGCTGAGATGGCCGCTTCCGCCGCGGCTGGACGAGCGCTGTGTTTTTCGACGCCGGCGTGACGCCCTCGAGCTCCGCGAGCAGCTGGCCGTGGCATCGATCGTCCCAAGCCGGCGACTTCAACCGCTGGCCGGGGTAATTGGCCTGCGTCCGGGCGCACAATGCCGTCGCCCGATACGACGGCATCTGCCGCCGGCGTCGGCGGCGCGTCCGCTGTCGCCGAATCCGATCGATGCCGCCTCGTGAGGCTTGGGCTTCTGTCAGGCAGGTTGCCAGCCCGGCGAGCGGTGAAAGCGTGATGTCCACACGAAGGGCTTGCTACGGCGCTGGGTTGCGGGGAACCTCCGCTGACCGGCGGGGATGCCTTTCTGGCGTTGACTTGCAGTGGAGGTGGTTCTCCGTAAGTGGTGCAAATCAGTTCGCCCAGAGCGTGACTTGTTGGTTCGTGAGTCCGCGGCGACAGGGCGGCAATTTAAACTTTCCGCTGCGGGATGTTTCTAAAACTCCACTGGCGGGCCTCATTAATGCTCGTGGCACGCTTCCACGCAACACCGTAAGTTCCACGTTAACCGTGCTTTTAACCGGAACAAGCTCTTTTAAAAAGATGAAGCGCGTTCCGGTAGAAACGATGCGAACGATTCTCGCACTAGCGCGTTCCCGCGCAGCGTTAACCAAACGCATGTTTCAATCATTAGTGCGTATAAATCACCTTCCGGTTTAACGGATTCCGCCGCTTGGCTCAAGAATGGCATGCTGTTGGTCATTGCTGCAACAAATAACGGATTAAGGTAGAACGATTTTATGTCACCTGCCAAGCGCCCAAACTCTGGTGCCCAACGAAAGAGTTTTCCAAAACAGAATTGGAGAACACCGAGCGCCACGTAGCAGCGCCTCCGCTGAACCAGGTCGGACACATTGGGACCGGGCCTGACATGCGGGGGCCGGCTGGCCCGCTCCTGCCGAAGGACGCGGGTGCCAGGCGATTAAGCTGTTTCACGACTTTACAGCCGGCCGCCGACCGACAATGGTTCCAGCAGCTGGCTTACAGGCTGGGCCACCGCTGTGTCCGTGCTAGACGCTGCGTCTGGCGCTCGTGATTGCTTTAATGCTGTTGCAGGCTATTTCGGCTCGCGTAAATTGGCCGCCTGTAGAGTTTCCTGGAGTTGCTGTAGCTTTTCAGCGTGTGCGCCGGGGGTTCCGCCTGCGTCGCAAACTTGCAGCAACATGTCTATTCTGATGACGCGCTCGGTTATCAGCCGTAGCCTGTACAGTCGTCTGAATGGCGACGTAAGTGGCCCGGATATCGAGCTGGTGCGCCCCGGAGAGAGAAGGTGCGCGTGGTGCTGGTGCGCCCCGGAGAGAGAAGGTGCGCGTGGTGCTGGTGCGCCCCGGACAGAGAAGGTAGAAGGTGCGCGTGGTGCTGGTGCGCCCCGGACAGAGAAGGTGCGCTTGGTGCTGGTGCGCCCCGGACAGGGAAGGTGCGTGTGGTGCTGGTGCGCCCCAGACAGGCTAAGAAACGCGTGCGCGTGATCAGACTCGGCATACTTTTTATACGGAGTGACGGGATTGGCGTGCGAGTGGCGCCGTCGGAATGCCAAGTGTCGTTTTGTGTGCGACGCTGCGAGACAAAGGAGCAGTGACGTCGCGTGCAATGGGCCGCCTGGCCAATCCACGCTCACTCCCACAGCCCCTCCCACTGACGCTTCCACGCCTCCACTCCCACACCTTGCCGCGCGTCATGGCGGCCAGTCCCACACCGCGTCACGTTCCATGGCGCTGACCGCCGTCGTCCGTTCGCATGGCGCTGCCCGCCATCGTCCGTTCGCATGGCGCTGACTTCCGTCGTCCGTTCGCATGGCGCTGACCGCCGTCGTCCATTCGCATGGCGCTGACCGCCGTCGTCCGTTCGCATGGCGCTGACCGCCGTCGTCCGTTCGCATGGCGCTGACTGCCGTCTTCCGTTCGCAGTGGATGAACTCCCGGCTGGGTCACCTGTACCAGCCGTTCAACATCCGGCTGTTCCACCTGGCGCTGGTCGGCCTGCTGATCGTCTGCTGCTTCTTCCTGGTGCCGGCGGCCGTCTTCAGTCGCGTGGAGGACGGCTGGAGCTTCCTCGACTCGCTCTACTACTGCTTCATCTCGCTGACCACGGTCGGCCTGGGCGACTACATCCCTGGCGACCGGCCCGGCCAGGAGTACAGGCCCCTGTACAAGGTGGCTATCACGGGTGAGTGGCGCTGGGGCACGGTCAGAGATCAGAGGTCAGAGGTGACTATGAGGCCATCGGTGCAATGCGGGCGCGCTGGGTTGGGGGCCATGTCGTCACCACGTGTGAGGAAGACCGTGACGCTACCACGCTACACGTGACATGAGTATGAGTACACATGAAACACGCATGCAGAGTATGAGAGACGAGAATGTAGACGAAAGTAGAAATTTAGAGACGGTGATTTTCGTAGGGTTCTGGAAAGTTGACGTCATTTTCGTCTACCTCTGCTTAAGCTTTGGAGGATTTCTTTCTTTGAGGGCTCCTCACGACCAACGTCCCTCAGAATGGAAGGTTTAATTAGGACTTCAAGTACCTACTCAGCAAACATTGGTTCCCGGGGCTTGTTCGTCTCTGAAGATTGTCTTTGTGTAGTGCCCGTATCCAGCCGACGTCGAATTAATTTGGCCGGGCGAGCAAGACCTTAATTATGTGGACGCATCTTGAGCCAGACTTTTCTTAGCACACCAGCGGGTGAAGTGATGCCGACAGCGAATCCTAACGCCTCAGCATTCTGCGTAGTACACATCATGCATTTCACATCCAGCCGTATGCTATGCGCCCGGCTGACTTCAACGACCTGGGGGGGGGGGGGGAGGGGCAATCCACGAGCGGCACAGAGCTCCTCCTGACGACTGGCGTGTTTGCTTTCGTTTGCTGGCGCCCCGCGGGGCCATAACTGGTATGGTGTCGGCCCCATGCGCCATGGCACTGCTGGTGGCGTCGGCCCCATGTGCCATGGCACCGCTGGTGGCGTCGGCCCCATGCGCCATGGCACTGCTGGTGGCGTCGGCCCCATGTGCCATGACACCGCTGATGGCGTCGGCCCCATGCGCCATGGCACTGCTGGTGGCGTCGGCCCCATGTGCCATGACACCGCTGATGGCGTCGGCCCCATGCGCCATGACACTGCTGATGGCGCCGGCCCCATGCGACATGACACTGCTGATGGCGCCGTCCCCATGCGCCATGACGCTGCTGGTGGCGTCGGCCCCATGTGCCATGACACTGCTGATGGCGCCGTCCCCATGCGACATGACACTGCTGGTGGCGTCGGCCCCATGCGCCATGGCACTGTTGGTGACGTCGGCCCCATGTGCCATGACACCGCTGATGGCGTCGGCCCCATGCCCCATGACACTGCTAATGGCGTTGGCCCCATGCGATACCATCTGTCGACGCGTCATGAAACAATAATCGAATAGAGCCAAATTAGATAGCGTAATCACTCACACATGCCGGTCGCCGAGTCCAGGTACTAACGTCGATGATGGTCGGCGGTGATGGTGATTGCGGTGCTGTGGGGTCGGCAGCTGCTCGGGTCATTTCACGACTGCCTTCGTGGCGTCATCCCCCGGTCAAGTTTCCGGCTGTGAAGGTCAATGGTTCCCATTGCCCGCGCATCATGTCCAGCGGCAGTGAAAATATTTGGTTGTCGGTGGGGTTAGAAGTCGTGTGCTGAATCCGCTTGCCGGAGTCTGCAAACATTCTTTTTGAGCTATTTGGACGCATATGAACAAAGCACTATAAACGTTGTGCTAACGAGATTGAATGAAAAAATAGCGTTGACTCGTCACTTGTGCAAAATCTGTGCTTAAGAGTGATCCAGCCATGGTCCATTTGACAGATGGTCTAGCCATAGCCATCGTATTCAGATGGCCGAAGGCTTTGTTCATTAAGTTTTGATCAAGGTGATCTACAGGATCGGTATGTGTGAAAGTGATAGTAGTGCTCGGTGAGGGTGACACCTTTATGCCAGGTACTTGTCGACAACTTTACGACGTCGCTGATGAAGATGATGTCCCGCTCCTATACCACATACAAGTCCAGCAGACAGAGCCTGACGATAGTAACCAGACGCGCCGCTCTCCCCCGCCGGCTGCCCCGATGACGCCGCCGCCTCCTCCGCAGGCTACCTGCTGGTCGGCCTGGTGATGATGATGTGGTTCCTGACGGTGTTCGCCGAGATCCCACAGCTCAACTTCGGCATCATGTTCCTGCACCAGTCGGACGAGGGCACCTCCGACCCGGAGAAGATGCGCCTCTCGGGCGCCGGCGCCGGGCCCAAGTACACGCAACAGGTATGGCTGGCGGCGCGCCGGTGGCCGCCCTCCCGCCCGCCGTCCGGCCGCCGGCGGAGCGACCCACCAGGTCGATGGGGAAAGTGTGGCGCCGTGCGGTGGGTGGGTGGCCGGGAGCGGGGCCGTGTGGCGGGCGGGGCGCCTGGAGTGGGGCCGGGTGGCAGGCGGGCGCCTGGGGCCGGGCCGTGTGGCGGGCTGGGGCCGGGCCGTGGGCCGGGCCGTGTGGCCTGGAGTGGGGCCGGGTGGCAGGCGGGCGCCTGGGGCCGGGCCGTGTGGCGGGCGGGGTGCTTGGAGTGGGGCCGTGTGGCGGGCGGGGCGCCTGGAGTGGCGCGGGGAAGCGTCTCACGGCTAATAACGCGGTGTCTCGTGAGATGCTGGGCGTTTCTTAGCTACCGTAGGCGTTCTTTGGTAAATGCTGTGGCGACCGTGCGCTCGTCTGGACTCAGAGCAGGAAAACGCCGCCGAATGGAATACCCTCGGGCCGAGCGGCGTCTCCACCACGACCGACATTTCGCGTACAGATCGCTGCAGACTCGTTGACCCGTCGCTCAGATTATGGTCGACGCGTGACATTTCACGGCTGTTCCGCCTCAAGAAGTCGGGTTTAACATGAACTCCACGCGAAATAGGAGCGCGCCGGCAATTTTACATGCCGCCGACTCTTGCTTAAAAGGACGCCGCCAGGCGATGTCCATGCTGACATTTTCGTGAAAGGGCTTTCTCAAAGATTGCGAAACCCAGCCGATGCCATTTTCGAGAGATTGAGGTCAAACCTTCTTCCGACGGGTCTGCGGAAATCAAAGTGTCGCAGACACTGTGTTCCTTCCGCTTGAAGTGAGGTGAGCTCCAAGCCGGTGCCACCGTGTGTCCAGGGGCTCGTGGCATGCTCACATCTTCGAGAGCAGCTGGGCCAGTGCGTCATTGATTGATCCTGCTGTTCGACGGAACGGTGGTATTTTCCATCCGGTAGATTTTCGTGGCATCTCAAAGCACTCAGGCTGGCATCATCACTCACTTCCTTTTTTCGAGGTAATTTTGAGCGAGTCTCCCTGCTGCCTTTGGCTCGTACTCCCGGTACGTTGTTTGTTTTCCCAATGTTGTACACAATCACTGGATTCTGGCCCAAAATGGCGAACAGTGTTATGACCAGAAGACATAAAAACAGATCTTTTTTTGCCTTAGGCTCGTTTTTGTGGCATTCATTGGCGTGATGCTTGGAATTCTCTCCTGCGCCCGACTTGGGTTGCTTTGCATTAGTGCTGGACGTGGTGTCTTAGCCTCTAATCACGCGACGCAGACTTTTTTGTGTCGTTGAATTAACGCGTAGCGTGTGTCAATTCTCTTGACTGCTGTTTATTCGGAAACGTATTTCGTCATTCCAGACGTTCTCAAAACAACGCTGGGGTGGATTTCATAACATCGTACAGTTACAAATGTTAAATCGCTGACTCGCACTTTCTTACACCCTACCTTGACAGCACATTCGACTCCCTCATCAACAGATTTTTCACTCCGCCTCCCTCGTCTGGTTGCATCCGACGACCTTCCGCAGCTGCAGCCAGGGTCGAGCGGAGGGCAGCTGGTCCTGTTGCGGTCGCCGTCGGCTTGCCGGCGCCTGTCGGCCTGTGAACCCAGGCCTCCGCTGGCCCGCTCTCCCCAGCCATTCGTAGTCTGCGGGAGCACGGCCCGCCGTCGGCGCCGGCGTTATGCTGATTGACCCGTGCTGATGCTGACCGGAGGCCGACGCCTCCCGGCTCCGGCGGCGATGGCGCGGCGGGGCGGAAATGGCGCGGAACCGATGGCCCCGGGCGCCGCCTGCGCCCCCCCCCCCACACACACACACAGCCGCTCCTGGTCGTCTGGGTCCCCCCAGCAAACGTCTCCCGCGAACGCGCCGACGAATGATCCGGCGGCGTCTCCCGCCACTGTACCGACTCCGGCGCCCAGCGGGACGGTTGTCGCTGATGTCCGCGCGCTCGTCTGGGGCGTGACGGAGAGGACGCATCGGCATCATGGGGGAACGTGGGGTGAGAAGAAGTAGGGTGTCGCGGGCGATATGCAGGCACGGGGAAACGCCGCGGGGTAGCATGGTGCTCGCTGGTGTTGTTCATGCTTACATACACTCCCCATGATATTTGGTTGGTGTAAGATTATGCAATACTGGAAAGAAAACGTGTTATGTGACGGACATGCACTGAGTGAAATTTTGCGAAAGAATGAAAGGAAATGGTGCTAGCTGACATGCCAACTTAAAGAGAAAGAGTTGAACATTCCGATCTGTACGTTAGCACTATTTTAAAACTTGCAACGCTTGATCTTGCCAGACTCCGGCTTTTATCACGTCACTTTATAAGCAGCAAGCGTGCTTTGTTTTGTTGAGTAGTCATGAAGGGCTTTACGCCTGAGATTTTCTCACCATCGGCCCACGAAGTCTGGGAAATTAGCCGAGATGGGCAGTGCTTCGCTTTGTATCGAACCACATATATCGTGGTACCTCACGAGCCACTTAGCAAATTGCGCTCTGGCACTCAGGTTCCGATAAATGGCTTCGTGCTCTGCTTTAAGCGAGCTATTGAAAAGGATGGGTTGGTGAATCTAGTCTCGGGGTTAAGAATTAGACTTCAGACTTGGCGGGGTGTTTTTCTAGTTTTCTTTTCAATCCTGTCGGGATGGCAAAATGTCTGCACCAACAACAGATGTTTTGACTCATTTGTTAGCTTTCTGTACTTCCGAGGGTTAGCCAAATATTTCCGCTGACTTGATCACCATAGCGCTAAGTCAACCCAACGGCCTATATCATGGCCTAAATTGTATGCAATTATGTCAGCATCACCAACGCATGTTGCAATCATGATGCATCACCAACGCATTGCCGATGCCTCAATTCATAAGTTTTATTCTATTGTCTTGTAGTTCTCTAGCATTGATCATCGTTATGCAGGAGCAATAAATGCATGAGCCCGTGAGCATTATTACGTTGTCTCGGTTTGTTCAGATTTAGATGGCCGACGGATGGCGAATCGCCCACCAATCCCAGGCCTGATTCGGGTGCCCACGCTGAACTTAAGACCTGTTCTAAGCCGCTTGGCAAACTGAGGAAGCTTTGGATATTTGATATTTGCAACCAGATATTTGAGGACTCCTGCCAATTGCCGGCCCACACGGGCGTGTCAAGACAGAGTTTGGGAGATGATAGGTCAGTCTTATGTGATCACTTTTTTACAAGTCTGCTAGTCGCTACGCTAAATGCACAAATACCAGCCATCAGTCGCATCACAGTTATCATCCGTGAGATATCACGAAGGTATCTTGACTGTATCGACCTTCTTCAGATAGCCATGCATTAGGATTTAACAGTGGATGCAAAATGAACACATGGATTGTAATCCATCTTCCCGAGAGGGTTTATGGACAGGATTGCAATGTTGCGTACAGGAAGTGATTGCAAATTGTGCAAGGATATTTTAGAACATGATTTCACGCATCGCCTCCCAGTCTTAACGCTTAAGCTCGTGTGATGCCGGCAATGAGAACTACCATGAAGTGCAGGTGTGCTGTGCCCACCAGAGCTCATTGTACGGCACCTAGTTGTTTAAACGCAGCACTTTATGCCAGACACATAACAGCTTCCGTGGCGGAACACAAGGGCTTTTCGTAAGGTCAGATCCCATCTTTGCGCTATACGCTGCTATGAACGCACGGTGCCTGACACCGAAGATGAGCCGGGGCTGGATGTGCCTGGGCGGAACTGTCCTATTGGCTCGTCCTGAAGCGACGTGTCATGTTACGCTGAAGCGACGTTTCGTGTCACAATTTTACTGACAGGTTTTGATGGATCGGCCGAACAGTACGGTTGTTACTGACTATTGGTGATGGGTTTCCGCTCAATATTTCAGTATCGCGCGGACGAGTTTTTCCACCGTCGATAGCAAGGGGCTTTAAATACATTTTATTTCTATTCCTAATGGTTGAAGCATGCCTCTGACGCGCACAACTCCTTTAGATGGACTGCTGAAAGGTCAAGCACCTCACATTTTATCCAGTTTTCCATACTAAAGCGGGTTTTGGAGCGTGGGCCATCAAACGAGCTGGTGAGTGCTTCAGTCGATGACCGGCTACAGGCCCGGAGGCCGTTTATCAGCCTCCGGGGGTGGTGGCTGGGCCGGTGGACACCCGCCGAGGGTTGAGAGAGGCCCGGAGGCTGCCCATCAGCCCCCAGGGATGGCGGCGGGCCGGTGGACCCTCCAGCGTGGGTCTAGCCGGGGTGGTGGTAGAGCCGGTGGAACCTCTAGCCTGGGTCGAGGCGGGGGGGGAGGGGTTGGCAGGGCCGGTGGAGCCCCCAGTGTGGGTCGAGCCGGGGTGGTGGCGGGGCCGGTGGAGCCCCCAGTGAGGGTCGACGGTCGTCTGGCTCCACTCTCGCGTGCTCGCAGTAGACCCTGCCGTTAGACTGTCGCTCGAATCTGAGACCGACGGTTTGTTTGGAGCTGTGGGCTGGACGGCTGCGGTCTGAGATGCTCACGCGTGGTAACGCGAGGTTTTTGTGAGACAACTCTGCACCGCCCTGCCGTTTTGTTGTGAGGTTCCATTCACGGCTTATTACATGCCAACTGAAAGGAATTATATATATATATATATATATATATATATATATATATATATATACATATATGCACATACATACATATAACCACTTAACTGCTAAATTTGTCAGCACTTTGCTTAATGAATTACACTGTATGCAACACATCACATTGTATGTCTAGAGGATATGTGACCGTTGGTCATGCAGTCCTGCTCTAGGCGAGGCCAGGGGAGAGCTGGTGTCTCCAAACGAGCCTCCGTCTGCATTCCTGGCCAAACACTGACGTTCGCCCGCCTGTTACAGATGGAGAACCACGTGAAGGCGAGCAGTCGGCCGGTAGAGGAGACTCCCAGCCCCGAGGAGACCACACCAGTGCACGCGAGGCAGAAGTGATGCAGTCTACCTTGCTGCTGTCGCTCCCGCGGCCATTTCGGCAAGGCCCGGCCAGCCGCGCAGCTTCGAAAGCCGGCCGATAGGTGGCAGCCCGGTCGCCCGTCGGCAGCCGGCCACTTCAGCTGAGCTGACGCGGACGTTGGAGAATATTGTCGCCGCACGCAGAAGAGCTCCAGAGTGGAGCCGTGGAGCGCGTGTCTTGCTTTAGCGGCGGGCGCGTGTCGTCGGTAACATCGCTGGGAGGCGGCGCGCACGAGACTGCTGTCTGAAGCCCGTCTGACTGCTGTCTGCTGTCTGAAGCCCACACGGCCGTCTGGGTCTCGTTGGCTGTGCGCCAGCGTGCGAGACGACCTAGCATCATCCTGCCGCGGCGATGGGCGAGGTCTGCCGACCCGGTTGGGGGCGGGGCAGCCTCAAAGTCACGTGATTGCCAGCGCGGCGGAATAAGCTGACCATTTTCGGTGCTGCGGGTCGTCCGACATTTGAGACGGAAATAAGCGTAGCGTTCGCCGGGGTCGGCTTGCAGGCCGCGGGTCACTACGTGCGTTAGCAGGTTAGCGGTCTCTTTTTACGAACATTCTTCGCGTGGACTGTCTTTCAATCTTATAGCTCGCAGTCCTGTTGACGTTAGAGCAAGAGAATGCACCGGTTAGCGTTCTTTCACGTTAACAAGTATCTCAACTCAGTGATTTCATGAGGTCTTGTATGGTTTATTTTTTAACCGATTAGCTGTCTAAACGACGAATATTTCAGATGTTACTGACAAGAAGCACAACGAGATTGCTACATTTTGCAAACTACTCACAGGCGTGTTTTTCGCTCACCAGTATATAATATTTGCGGTAAGACCGCCGGCGTGATATTCTCGACACCACGAGGGGACCCACCTTAGTTGACTGAGACCACGTGTTAGCGCTTGGCGTCCCAAGGGCGGACTTTGCTCGAGACACTGCGGCAACCCGCCGGCATCGCTCTCCGCCAGGGTCCTGCGCGCTGTCACGTGGTTGCGAGAGTTGTTGCCGAGAGCTGCCGGAGCGCGGCCAGCGGCTCCGGTCGGTCTGGCACCGCGCCATGCGTGCGCGCGTGTAACACGCCATGTGTGCGTGCCATGAGCGGCGAACACCAGCGACAGGTGGAGCGTGTAGAGCTAGACTTTCAACATCGTTAGTTCTGATGCATGTCAGTATCGTATCGTGACTTCGCCACTGCGTAAGGCAAGCTAGCCCACGCGCTGTTGCGCATGTGGAGCAGCTGGTGAACGGATCCGGGCAGCGCGCGGGGCTCTCTCGCCTGGACAATGAGGCCCGACCCCCGCCGCCCCGTCTTTTCAGCACGGCCCGCATTGCCGGCTGGAAAGTCAGGGCCCGCTCCTCGCGACCCGCACGCCGGTTGGCTGCAGTGACGTGACATTGTCCTGTGACTGATGGAGCCGGGCGGTGTGTACGTAGGTGGCAGGCTGGATGTTGCTGTTTTGTTACTCGCGTGGGATCATCGTGTGCGCTCCTTATACGGTAGTGGTGTTAATATTGCGGTTTGGTGTTTGAACACGGAGTTTGAGGGGTCTGTTTCCCCAGTCAGTACGGCGTTTCATGTCTGTGCTGACAGCTGTTTCCCTTGTAATGCGTTTGTTTCTTGGTCAGCTGGCTGAGGGGCAGGACTTTTTATATGTTTATTTACACTAAGAACTCGTCACAGTTCATGTGTGTGGACGTAGATTGTTCTTTTCAGCATCTCTCGAGCTGTTTTAATATTCTGGTCTTCGTGTGAGTATCCGATTGTCTATAACTGACTCGAATCTGTGTTTAATTTTCTGTGAAACTCGGCCCAAAATGCGACAAACCATAGGTTTCTGTATCCTGACCATCTTTGCGCAAATGCCTGTTGACCTTGCCAAGGTCGTGGCTCGCATCAGTACGACATCACGCAGCATTATTAGTATCAAAGCTATTAGAAAAGGCTACGCATACGTGACGCCACCATGGGAGTGAAGTTTGGAAGCCCGCATTAAGGTTTTTGGTTGAAACTACGACAAGGTTGGTAGATACTAGTCACATGATTAAAACCGTGATTTCGCAATTGAATTGGATGGCAGACCTGTTCTACATCTTTATTTCAATGTTATGTGAATGTATATAATAATTTTCATTTCAAACCTTCTATAGGCAAATCAATACTAGGATCTGACTGCAAAGGTAAATCCTACTAAACCACATTTTCTAGTTGCAGCACCCGCCATATTCGTCGAGGCCAACGCGCGTTAATATCTATATGTAATGCGTTTTGTAGAAGGAATATTTATATATATATATATATATATATATATATATATATATATAATGTGTAATATTTACATCCACTAAATTAATGGGCACTGATAGCGCATGTATTTTTGCACCGCAGTATGTACATGGAGTGAAACGTGAAAATAAGGGCAGTGATGAGAGCAGGGCAGAAAATGAGAAGGGCAGGTAACAAGAATTTCGCTTTCGCTGTGCTACGATCTCCCCAGGTGTTGATTAGCTTGCAGATCTATCATGCTGGATGGATTAGATAAAATGACGCGCAGAGAATTATACCCTAACCACGCTAAAATACCTCTGTTAGACTATTTTGGATCTGAGATATCGACCTCGACTGTTGCCGGAAATCGGCCCATTTTGCAGGAAAATTCTGCTTATTTGAACTGAACTGGCACGCGCTTTATTTAAGCCCCGGGGTTCACCACTCACTAACCTCATAAGAGCAGGCCAATCCTGCATCCACCCTGACAACGCTCACCCTAAGGCTACAGGACGTGCATTCCAACTTCTCAATACGCGTCCGAGGGTGCTGTGAGC
>NW_023596136.1:37910490-37925490 GCF_011947565.3 Pollicipes pollicipes
GCGCACGCTCCGGAATGCGTTCGTGAGGGGCGGGGGGGGGGGGGGCAGGGACGGCGGCTTGAGAGTCACGAAACGCGCGGGGCTTGGGCGCTGGTCGGTAGTTTATTGGGACGGTTCGCATGAATGGCAACGTTTTAAGTGAGCGCGATTGACATGCCATTGCGGTGGATGTTGCCTGCTTGTAGGCCTTTCTCAAAAATCGCCACCTGGGTGACAAAGGATAGCCCACCCATGTATCTTGGAACTGGTACTAAGTAAGGAAGAACGTCTGCTACACAGCCACACCAATGCGATAGTAAAGCCGTAGTTGCCTGTCTCATCAACACAGCACCTACACACTTTAGTGGTGCAGCGAGAGAAAGCCCACTCAGGCTAGTTCTGCACGCTTGCGATAGGTTTGGCAGCAGCAGCATCAACAGCGGGGTGGCTTCGGGCCGTGTTCAGTGTGCGTCGGTGTCGGGCTCGAGTATAACGTTTGGCGGTGGACGAGCCATATCATTTATTTTGTTTTAGCTGGTTAAAAGGCTCAGGCACTCCTGAAATATGTCATTCCGTCAGCATCGTTGAAGGGCAAAATCACGGCTTGCTGCTCGGCTCTGGCGTTTGCCGATAGTGTCCGGCAGGGACGTTGTCCCGTCTGAGGTGAACTGATGGTAGCAGCAGGGCAATATGGCTAAAAAGGGCATTTCGTCAAGCTTGAGGTGTCTCCTCCTTATCTACGAGAGACACTCGTGAGGTGCGGCGAGAGGCTCGTGACCTTGCAGATCCCGAGAGTTCGTGAGGACTCTTGGGACATTGCAGAAATGACATTGAGCGTGTACAAGGTCTCCGGGCTTGCAAAGAGCGCTCTCCGTGTGGAGAACTGCATGGATTTCCTTTGATCCTGAAAGCGGCCCCTGAACTGCCGAGAGCCCTGGAGCGACAACAGAGACTCAGTTACCCAGTTCGGAATGCTACTCCATGCCAGTGGTATTACATTTGCATTTGCATTTGTATTTGTACTGTCCTAGAGCAATCCACACGAACACGTGGCTATTTTTACCCAGTCATGGTACAAGGTGAACACACGCGCTCGCCCATTTCGTGCAGCTCGAGTCAATGGATACAAGGAAATACAGAAATCAGGCTAGTCTTTAGGTATTCAGTCACCTACGACTGCCAGCCAGCAGCAGATGTTTCATATCACGGGCAAAACACTGCGATGGCGCGACTTGAATTGGTCTGCCAGCCCGTCGTAAGGGGCGGAGCACGGTGCGCGACCCGTTTCCTCTCAGCCTCAGTCCAGCCCGCCTCTTCCCAGCCTCAGTCCAGTCCGCCTCTTCCCACCTCGTTACAACGGGCTCCTCCCACACGGTCCAGCCCGCCTCTTCCCAGCCTCGTACAGCCGCTCCTCCAGCCTCGGTCCGCGGCTCAGGGAGGTGCAGCAGCCTGTCCTGCCTGGTCTCGCCCTCATGTCGTGGTTGTTTCGGTTGACGCCCAGCTTGGAGACCAGACTCGGAACGCCAAGAAGGCTCTCCGTTAAGCCCGATGCTCTGCCGTTTAAAATACGGATATGTCTAAATCGAACTAAGCCTCGCCATCCTGCGAAAAAAGACCTAACGACCTCCGATGCAATTTTAATTCCACGTTTTAAACGAGACACCAGACTCTCGGAGAGTCTCTGGTGTCTCCAGAAGATCTCTCGCTAGGGTATGCAAATTGTAAACGGCTCCCCATTAGTCTCAGAAAGGGTCCTAGAGCCATACAACTATCATGTCGATGTGCGAAGAGGGCACTCAGTCTGCAGAAGCCACACAAGCTGCAGGAGCTCCTGACGACCCGCCTGTCAGCACTTTGTCATCCGGGGACCTCGGGCTTTTAAAATCTAACGAACGCAAGTTGGTTGTTGGAGGGCTCTCAACGCTCATCTACGATCCGTCGCCAGTAGGTACGAACGCATCGAGAAAGGTTCCATGATTGTTGCAGTCATTTTGTTTGCCAGCTCCATAATTACAAACTGTCCTTGTTCTTTTGAGAACAGTGGTGAAAGCCCCTGATGTTTCCAGGCTGCCGTTACTCTGTTATTCTGGTTTCGTTGTTAACTTGCTGGACGTCGACCTGCACTATGTGGTTTAACACTGAATGCCAGTGGAGTCTTATCCTCGTTGGTCTTCTGAGCTGACCTTCAGTTAGCATTGCAGATATCCATTGGAATGAGGCCCGACGCCGATGCCTTCACGAAGATAGCTGTTGTAGATTCTGACGGGTAACGTGACCATTGCACTAAGCCAATAGTTGACACGCTTCCCGGACACCGAGCAACAGGACAACGGGAGGTACGCAGATCTCAGTGTACACCTACCATCATGTTCAGAACTAGAGGGAAAAGAAACACCGAACAAAAGCTCAGAGGAGCGGAACGCGGACGGACCCAGTCGCTGAGATGGCCGCTTCCGCCGCGGCTGGACGAGCGCTGTGTTTTTCGACGCCGGCGTGACGCCCTCGAGCTCCGCGAGCAGCTGGCCGTGGCATCGATCGTCCCAAGCCGGCGACTTCAACCGCTGGCCGGGGTAATTGGCCTGCGTCCGGGCGCACAATGCCGTCGCCCGATACGACGGCATCTGCCGCCGGCGTCGGCGGCGCGTCCGCTGTCGCCGAATCCGATCGATGCCGCCTCGTGAGGCTTGGGCTTCTGTCAGGCAGGTTGCCAGCCCGGCGAGCGGTGAAAGCGTGATGTCCACACGAAGGGCTTGCTACGGCGCTGGGTTGCGGGGAACCTCCGCTGACCGGCGGGGATGCCTTTCTGGCGTTGACTTGCAGTGGAGGTGGTTCTCCGTAAGTGGTGCAAATCAGTTCGCCCAGAGCGTGACTTGTTGGTTCGTGAGTCCGCGGCGACAGGGCGGCAATTTAAACTTTCCGCTGCGGGATGTTTCTAAAACTCCACTGGCGGGCCTCATTAATGCTCGTGGCACGCTTCCACGCAGCACCGTAAGTTCCACGTTAACCGCGCTTTTAACCGGAACAAGCTCTTTTAAAGAGATGAGGCGCGTTCCGGTAGAAACGATGCGAACGATTCTCGCACTAGCGCGTTCCCGCGCAGCGTTAACCAAACGCATGTTTCAATCATTAGTACGTATAAATCACCTTCCGGTTTAACGGATTCCGCCGTTTGGCTCAAGAATGGCATGCTGTTGGTCATTGCTGCAACAAATAACGGATTAAGGTAGAACGATTTTATGTCACCTGCCAAGCGCCCAAACTCTGGTGTCCAACGAAAGAGTTTTCCAAAACAGAATTGAAGAACACCGAGCGCCACGTAGCAGCGCCTCCGCTGAACCAGGTCGGACACATTGGGACCGGGCCTGACATGCGGGGGCCGGCTGGCCCGCTCCTGCCGAAGGACGCGGGTGCCAGGCGATTAAGCTGTTTCACGACTTTACAGCCGGCCGCCGACCGACAATGGTTCCAGCAGCTGGCTTACAGGCTGGGCCACCGCTGTGTCCGTGCTAGACGCTGCGTCTGGCGCTCGTGATTGCTTTAATGCTGTTGCAGGCTATTTCGGCTCGCGTAAATTGGCCGCCTGTAGAGTTTCCTGGAGTTGCTGTAGTTTTTCAGCGTGTGCGCCGGGGGTTCCGCCTGCGTCGCAAAACTTGCAGCAACATGTCTATTCTGATGACGCGCTCGGTTATCAGCCGTAGCCTGTCCAGTCGTCTGAATGGCGACGTAAGTGCCCGGATATCGAGCTGGTGCGCCCGGAGAGAGAAGGTGCGCGTGGTGCTGGTGCGCCCCGGGAGATAAGCGATGGTGCGCCCGGACAGGGAAGGTGCGCGTGGTGCTGGTGCGCCCCGGAGAGAGAGATGCGCGTGGTGCTGGTGCGCCCGGAGAGAGAAGGTGCGCGTGGTGCTGGTGCGCCCCGGACAGAGAAGGTTAGAAGGTGCGCGTGGTGCTGGTGCGCCCCGGACAGAGAAGGTGCGCTTGGTGCTGTTGCGCCCCGGACAGGAAGGTGGTGTGGTGCTGGTGCGCCCCGGACAGAGAAGGTAGAAGGTGGCGTGGTGCTGGTGCGCCCGGACAGAGAAGGTAGAAGGGCGCGTGGTGCTGGTGCGCCCCGGAGAGAGAAGATGCGCGTGGTGCTGGTGCGCCCGGACAGAGAGGTAGAAGGTGCGGGGTGCTGGTGCGCCCCGGACAGAGAAGTGCGCTTGGTGCTGGTGCGCCCCGGACAGGGAAGGTGCGTGTGGTGCTGGTGCGCCCCGAGAGAGAAGGTGCGCGTGGTGCGGTGCGCCCCAGACAGGCTAAGAAACGCGTGCGCGTGATCAGACTCGGCATACTTTTTATACGGAGTGACGGGATTGGCGTGCGAGTGGCGCCGTCGGAATGCCAGTGTCGTTTTGTGTGCGACGCTGCGAGACAAAGGAGCAGTGACGTCGCGTGCAATGGGCCACCTGGCCAATCCACGCTCACTCCCACAGCCCCTCCCACTGACGCTTCCACGCCTCCACTCCCACACCTTGCCGCGCGTCATGGCGGCCAGTCCCACACCGCGTCACGTTCCATGGCGCTGACCGCCGTCGTCCGTTCGCATGGCGCTGCCCGCCATCGTCCGTTCGCATGGCGCTGACTTCCGTCGTCCGTTCGCATGGCGCTGCCCGCCATCGTCCGTTCGCATGGCGCTGTGGCGCTGACCGTCGTCGTCCGTTCGCATGGCGCTGACTGCCGTCTTCCGTTCGCAGTGGATGAACTCCCGGCTGGGTCACCTGTACCAGCCGTTCAACATCCGGCTGTTCCACCTGGCGCTGGTCGGCCTGCTGATCGTCGCTGCTTCTTCCTGGTGCCGGCGGCCGTCTTCAGTCGCGTGGAGGACGGCTGGAGCTTCCTCGACTCGCTCTACTACTGCTTCATCTCGCTGACCACGGTCGGCCTGTGCGACTACATCCTGGCGACCGGCCCGGCCAGGAGTACAGGCCCCTGTACAAGGTTGGCTATCACGGGTGAGTGGCGCTGGGGCACGGTCAGAGATCAGAGGTCAGAGGTGACTATGAGGCCATCGGTGCAATGCGGGGCGCTGGGTGGGGGCCATGTCGTACCAGTGTGAGGAAGACCGTGACGCTACCACGCTACACGTGACATGAGTATGAGTACACATGAACAACGCATGCAGAGTATGAGGGACGAGAATGTAGACGAAAGTAGAATTTAGAGACGGTGATTTTCGTAGGTTCTGGAAATTGACGTCATTTTCGTCTACCTCTGCTTAAGCTTGGAGGATTTCTTTTGAGGGCTCCTCACGACCAACGTCCTCAGAATGGAAGGTTTAATTAGGACTTCAAGTACCACTCAGCAAACATTGGTCCGGGCTGTTTCGTCTCTGAAGATTGTCTTTGTGTAGTGCCCGTACCAGCCGACGTCGAATCAATTTGGCCGGGGCGAGCAAGACTTTAATTATGTGGACGAATCTTGAGCCAGACTTTTCTTAGCACACCAGCGGGTGAAGTGATGCGACAGCGATCTAACGCCTCAGCATTATGAGTAGTACACATCATGCATTTCACATCCAGCCGTATGCTATGCGCCCGGCTGACTTTCAACGACCTGGGGGGGGGGGGGGGGGGAGGGGCAACACGAGCGGCACAGAGCTCCTCCTGACGACTGGCGTGTTGCTTTCGTTTGCGGCGCCCCGCGGGGCCATAACTGGTATGGTGTCGGCCCCATGCGCCATGGCACTGCTGTGGAGTCGGCCCCATGTGCCATGGCACCGCTGGTGGCGTCGGCCCCATGCGCCATGGCACTGCTGGTGGCGTCGGCCCCATGTGCCATGACACCGCTGATGGCGTCGGCCCCATGCGCCATGGCACGCTGGTGGCGTCGGCCCCATGTGCCATGGCACGCTGGTGGCGTCGGCCCCATGCGCCATGACATGCTGATGGCGTCGGCCCCATGCGCATGACACTGCTGTGGCGCCCCCATGCGCCATGACACGCTGGTGGCGTCGGCCCCATGCCATGACACTGCTGATGGCGCCGGCCCCATGCGACATGACACTGCTGATGGCGCCGTCCCCATGCGACATGACACTGCTGTGGCGTCGCCCCATGCGCCATGACCTGCTGATGGCGCCGTCCCCATGCGACATGACACTGCTGATGGCGTCGGCCCCATGCGCCATGGCACTGTTGGTGACGTCGGCCCATGTGCCATGACACCGCTGATGGCGTCGGCCCCATGCCCCATGACACTGCTAATGGCGTCGGCCCCATGCGATACCATCTGTCGACGCGTCATGAAACAATAATCGAATAGAGCCAAATTAGATAGCGCAATCACTCACACATGCCGGTCGCCGAGTCCAGGTACTAACGTCGATGATGGTCGGCGGTGATGGTGATTGCGGTGCTGTGGGGTCGGCAGCTGCTCGGGTCATTTCACGACTGCCTTCGTGGCGTCATCCCCCGGTCAAGTTTCCGGCTGTGAAGGTCAATGGTTCCCATTGCCCGCGCATCATGTCCAGCGGCAGTGAAAATATTTGGCTGTCGGTGGGGTTAGAAGTCGTGTGCTGAATCCGCTTGCCGGAGTCTGCAAACATTCTTTTTGAGCTATTTGGACGCATATGAACAAAGCACTATAAACGTTGTGCTAACGAGATTGAATGAAAAAATAGCGTTGACTCGTCACTTGTGCAAAATCTGTGATTAAGAGTGATCCAGCCATGGTCCATTTGACAGATGGTCTAGCCATAGCCATCGTATTCAGATGGCCGAAGGCTTTGTTCATTAAGTTTTGATCAAGGTGGTCTACAGGATCGGTATGTGTGAAAGTGATTGTAGTGCTCGGTGAGGGTGACACCTTTATGCCAGGTACTTGTCGACAACTTTACGACGTCGCTGATGAAGATGATGTCCCGC
Organism: Pollicipes pollicipes; assembly: GCF_011947565.3. Taxonomy (NCBI): domain Eukaryota; kingdom Metazoa; phylum Arthropoda; class Thecostraca; order Pollicipedomorpha; family Pollicipedidae; genus Pollicipes; species Pollicipes pollicipes. Next base: position 37,917,366 of record NW_023596136.1, read on the forward strand.
TCCTATACCACATACAAGTCCAGCAGACGGAGCCTGACGATAGTAACCAGACGCGCCGCTCTCCCCCGCCGGCTGCCCCGATGACGCCGCCGTCTCCTCCGCAGGCTACCTGCTGGTCGGCCTGGTGATGATGATGTGGTTCCTGACGGTGTTCGCCGAGATCCCACAGCTCAACTTCGGCATCATGTTCCTGCACCAGTCGGACGAGGGCACCTCCGACCCGGAGAAGATGCGCCTCTCGGGCGCCGGCGCCGGGCCCAAGTACACGCAACAGGTATGGCTGGCGGCGCGCCGGTGGCCGCCCTCCCGCCCGCCGTCCGGCCGCGGCGGAGCGACCCACCAGGTCGATGGGGAAGTGTGGCGCCGTGCGGTGGGTGGGTGGCCGGGAGAGGGGCCGTGTGGCGGGGGGGCGCCTGGAGTGGGGCCGGGTGGCAGGCGGGCGCCTGGGGCCGGGCCGTGTGGCGGCTGGGGCCGGGCCGTGGGCCGGGCCGTGTGGCCTGGAGTGGGGCCGGGTGGCAGGCGGGCGCCTGAGGCCGGGCCGTGTGGCGGGCGGGGTGCTTGGAGTGGGGGCCGTGTGGCGGGCGGGGCGCCTGGAGTGGCGCGGGAAGCGTCTCGCGGCTAATAACGCGGTGTCTCGTGAGATGCTGGGCGTTCTTAGCTACCGTAGGCGTTCTTTGGTAAATGCTGTGGCGACCGTGCGCTCGTCTGGACTCAGAGCAGGAAAACGCCGCCGAATGGAATACCCTCGGGCCGAGCGGCGTCTCCACCACGACCGACATTTCGCGTACAGATCGCTGCAGACTCGTTGACCCGTCGCTCAGATTATGGTCGACGCGTGACATTTTACGGCTGTTCCGCCTCAAGAAGTCGGGTTTAACATGAACTCCACGCGAAATAGGAGCGCGCCGGCAATTTTACATGCCGCCGACTCTTGCTTAAAGGGACGCCGCCAGGCGATGTCCATGCTGACATTTTCGTGAAAGGGCTTTCTCAAAGATCGTGAAACCCAGCCGATGCCATTTTCGAGAGATTGAGGTCAAACCTTCTTCCGACGGGTCTGCGGAAATCAAAGTGTCGCAGACACTGTGTTCCTTCCGCTTGAAGTGAGGTGAGCTCCAAGCCGCTGCCACCGTGTGTCCAGGGGCTCGTGGCATGCTCACATCTTCGAGAGCAGCTGGGCCAGTGCGTCATTGATTGATCCTGCTGTTCGACGGAACGGTGGTATTTTCCATCCGGTAGATTTTCGTGGCATCTCAAAGCACTCAGGTTGGCATCATCACTCACTTCCTTTTTTCGAGGTAATTTTGAACGAGTCTCCCCGCTGCCTTTGGCTCGTACTCCCGGTACGTTGTTTGTTTTCCCAATGTTGTACACAATCACTGGATTCTGGCCCAAAATGGCGAACAGTGTTATGACCAGAAGACATAAAAACAGATCTTTTTTTGCCTTAGGCTCGTTTTTGTGGCATTCATTGGCGTGATGCTTGGAATTCTCTCCTGCGCCCGACTTGGGTTGCTTTGCATTAGTGCTGGACGTGATGTCTTAGCCTCTAATCACGCGACGCAGACTTTTTGTGTCGTTGAATTAACGCGTAGCGTGTGTCAATTCTCTTGACTGCTGTTTATTCGGAAACGTATTTCGTCATTCCAGACCTTCTCAAAACAACGCTGGGGTGGATTTCATAACATCGTACAGTTACAAATGTTAAATCGCTGACTCGCACTTTCTTACACCCTACCTTGACAGCACATTCGACTCCCTCATCAACAGATTTTTCACTCCGCCTCCCTCGTCTGGTTGCATCCGACGACCTTCCGCAGCTGCAGCCAGTGTCGAGCGGAGGGCAGCTGGCCCTGTTGCGGTCGCCGTCGGCTTGCCGGCGCCTGTCGGCCTGTGAACCCAGGCCTCCGCTGGCCCGCTCTCCCCAGCCATTCGTAGTCTGCGGGAGCACGGCCCGCCGTCGGCGCCGGCGTTATGCTGATTGACCCGTGCTGATGCTGACCGGAGGGCCGACGCCTCCCGGCTCCGGCGGCGATGGCGCGGCGGGGCGGAAATTGGCGCGGAACCGATGGCCCCGGGCGCCGCCTGCGCCCCCCCCCCCCCCACACACACAGCCGCTCCTGGTCGTCTGGGTCCCCCCAGCAAACGTCTCCCGCGAACGCGCCGACGAATGATCCGGCGGCGTCTCCCGCCACTGTACCGACTCCGGCGCCCAGCGGGACGGTTGTCGCTGATGTCCGCGCGCTCGTCTGGGGCGTGACGGAGAGAGACGCATCGGCATCATGGGGGAACGTGGGGTGAGAAGAAGTAGGGTGTCGCGGGCGATATGCAGGCACGGGGAGACGCCGCGGGGTAGCATGGTGCTCGCTGGTGTTGTTCATGCTTACATACACTCCCCATGATATTTGGTTGGTGTAAGATTATGCAATACTGGAAAGAAAACGTGTTATGTGACGGACATGCACTGAGTGAAATTTTGCGAAAGAATGAAAGGAAATGGTGCTAGTTGACATGCCAACTTAAAGAGAAAGAGTTGAACATTCCGATTTGTACGTTAGCACTATTTTAAAACTTGCAACGCTTGATCTAGCCAGACTCCGGCTTTTATCACGTCACTTTATAAGCAGCAAGCGTGCTTTGTTTTGTTGAGTAGTCATGAATGGCTTTACGCCTGAGATTTTCTCACCATCGGCCCACGAAGTCTGGGAAATTAGCCGAGATGGGCAGTGCTTCGCTTTGTATCGAACCACATATATCGTGGTCCCTCACGAGCCACTTAGCAAATTGCGCTCTGGCACTCAGGTTCCGATAAATGGCTTCGTGCTCTGCTTTAAGCGAGCTATTGAAAAGGATGGGTTGGTGAATCTAGTCTCGGGGTTGAGAATTAGACTTCAGACTTGGCGGAGTGTTTTTCTAGTTTTCTTTTCAATCCTGTCGGGATGGCAAAATGTCTGCACCAACAACAGATGTTTTGACTCATTTGTTAGCTTTCTGTACTTCCGAGGGTTAGCCAAATATTTCCGCTGACTTGATCACCATAGCGCTAAGTCAACCCAACGGCCTATATCATGGCCTAAATTGTATGCAATTATGTCAGCATCACCAACGCATGTTGCAATCATGATGCATCACCAACGCATTGCCGATGCCTCAATTCATAAGTTTTATTCTATTGTCTTGTAGTTCTCTAGCATTGATCATCGTTATGCAGGAGCAATAAATGCATGAGCCCGTGAGCATTATTACGTTGTCTCGGTTTGTTCAGATTGAGATGGCCGACGGATGGCGAATCGCCCACCAATCCCAGGCCTGATTCGGGTGCCCACGCCGAACTTAAGACCTGTTCTAAGCCGCTTGGCAAACTGAGGAAGCTTTGGATATTTGATATTTGCAACCAGATATTTGAGGACTCCTGCCAATTGCCGGCCCACACGGGCGTGTCAAGACAGAGTTTGGGAGATGATAGGTCAGTCTTATGTGATCACTTTTTTACAAGTCTGCTAGTCGCTACGCTAAATGCACAAATACCAGCCATCAGTCGCATCACAGTTATCATCCGTGAGATATCACGAAGGCATCTTGACTGTATCGACCTTCTTCAGATAGCCATGCATTAGGATTTAACAGTGGATGCAAAATGAACACATGGATTGTAATCCATCTTCCCGAGAGGGTTTATGGACAGGATTGCAATGTTGCGTACAGGAAGTGATTGCAAATTGTGCAAGGATATTTTAGAACATGATTTCACGCATCGCCTCCCAGTCTTAACGCTTAAGCTCGTGTGATGCCGGCAATGAGAACTACCATGAAGTGCAGGTGTGCTGTGCCCACCAGAGCTCATTGTACGGCACCTAGTTGTTTAAACGCAGCACTTTATGCCAGACACATAACAGCTTCCGTGGCGGAACACAGGGGCTTTTCGTAAGGTCAGATCCCATCTTTGCGCTGTACGCTGCTATGAACGCACGGTGCGTGACACCGAAGATGAGCCGGGGCTGGATATGCCTGGGCGGAACTGTCCTATTGGCTCGTCCTGAGGCGACGTGTCATGTTACACTGAGGCGACGTTTCGTGTCACAATTTTGCTGACAGGTTTTGATGGATCGGCCGAACAGTACGGTTGTTACTGACTATTGGTGATGGGCTTCCGCTCAATATTTCAGTATCGCGCGGACGAGTTTTTCCACCGTCGATAGCAAGGGGCTTTAAATACATTTTATTTCTATTCCTAATGGTTGAAGCATGCCTCTGACGCGCACAACTCCTTTAGATGGACTGCTGAAAGGTCAAGCACCTCACATTTTATCCAGTTTTCCATACTAAAGCGGGTTTTGGAGCGTGGGCCATCAAACGAGCTGGTGAGTGCTTCAGTCGATGACCGGCTACAGGCCCGGAGGGCCGTTTATCAGCCTCCGGGGGGTGGTGGCTGGGCCGGTGGACACCCGCCGAGGGTTGAGAGAGGCCCGGAGGCTGCCCATCAGCCCCCAGGGATGGCGGCGGGCCGGTGGACCCTCCAGCGTGGGGTCTAGCCGGGGTGGTGGTAGAGCCGGTGGAACCTCTAGCCTGGGTCGAGGCGGGGGGGGAGGCGTTGGCAGGGCCGGTGGAGCCCCCAGTGTGGGTCGAGCCGGGTGGTGGCGGGGCCGGTGGAGCCCCCAGTGAGGGTCGACGGTCGTCTGGCTCCACTCTCGCGTGCTCGCAGTAGACCCTGCCGTTAGACTGTCGCTCGAATCTGAGACCGACGGTTTGTTTGGAGCTGTGGGCTGGACGGCTGCGGTCTGAGATGCTCACGCGTGGTAACGCGAGGTTTTTGTGAGACAACTCTGCACCGCCCTGCCGTTTTGTTGTGAGGTTCCATTCACGGCTTATTACATGCCAACTGAAAGGAATTATATATATATATATATATATATATATATATATATATATATATACATATATGCACATACATACATATAACCACTTAACTGCTAAATTTGTCAGCACTTTGCTTAATGAATTACACTGTATGCAACACATCACATTGTATGTCTAGAGGATATGTGACCGTTGGTCATGCAGTCCTGCTCTAGGCGAGGCCAGGGGGAGAGCTGGTGTCTCCAAACGAGCCTCCGTCTGCATTCCTGGCCAAACACTGACGTTCGCCCGCCTGTTACAGATGGAGAACCACGTGAAGGCGAGCAGTCGGGCCGGTAGAGGAGACACCCAGCCCCGAGGAGACCACACCAGTGCACGCGAGGCAGAAGTGATGCAGTCTACCTTGCTGCTGTCGCTCCCGCGGCCATTTCGGCAAGGCCCGGCCAGCCGCGCAGCTTCGAAAGCCGGCCGATAGGTGGCAGCCCGGTCGCCCGTCGGCAGCCGGCCACTTCAGCTGAGCTGACGCGGACGTTGGAGAATATTGTCGCCGCACGCAGAAGAGCTCCAGAGTGGAGCCGTGGAGCGCGTGTCTTGCTTTAGCGGCGGGCGCGTGTCGTCGGTAACATCGCTGGGAGGCGGCGCGCACGAGACTGCTGTCTGAAGCCCGTCTGACTGCTGTCTGCTGTCTGAAGCCCACGCGGCCGTCTGGGTCTCGTTGGCTGTGCGCCAGCGTGCGAGACGACCTAGCATCATCCTGCCGCGGCGATGGGCGAGGTCTGCCGACCCGGTTGGGGGCGGGGCAGCCTCAAAGTCACGTGATTGCCAGCGCGGCGGAATAAGCTGACCATTTTCGGTGCTGCGGGTCGTCCGACATTTGAGACGGAAATAAGCGTAGCGTTCGCCGGGGTCGGCTTGCAGGCCGCGGGTCACTACGTGCGTTAGCAGGTTAGCGGTCTCTTTTTACGAACATTCTTCGCGTGGACTGTCTTTCAATCTTATAGCTCGCAGTCCTGTTGACGTTAGAGCAAGAGAATGCACCGGTTAGCGTTCTTTCACGTTAACAAGTATCTCAACTCAGTGATTTCATGAGGTCTTGTATGGTTTATTTTTGAACCGATTAGCTGTCTAAACGACGAATATTTCAGATGTTACTGACAAGAGGCACAACGAGATTGCTACATTTTGCAAACTACTCACAGGCGTGTTTTTCGCTCACCAGTATATAATATTTGCGGTAAGACCGCCGGCGTGATATTCTCGACGCCACGAGGGGACCCACCTTAGTTGACCGAGGCCACGTGTTAGCGCTTGGCGTCCCAAGGGCGGACTTTGCTCGAGACACTGCGGCAACCCGCCGGCATTGCTCCCCGCCAGGGTCCTGCGCGCTGTCACGTGGTTGCGAGAGTTGTTGCCGAGAGCTGCCGGAGCGCGGCCAGCGGCTCCGGTCGGTCTGGCACCGCGCCATGCGTGCGCGCGTGTAACACACCATGTGTGCGTGCCATGAGCGGCGAACACCAGCGACAGGTGGAACGTGTAGAGCTAGACTTTCAACATCGTTAGTTCGGATGCATGTCAGTATCGTATCGTGACTTCGCCACTACGTAAGGCAAGCTAGCCCACGCGCTGTTGCGCATGTGGAGCAGCTGGTGAACGGATCCGGGCAGCGCGCGGGGCTCTCTCGCCTGGACAATGAGGCCCGACCCCCGCCGCCCCGTCTTCTCAGCACGGCCCGCATTGCCGGCTGGAAAGTCAGGGCCCGCTCCTCGCGACCCGCACGCCGGTTGGCTGCAGTCACGTGACGTTGTCCTGTGACTGATGGAGCCGGGCGGTGTGTACGTAGGTGGCAGGCTGGATGTTGCTGTTTTGTTACTCGCGTGGGATCATCGTGTGCGCTCCTTATACGGTAGTGGTGTTAATATTGCGGTTTGGTGTTTGAACAGGGAGTTTGAGGGGTCTGTTCCCCAGTCATGTACGGCGTTTCATGTCTGTGCTGACAGCTGTTTCCCTTGTAATGCGTTGTTTCTTGGTCAGCTGGCTGAGGGGCAGGACTTTTTATATGTTTATTTACACTAAGAACTCGTCACAGTTCATGTGTGTGGACGTAGATTGTTCTTTTCAGCATCTCTCGAGCTGTTTTAATATTCTGGTCTTCGTGTGAGTATCCGATTGTCTATAAACTGACTCGAATCTGTGTTTAATTTTCTGTGAAACTCGGCCCAAAATGCGACAAACCATAGGTTTCTGTATCCTGACCATCTTTGCGCAAATGCCTGTTGACCTTGCCAAGGTCGTGGTTCGCATCAGTACGACATCACGGCAGCATTATTAGTATCAAAGCTATTAGAAAAGGCTACGCATACGTGACGCCACCATGGGAGTGAAGTTTGGAAGCCCGCATTAAGGTTTTTGGTTGAAACTACGACAAGGCTGGTAGATACTAGTCACATGATTAAAAACCGTGATTTCGCAATTGAATTGGATGGCAGACCTGTTCTACATCTTTATTTCAATGTTATGTGAATGTATATAATAATTTTCATTTCAAACCTTCTATAGGCAAATCAATACTAGGATCTGACTGCAAAGGTAAATCCTACTAAACCACATTTTCTAGTTGCAGCACCCGCGCCATATTCGTCGAGGCCAACGCGCGTTAATATCTATATGTAATGCGTTTTGTAGAAGGAATATTTATATATATATATATATATATATATATATATATATATATATATATAATGTGTAATATTTACATCCACTAAATTAATGGGCACTGATAGCGCATGTATTTTTGCACCGCAGTACGTACATGGAGTGAAACGTGAAAATAAGGGCAGTGATGAGAGCAGGGCAGAAAATGAGAAGGGCAGGTAACAAGAATTTCGCTTTCGCTGTGCTACGATCTCCCCAGGTGTTGATTAGCTTGCAGATCTATCATGCTGGATGGATTAGATAAAAATGACGCGCAGAGAATTATACCCTAACCACGCTAAAATACCTCTGTTAGACTATTTTGGATCTGAGATATCGACCTCGACTGTTGCCGGAAATCGGCCCATTTTGCAGGAAAATTCTGCTTATTTGAACTGAACTGGCACGCGCTTTATTTAAGCCCCGGGGTTCACCACTCACTAACCTCATAAGAGCAGGCCAATCCTGCATCCACCCTGACAACGCTCACCCTAAGGCTACAGGACGTGCATTCCAACTTCTCAATACGCGTCCGAGGGTGCTGTGAGCCCATCTGGCCTGCCGTATCTCATTTCCG
>NW_023596136.1:37930490-38000689 GCF_011947565.3 Pollicipes pollicipes
ACTTCTGCTTATCAGCACATCACCAAATAAAACACGACGGACATGCCTCTGGCTTCCGTTAAGATGGGATCAGAAAATACAAATATTATGTCACTATTTCTTACAAAATAACTATGCGTATTTCCATGAAAGTAACCTAGCTAAGCCTAATCTTAAAAGGTCTCAACTCATCTCATCCTGTCTAACTGGTTTGCATCACAGCACCATTTCTGAGTCACTGATTCTTGCAAAATCTTATTGCCACTTCCCATGCAATCAACCAACTTAGCTTAACTTAGAGCAGCCCATAAGCTGAATATCATCTTAAATCACCTCACCTATTTGCTGACAGCAACACTTGTGATAAAGATGTGCAAAAGCTTATTTTTGGCTGGCTTCAACTTGTGTTTTCGTTCTGTTCATTTGTGTCAGCTTGTGGACACCAGACAAAGTTAACAACACACAAATCAAAGCCCCTCAAATCACTTTGAGCAACTTGTTCTGATTTTCATGGCTAACCTCTGTCAAGGGCAATAGTGGGTATGCTCCACAAAACAATCTCTCTTCTCCAAACATGACATAATTTATAGATGCCCACATCAGTTTTACTGCCTGCCTTTTCAGCTGCAGTAAAGGCTTCCATTTAGGTTTGTTTGTGCATATTTAGCGGCAAAGTGTGAGATGTTGGCTCCACATTTTGAATGGTATGGTCTGACTGCGTGCTACATACCGATATCTACCACATTGTAATTGCTAAGTAACTTAGGGCATTCCTGTGTAGAAAATATATTGCATACGTACAGTACAGTCATTTGGTAGTCAACAAGCCGTGACAACTATGGACAACATCTGGTTAAAGCAGACATAAGGGACCAATTCAACAAATTTGAGGCGAGTAGTCAAGAGTAAGGAACAAAATAGTTCAATTACACGTCTTGTGGCATCATAATTTCTCATGAAAAACTCGATGGATTAAATAAGAAAATGGCTAAATCTGGTTAGAATCAGTGTTGAAAGCAGGTAAGGTAGGCAATTACATGCTCCACAGGAAAACTTGCTGACTTTTTAAGGGCGGACCTACTTCTGCTCCGCCACCCAAAATGTTAGCATCTTTTGCATGGTTTGGTGACAGGCACGGTCATCCAACCCAGCCACAAAATATGAATGTCAATCATGCCTACCAACCTATAAGATTAAAATGCGAAATAAGTAAGGGTAGGTCTGCATGAAAAAAACAGTTTCCAGTGGCAGAATTTCGTTACCAAACACTTCTGTATTAGCTGCACCAGGTCTGTTCCAAAGTGATGCACGCCAGTATAATGTAACGTGGTGAGGTAGTGAAACTGGAACGGCTTAGATTTTTCATTATCGAGCACCGGTATGAACCTAAAAACGGCTAAGTGAGGGTTTGACAGGGCAAAAATGGCGGTAAAAATAAGTTCCGTGCTTGGAATTGCCTCCTTCATTCCCTGTGAATTGTTCACTGTTGGATTCGTGTCAGAATGTTTGGGTGACTGGCGAATTAATCCAATTTATGTATGAAATACGTGCAAGTTTGCAGTTGGGGCACTTTCCACAGACCTTGGTCAACATTTTAAGCCAAAGACAGTATCTTTAAAGGCAACCAGAAAGGAAGGGAAAATGCAGTTACGTCACACTCGTATGATACCATAAAACGCAATTAAATAAATATAAAGCTTTTGTTTAGTTTCAGTGAAATTTTGTAACCAGCTCATTTGAGTAAGAATCTGCAACAATGAGTGCTCAAACAGAAACATTCAGCTTTTGAATTTCGTTTAGACAACAGTTTTTTCTTTTTCACTCCCGCATTTCGGGAGTCGTGCAACTTAGTAGTCAAGCTTTTTCGGGTAAAAGCAATGCATGGAATAAAATTATCTACCAGGCGTTGCTGGTGTTTGCACCAGGGTTTGCTTTGGTGGTGTGGTGCTTGCGCGGTGAGACCAATGCGTAAAAACCTTGCATTTGGTACACAGCTGTAAATTGTGATACGTTTTGTAAACAAACCAAACTGGATGCATGCAAACACCTTCAGTCGCCGGGGTTCTCGGGCTTGAAGGTACCTGTTGCCATTGCTCTGTGCATACATCGGCATGATTCAGATGTAGGTGAGGCAGGATATAATCATAGGGGTCCAGGTTCTGCGGAGCCTCGTTTATGCTTGATGGTTTCAAGTGAGCTTGATTTTCGAAGACATCTTAAAGCCTCGGAAAGGGAAATATGGGCTTCGTATATGCGGTTAGACAATATCAGGCAGGAATGAAAAAGTCACGCAAAATATGGGGAAAAGGAGTGAAGAATTCCTCCCTATATGGCATTGCTTTACCCCCAAAGTCGGCAATTCTTGTACACTGCTGAACACTGTCCCAGGCCACTTCGGGGCTCCTTGGCGTACAGGACCCTTGTTATGTACTGTGGTCTCCGGATCGATACAGGGGTCCCTGCATTGTCTCAAGGGCCCCGACCAATGCAAATTGCGGGTCCCGGCATTGTCCCTGCTTAAAAAATGAGCCTCGAGTCCCAGACCTGCTGATGGAGTAACCTGGCGGCGAATCTGTCAGATATCACGGTCGTTTAGCCTCCGCTACAGGAAGGCTTTAGGGCTTGGCTCCGTAAAATGGTCTAGGGTGGGGACTGAGCGGGGAACCCTGGCCCTAAAGATACTAAGAATAGGTTTTTCACGAATGTGACGTACCTTTTTCTTGTGCGCAACTATTGAAGGCTGCCACGGAAACCCCCAGCTGGTAGCCGTAAGGCGGGCTGCAGGCTGCAACGCAGTACTCGCATTAGGCATGTTTGACACCGCTAGTGCTGTTTGGTGGTCATCGTCGAACGACTGCTGCTATCGATGTAGTCGGGTGTTGTCGGTTGTCAAGTCTTCCTAACTGCTTCATCGGATATTCATGCCGAATTGCAGGCCGACACATTTCAAGGTTCCTTTCAGGCGTTGGCGGCTAAAAGGCGTCGCCGGCGTTGCCGGCTTTGTTCACATTTTTGGGTGCCAACATTCGACCGATTTCTTTTTAATTTCTGACAAGACATCGTATAAATATCAAACATCGTGACAATACCATACACATGGTTGCAAAATAACGCAACCTGCTACAGTCTGCAGATCTTTAAACGTCGCTGAATAATGCCAGAACACTCAGGCAACAGCACACAACTATATCGGAGTAGACAGCACACATGTAATGAGTAATTAAAAGCATCCAGCACGCAAGAAAAAAAACACTAAAAGAAACACGGTACGAACGCGGAGTTTTCAAAATGTGACACGCACACACACACACACACACACACACACACACACATACACACACACACACACACACGACGGAGAAACACTGCATTCTGCAGCCGGGCGGGAGATTGGCTCATTGACGGAGCACATCGTCAAAGCGGACCAAAGACGCCCTTGACGTCACTCGTGGCACAGATCGGTGTGCTAACAAGTCCTTTGGAGGCGTTGTGTACACGCCAGTAGACTAAAACAGACATGTCCCAGAAGCACCGACTTGTGTTGAATGGCCGCATAGGTCGGAAACACCCTCTGTGTAAGGCCAGTGGACTGAAAACATGTAACGTTACAAACATGCCTAATCTCAAAAAGAAAAACAAGCATATCGAGCTTTCCATCCGAAATATAACACCACGGCTTTGTGGTATACTGCTTTTAAAGCATAACCTCCGTCTAGTAAAACAAACACATTTGTCTTGCACGCACCATCTCCCGTTCGCGTCCGTCAAGGCATCCCCGCAGGCAGAGGACCGGTTGATCGCTCGTCGGCAGGCGCCGCGGCCTGTCGACGGGCCCGATGCCTGGCAGTGAACCCGAGCAGCCGGACCGGACGGCCTGGCCCGGTGGGTGTGTGGGCCCGCACCATTGGTGGTGTACGATGACGGCAACTTTGAGCCGGTGCGAAGCCTGAAGCCCTGTCGTGTGTAATCGAACTACAGCAGCTCGATCGAGACCGACAACGCGGACCCGGGTCTGCTGCAGTTCAATACGACGGCACGGCGGGATGTAAAAGCGCGATGGGTTCTTTCATTCATTCGTGATGCATTCCGGGAAGTCCCGCGGAATGCATCACGGCCCATGCTGTTCGAAGTCCTAAAGCTCATAATCCGTATTGGTTGCAGGGATAATACAGATTACAGCCTGTTCACGAACAGATGGCTCGTGGCTAGATACGACCGCAAAATCTCAAGTTGTAAGATGTTCCTTTCGCCACCTCAAGCCCATTGTGTGGCTTTAAGTGATGGCTGATCGAGGCTCGTCCTTGCTTTTGTTTTAGTAATATTGATATTTTGAGGGAAATTTCTGTCCTTTGCTAACGTGAAGACAAACATGGCCGGAAAACAGCCATTTGGATATAATTCCATGACGAAGGCCTTTTTTGCGGGATGAAGCTGTGTCGCCAACCCACCCTCCTTGGCTACGTCTCTGTCCAGATTATGCCCAGTCCTAAGCGGGCGGATCCAGATAACCCTGTCACCCACTGCAGGCGGGACCGGTCGATGTCTCTGGTGTTCATTCTGGCATGGTCTCCCCAGGTCTGGGGAAGCCACCCGTCGATGTCGATGCATTAGCATTTATTTACATTTTTGGTGGCTGCGAAACACGTATAGAGAAAAACGCAGATACCTGGGTTGAGATTTTGCCTCATTGAACAGGACCACATGCTTGTCATCCTTAAGACTCAACCTATCTCGGTCCAGGCAGCAGTACGCTGCTTTCAAAACTGGCTTGGTAAATATGGCATTGGCATCTTCCCACTCGTGGCACGCATCAGAGTCTGACAGTGTCGCGATCATTTGGTTTCTGGATTTCACCTTTGCCTACATTGTGCATTTAGTTTCACACTTTTCCACTCTGGCAACCGAAATCTGACATTAATCCTTGAAAACGCTCCAAAGCGGGTGAATCCACAGCTGACGTTCAAGCGCGTGACACCGGCTGTACACATCAGACTAGCGCTTGCCATTACAAGTGTCTGTGCTCTCCTACGTCAAACGGATCGCCGTGGTCTCGGCAGTGGGCTGTTCATCGTCAAGGTCTGGGCCCCTGGTCTGTCCATCGTCGAGGTCTGGACTGCTTTGGATTCATGTTGTGCGGCCCCCTCGCGATTAATAAATCTTACGTTTCCTGTGTTGATCGAGTAAAAACGCTGCATTTTGTTCACTTTGAGTGTTGCGGGATGTCACGCCCAATCAGACAGCTGGCTAGCAGGATGACTTAAGATGGTATACAGCATAACTCTAAAATTTGCGTTTTTGTCATGCAGAAAACTGCGTGAAGCTACAATGAACTGTTGCAAATACATTAGTTTTCAGAAAGAATGGCAGCCGGGCGGGGGTTAGCCCGATCGGGCCGATTAAAGTACACGTTTGATCTGTCTATTGCCACCCACTCAGCCTACGACGTCACTTGCAAAAACTATTTTTCTTGCGTCGTTTTACTTGAGGAAGGCAACTTGAACCACTTGGAAAATGCGCAGATTGAGCCGCACGGCATATATCTCCCAGAATCCCATGACTTGAGGTCTGTTTATGACATTCCGTTCGTTCGTCCGTTTCTTGGCATCTTCTCACGACATCCAAGTGACATCATCTCCGCAAAACGACGCCAAACAGATTCATGATCGTTTATCTCCCATCATGACGCACGGCTCCCGATGGCGAGGGCAACATCGTCCGCTTACCGCTTCGGTGGGCAGGCCTGGTAATGCTGCAGTCTCCATCACTACTGATGGTGAGAACTCCCTATGGCAAGTGCAGCATCGTCCGCTCACCGTTCCGGCGGGCAGGCCCAGTAATGCTGCAGTCTCCATTACTATCGATGGTGAGAACCCCCTATGGCAAGTGCAGCATCGTCCGCTCGCCGTTCCGGCGGGCAGGCCCAGTAATGCTGCAGTCTCCATCACTACCGATGGTGAGATCTGAAGGATACGGGACTAGGACCGTTTCAGAACGCGATCTTGTTTATCTTAGTTGCGTTTGAGATTTGTTCTGTCGCCTTGCCCTGTTATTTGCTACTTTAGCCTGTCGCCTAACCGCTTACCTTTTTAGCCCTGTCTGTGTGTGAAGTACCGATGGAACCTCCGTATGAACGCCGCCCACTGTGAACCCACAGGACAGTTACTCTTCCTGAGCTGTCTGACGCGCTAAAGCAGCTGATGACATCGAAAGCCAGTAGTGTAGACGAAGCTTCCGTACATTTGATCGAGTTGACATACCCGTCTCTGTAATTGCGCCTCATCTTTTCCAGATTGTTTTTAGCTCGCTGGTATCCGGAAATGAACAGTATGTGTGCAAAACAGCCATCGTGAAGACTTGCTTACAAGCGGCGATTAGAGTGATCCGCATAACCTTCGGCTTATTTCGATATTGTCGGTGATAAAACTTAGTGAACGAACAGGGTCATCATGGCCCAGATAACTTGGCTTATGGCTTAGATATCGGGCTTATTATCATAAACAGCTTGTATCATGTCTGTCAAAACAACGCACTAAATGTCCCGAGCAACATGGATTTCGCTCAGGTCACTCAGCAATGCAATCAGCAGCACTCAGAAAGTCACTCAGCAATCACTCCGCAGAGTCAGCAATGCTCAGCACTGTCAAACTGCTAGCCAATTACATGGATAGTGACTTAATTACAACGCTGAAGACGACAGAAGCGTCGAAAGTGTTTGGCAGTGTTCTGCTTTGCCAACTCCTAGAGAGGCTTGTATGGTACGGCGTTGACGACCACTGGTTCCGTGGTTGGCTTTTTGGCCGATGTCAGCTTGTTTTAGGTGGTAAAACTTCATTTCTGGGTACGCGCGGCGTACTTCAGGGGAGCATTATAGCATCAATTTTGTACGCATTGTTAACAAATGACCTGTCTTCTTTTTATCGCCGCGGACAACTCACTTTGTATGCCAACCACGCTCAATTTATCGATGCAAATACTCCGGCCAATAATGGCGATCTTCGTGGTAGAGTGAGGACAACTTTAAGCATCGCTCTAAATTGGTTCATGCAAAATCGTTTCAAAATTATTCATCGTAAAGTTAATCGTCTGCTCACAAAATCTTCTCATTTCAATTAAAGCAAAGCTTTAAGGTTTACTTCGGACAGGCAAATATTAACCGCTCTCCCTCCTTCAATGAAGGTTCTCAGAGTCGTTGATGTTAACTTAAATTGGGAGCGCCAGGTATTCGCCGCTGTGAAACAGTGTTATAGCACTTAAGTATGCCTCGCAAATTGAGGCATCATCTGCTAGTTGAAACTAAAAATATTGTGATTGAAGGGCTCGTTCATCCCCCACAACATACTATTTCACAGCGTTGAGTGACTGTTCTGAAAAGCAAGAACATGAATAAAAAAAGCGTTAACTTTTGACGCCAGAATTCTCATCAGAACCAAAACATCCGAGCGCACACCTCATGCCACGAAAACGACCGGGCGGTCAAAATCAACGAACGTTAGGCCCAATGCGACCTCCTAGCTCCCTACCAACTTCTAAGGTCACCAACTACGCTAGAAAGATTACGTGCCATGGTCTTGCGCTCTGATGTACCTGACGGTCTATGCGAGAATCCGCGAGCCCTCTGTTGCAAACCTCGCGTGTCCAAACTGATCTCGCCCGCCAGCCATTCGTGTGCCGCGCCCCTTGGACGTGAACTCGTCTACCGCCAGATGTTAGGGTTCTCACATCAGGGAAACATTTTCCAGCT
Source organism: Pollicipes pollicipes (assembly GCF_011947565.3). Taxonomy (NCBI): domain Eukaryota; kingdom Metazoa; phylum Arthropoda; class Thecostraca; order Pollicipedomorpha; family Pollicipedidae; genus Pollicipes; species Pollicipes pollicipes. The sequence continues at coordinate 37,938,211 of NW_023596136.1, forward strand.
GGTTGGTTGACATGGTTACAGGCTGGTTATGAGAATCGTACAGCCGAAGAGCTTTTCTTTCTTGAAAATAACACCTGACACCTTCTTACGTACCTTGTACTTGAAATGAACTGATGTGTTCAACGCGCTGCTCAGTACATGCGCTGAATCAGAAATAGCAAAACCCACGTTGTAGAGATTTTTATGAATGCATGCATGCATACATACGTACGCACATACATGTGCACATACATAATACATACGTACATACACACACATGCATGCATACATACAAGCAAACATATAAGGATGCATACAAACATACATACACATATACATACATACATGCATACATGCATATATACATGTATACGTACATACAGATATGCATACATACATACATTCATACATGCATGCATACATACAAGCAAACATATAAGGATGCACACAAACATACACACATATATGCATGCATGCATGCATGCATACATACATGTATACATACATACATACACACATGCATACATACATGCATGCATACATACATACAAACATGCTTACATACATACAAACGAACATGCTTGCATATATCATACACGCACATACGGTTTTTCGTGCGGCAGATCCCAACAAACATCAGCCGGTTCGGAGTTTGTGAATTTCTTAAGGTGCTTCCTTAAGTGTTCCCAATATTTCAGGACTTAAGTCACTTAACGCAGCTTTGGAAGAAGATGTTGGGAGGAACATGCGCGACCATATTTTTGTAGGCCGAGGTGCGAGGAAGGACAGACCGAAATCCAGGAAGCTACGGCACTCGGTTAGAGGAGTCGAAACAAACAATACCACTGTGCGAGCGGTATATTTGTCGCGCTGCGTTTCGTATTTATACAAATTTGATTCGCCCCCAGCCGGAAAGACAAACGTGGATGGAGAGGGTATCGCTCAATTTCACGACCATTGGAAAATTTGCTTCTCGTTGGATATGTGGCCAATGATATAAAAAAGACAAAGAGAGATTAGCGCTTACTTCTACTACGATATACTTCTCGATACTCTTCCCTATTTTCGCGAGCGTGTAGCTCAGAAACCAGAGGGCCTTAGGTCTTAAGAAAATCAGGATTGTGAACAGCACCGAAATGTCTTCAAGAAGGCCATTTCAGTTCAAAACCCCATACAGATGTGGACACTCCCTTTAATATTGGCAAATGTTTGAGCTGGGCATGATGGTCGTTCCAGTGCTATAAAAACACCAATGAAATGATTGCACCTCAAGTGGGGCATAGCTTCTGAGCCTGAGTGGTGAAATATTAATGATTCTACCTCCCAAAAACACAGTTGTCGATTTATCTTTTCTTGGGTGGACCACTGTCCTCCCCCATTGTTAAATTTGACATACGATGATGGTGAGTTTGTTCCCCAACCCCCTGAAGCATAAGTAAATGCAATACATTAAAACTGAAGCTCAAAATCATATCGGTTTAAGATGGGATTTCGAGTAAGTGCCTCAAGGAAAAGAGGAGCAGAGAAAGTCAAACTGCGATGTAATGTTCAGTTGATTATTGCTGGCGGAGCTAGTCACAATTTTAGTGTTTCGCCTTCGCACTGTGTTTGCTTGACTACTTTCTGTTTTTCCTGCATGCCGTAGGTTGACATGCCTTGTTGACCCTGGTCTAGTTTGCGACAGCAATTTGACTGACTGCAGCGAGATGCGTCGTTTTTGCGCCTTATCGGACAATGAAACCAAGAATACAATACAATATTACAATACCTATTATTCATTACATGTATAAGTATATATACATATGCACGCACACACACACACACACACACACACACACACACACACACACACACACACACACACGCGCGCGCACACACACACACACACACACACACACCACACACACACACACACACACACACACACACACACACCACACACACACACACCACACACACACACACACACACACACACACACACACACACACACACACACACACACACACATACACACACACACACACACACATATATATATATATATATATATATAAACATATATGCAATATATCACAATCACAATGCTACCAACCAAAAACGTGACCATTTAATTAATCGTCTACGTTTGGAAAAGCCTTCAAGTATGCCGCCCTCCACTTTGACGTGAATATTCCCCAATGATTGGCACCAGCCGACTTAACCGATAGCGACGTAATCATCCAAAAATAACCGCCAATACCACACTAACCGTGTCGAACATGTCTAACGGCCATGCTGCGTTGCAGCCTTTACCGCACCTTGCGGTTACCGGTCAGGGGTTCCGTAGCAGCCTTTAATAGCGGCACGAAAAAGCTTTCATTCTTTTTTCGAGGCCGTACACGTCCAACAACGTCTGAAGTCACGTAACGTCGGCCGTACGTCGAATGCCGTAGCCGGGTTTCGACAATCGACACCAAACAAAATGAGGAACAGCATCTCCCGCCAAGAAAGAGCGAGGAAACGTGCTATAGCATAAATCCAGTTCCTTGCTCACTTGGGGAACTCCAACTCCATAGCGCTGAGGGGAAAGTGGGTCAAATTTGGGAAGGTATCTGTTTTTAGTGCCTTTATGGCTCGGTTATCTCGTTCACTGCGCAGTCTAATTTTGTAAAATTACAAGGATGTGGTCTACAAGGCTTCCCGAGGCTTCAACAGGTCATATATTGACAAAAAGCCCGTAGTTGGCCCGGGAAATCTTGGAGGGAGTCTGCAGAGGGCGTCTGCAGAGTCTGAGCCCGAAGGACCCCTTTTGACTGACGAACAATCAAATACCCAGTTGGAGGACCTGAAGGGCTGGCTTTAGATGACGTTGAGGACCGCGACCCGTAGGACAGGGCCCTCAAATGTCACGCAAAAGACCTCTTGCACCGATTGAGAACACCCTGGAGCAATGCCAGCCTCCAGTTCGGTCAGAGATGACCAATACCGAACAGTTGGTTCCATGTCGGTCTGAGCCCTGAGGCCATTTCCCATGCAGAGACAAGGCTAGGACCCGTGAATTACATTGTTCGGGACTCCTAAAAACATGAGGGCCCCTGAATCAGTCAGGGGCCTACAATGCCTGACTGTTCTGTGTCGGTAAGGGACCCCGAGTCGGCCAGGAGAGGATATCCCGAACAGGGACTGGAACTGGACTCCAAATGTCAGGGGGCCTCCTGAGTCGGTCGGGACTCCCTGACAGTTGCATTGGATGTGAGAACGGGACTCTACCAATTATCGGGCACCTGTGTCTATATGGATTTTGTTGCGTTAACGGGAGCCCCTGTGCCCATCCGGGGCCGAATGGCCAGGTCAAGGGCATCCGGCGTCAGGCACGCGACCAATGCATGACTGATCTCTGCAAGGGCAAGAGACTAAGAAAAAGGCTGGAGCAGTCCTTTGTCTCAAAAGTATACCAGTAGTTATAGTTATATAACTAACCGATGCTTGTATTGATAGAGAGCTTAATTCATCATATCTGATGCTTGCTTCGATATCTTGAAATGTAAAACATGTTCTTTGATGCGATCTTTTTCTCGGCGTTTGGCCAGCAGCTTACGTCGTAAATAATGCATTTCTAGTTGCGCTACTGACGATTTTCGAAAAAATTCAAAAGGGCAAAACTATAAGCACGATAAAAAAACGCGCCCAACGAGAGACGCAGTTGAATTTCATTGCGCCACCAAAAACAAAACCATGTTATTCATACAGAACACCGAGATAAGGATTGCATTAAAGCTGGTGCAGACCTTTTCTGACATGGGTTAAGGATACGTGGCCGGTGACGTTCGTGTGGCACGCTGGCCTATTTCGTGCGGCCTGCGATGATGGGACACGCATGCAGCAAGAGGTTCTAGAGCCCATTTAGGGACCGTAATCAGTGTCACATTATGATCCACATAGGCCTAAATCATGAACAACGATTCAAAGTAGCAGAATAGGGGCACTTTTGCATGAAATGGATAAGTGGTGGTGCGTTGATCGCAACGAGAAGGCGAGTGCTCCTTATGCTGCCCGCGAGAATGACCGCAAATCTGTTCCGATGCGATCTAAAAAAGGCAAAATCGGCCAAGCCGGCTCATGGGCTACACATAATACAAACTAAGCTCAGAAATCGAATTTGTTGTTAATGGCGCTTTAAAAACAAACAAAAACGGCTATTTGACGGTGGTCTGCAGCTTGCATCGACCAAAATCAACTATTTCAAAAACTCAGGAGAAACCGGTGCGGTTCACGAGGTCCTAGGAGTTGCCCATTCCTGCCTAATGCAGTTCGTTCAAACGATTAAGATGAAGGGAAAAACGCACAAAACTGCCCATCAGCACAAACAGCACACATCTGCCCGTCTCTGGCGCAATTAAACCTAGTCATTCGGACCGGAAAACATTACACTGGTAATGTCACGACGGGCGCGTTTCATTAGGAGCGTTGCCGTTTACTTTGCTCTCTGGAGGTAATCATTACTTTCACCAAACACTTACAAATTAATATTAATCTGCGTTATGAATGTATTTTACAGCCCATACTGATAACTAGTTGTACACTTCGACGGTATCAAACAATACTGCCGTAAAAATTCTTCTCTTTCGATAGCATCTAACGACACCTAAATAGTTCTGTACAAAATCATTTCGAACAAACTGCATGACTGAATACGTCAGCTACTTGAGTGTTTCTGTTTGCTCAAGCGCGTACTTCTTGGCTGTAGCCCACACAGGTGCTCAATTTTCTTGGCATTTACTGCAGCCCGCAGTTAGTCTAGGTCCCAATCCACCGGCATTTTGAGGGCTTCTGGAACGAAGCTGGGAGAATAGGATTAGGAAAACGGAGATGTGTTGCTAGCAGGAGGTTTAAATAACAACGAAGAAAACCTACGCATCACCAACATCGCATGACATCTCAGCACGGCTCTCGCTGATCGCAATCTGTCTCGTTTCGTCTTTCTTTATAAAACTAAACTGTCATCGAGGAACAAGCATAACACTCGTTTAAACAACGGCTTCATTGGCTGATCATTTGGCCTCTTGTTTCAAGGTGGCCAGTCCCTCCTTGGAAAACCTCCTTTTCGACAAAAGTCGATGATGCCACTTCGGTGTATCAAACCATTCAGTAACGACGTTACACGGCCTCATGTCAACTCCAGCAAATAGGCTGCCAAACTTATTGCATTTCTATCCAAAAGGATGATGGGATTTTTATAATGATTGGAATGCGCAATGAGGCAAACAAAGAACTCACTGCTCTATTGGTTGAATCCAATCCAAGCCATCTTTTTGCAAACTTATCTTTTCGGCGATATCCGTCACCATCTGGACAGAGGCAGTGCGAGGGTTCTTCGCATACAACAAGCAATTTCTTTTGCAGGAGCACGTCTTCCAGCAATTCCTAAATTTCGTCACCATTTCATTAGCTAGAGAAATAGTCAAAACCCATGATTAAAATGAAAAAACATGTTTACCTTCAGACAAAAACATAGAACACGTGACACCAACTGCATTCATTTCAGTGGCAAGCTTGTTGTCCAGATATGTCCGCTTGCGTGTAACTGCGCCAGGGGCGCTTTTCCTAGGGCGCATTCGCAATACAGCAATCCATCAGGCAAAATGGATTCCTACGGCGCAATGGGTGCAAATGTTCGTTATGAGGCACCGAATTTGAGGACATTTAACCCTACAGATCGCAAAACACGACAGTTCTTTCACAGGCAAACATAAATCTTTTTGGGAATAGGGAATGTGCCAAATTTACCAAAATAACTTGTTTTTTTTAATTAAACGCGCCTGACAGATCCCACGACGGTAGCCAGCGGCGTGTGTCCAACTGGAAAAAACGGCTCTTTAGAGCTGGGACCTATTTTGAACGTCAATGAGTACTTTACACTTTTTATGTGACTTGTAGCGAGGGAGGGCGCATTTTTCACGAGTGCAATGCCGCACCCATCACCAGGCAATATATGCACCTCGGTGAAGCATGCCAGTGGCCAAAAATATCTTGCTTCCTCCACGTAGCTTTAATGTATCCGAGCAAATCATTCGCGCAAATTGAATAACACCCCCATCACTCTAGATACAACACACCGCAGTCAACATGTCAAAATCTCCTATTCGGCGCCCAGCGCTTCGCTCCAGTTTTGCCAGTTAGCAATCAAGCTAACTTTAACTATTTCCGTCCCAAACGTCCACGAGTTTGAGTGATTACACCTGACCATAGAAAAATGGGCCGAAAATAGCATAACGTTAGCATCATTTAGCTACTTCCAGCAAGAGCAGACAGAACATGCATAATGGGAGGTAAAATAAGAAAAGTTTTCAGACAGTGCAACAATACCACGAACTACCGAATGCCGTTAAGGTTCCACCAAATGAGTAATTTAGTACATAATGCACCTTTTTAGCACACAGGTAAATTATTCTTAAACACTCGAATACCAAGTCCTCGGACAGATGGTGAAAAGAAGAGCCTTCAGGGTCCCTGACATCGAATCCTAGGGCTCCTAAAATGGAGATGAATCCTCTGGAATTGGCAGCAGTCCTAGGGTTCGAGGTACGTTGGAGTGTCATGCGCTCCCAGCGCCCTCTGAGCATGACTCAGCCCGAATCCGACCCGCTGATTGGCTACCGGAGCCCCCTCGGTCGACCTTGGCACGCTGCCAGTTCGCGCCGGCCGGCCCATCCCCACCAGAGGCGTGCTGAAGCCAGAGACGCGTCAGGCTGATCCACGCGCGCGCGCTTCGGACCGTCGTGGTTGAACGTCTGACAAAACTCCGTGAGCTATGGGAGGAAAACTGAAGATTCACATCGTCTACTGGTGAGTGGTGGGTGTTTCTAGCTGCGTGATATAAGCACCAACAGGGCGTTGCCCGCGGATATCGTCTGGGGTGGCGGCGATCGCGCCCAAAGAAGCCTGACTTCCGTAGGTGTGGAGCGCCCCAGGTCGGGGATGATGGTGGGTGTCTGGATGTTCACGCAGCTCGGGCAGAGGCGGCGCCACGGGTTTTGGGTTGGGGGTGGGGGTGGGGTGGTCAAGATTCTCCTGGGGGCCTCCTTGACAAGATGGGGCCTGTCCACAGGGGTCCTGGGCGGTCTGGCATCCAGCGGAGAGGCACACCCAGGGCGTGTGCTCTCATATCAAATAGCCACTTGCATCATATCCTTTTTCAAGAGCTCCCTCCGTTTTCACTGTTTATTTACTATCATCGCGTCATTTATTCCGGCTGTCTTGTATGCCGAGAGCGTGAAAAATGTTCGCAAAATAACGTCCCCGCCTGAGAGAGTGCTGTTGCAGAATGATCTCGATCATCTAGTAGCATGGTCGGTCTGATGGAGCCCAACCCTCGACCCTTTAAAATGTAGAATGTTCACCGTGACCCGTACCCGTGCTCCTGACTAGACCAAGCATTACATCAATAGAACCGAGGTTGAACATGGATGCAAAATCAGAGACTGGCGTAACGCTAGATACCAAACTAACATTCACTGCATATGTATTTAACATAGTGCGGACAATCGAGCACTTGTCTCCGTATTCAGTCCTTCCAAGTCGGTACCATCTGGTTAAGATTCAACCGAAGCGCTGTGGTGGCTGCCTATTTTGCAAATGTGCGATCGATTTTAGAATACCGTAACGTGGTCTGGACGGGGGCAGCCAGCTCTCAAACACCGGAGATCGATCGAGTGCAGTGCAGTTTCTTATTTGGTTACTTCCTCTAACATTCCCCGGGCAAACGGCTTCTCTTTCTAACGGTGCGTTGTGTTCGACCGTGGCTCTACACACGTCACGCAGACAGCATCTTCTCCTTCAGTGCATAACTGCTTGCTTGGGCCGTGTGAAGCGTTGGCTGGAACACACCAGCAAAGGTGTCGGGACCAGACCGATTTGCTGTTTCTCCATGACTTGTGAGGGAAATTGACTCAAGGTTCCTCATATCTACCCATCAACCTTGCTTCGAATGCGGTTAAAAGGCGGGAGAGTTGTGTGTGTCATAGACACTGGGGATATCCACCACCATATGCCCACTACACGCAGTACAGCGCTTGGCTGAAAATCTTCCCTCAGATCAGTGGTCCAATGCCTTTTGGGATCCAAAATACATGCATACGCGGTAGGCCTGATCTCAAACCGCGTTATCTGGGACGCTCGAGACACCCTCAAGCCGGCAGGACCGTCGACCGTGGTGCGATGGCTAGGAAAGAATACAACACACAGGTGACCGTTGTAACAACAGTGACATACAACAATAAACAACAACAACAACGATAACACCCGAATAATTTTGAGGTGATTTTTGCCGGCTGGTTTTACGAAGAGTTTCTCCACAGAAACATAATTACTACGCAAGACTCACAGGCTGTAAGTGTGAGGTGTGGGAGTATGCCTTCCCTTTTCCATCTGCATCTTTGTGCGTGATGTCACAGAGCGTTAACGTGCGCTTTCAGATCGCTCACAAGCTGGCGTGCCATATGGTCTACCCCTCATCATATGTACCCCAGGGTGTACCCCTCATCTTGTCCCTATTGATGCATCTACACTCCTTTGCGTTGCACACTTTGCCTGAGATTTTTTCATTTTCTTTGTTGAAAAGCTTAATTTGTGCAGCGACTAAAGCTTCCTGAACATCGTTTTTCAACAGGTTTTTCATCTCCCGGTTTTATTTGTTTTGTAGCTTTGATTGCAAGTAAAGGATGATAGTTGCCTGGAGTACGACTTCACGCACATCACACATTCTTAATATGTTCCAACGGTGCATGAGGCAATTTCAACCACCCGTGACGCACCATTGGATGCTATCTCTGACGAGCCACTCGATGTAATCTGTAACATGCTCTTCGATCTGTTTCAGCGGCGCATGAGGGTACGCCCCCAAGTTCCGCAAAATAAAAGCGGAACTGGAGCAGGCCTTCCCTGGTGATCTCGACATCGTAAGTGTGAAAGAGCTACGATCACCTAGTTGGCATCCGGAAGGGGATTTGCTGAGCATGCGTTCTAAAAATATCCTCCCCGTAAATCCTCAGCTGTGCACAGTGCAAGTCATTGTAGCTTACTGGGATGCAGCATTACTTATGAAATCCGGCACAATCCTGCACCGGTGCTGAATAATTCTCGCCCTCAGTCGTCAGCAGTAGACCTGCCTCCCGGTCGCCGACGAGTTAATCTGGTCAGAGGTATGCTGAATGACGCAATCGTTCTCAACATATTGAGAACCATGACGTTCTCCATTCCATCCCGTCTTAAACCATCCCCGTTTCGTTTTTAACTGGTCATGGGCCAGGCGGTGGAGAGCAAGGAGAGTCAGCCGAGGTCATCAGAGAGATAATGATCCAAAAGAATGGCAGGTGAGCAGCCTAGCCGTCTGCACAGAGGGCATACAGCTCCACTGACCTGGCTCGGCCACTGACATTCGCCACGTATCGGTTTCTGGAAGGTGGACTGAGCATGAGGCCAACCCTGAATCAGTCTCACGCCGCGCACAAGTACAGATCTAGCCACTAAGCGATAAACATGGAGGATACCTCGTCTTGAGACAGAGCTTTACAGTTTCGCCATTCACCTGTCTAAGATACGGCCGTGTTTCTGGGCCGCAGATCGACGCGAAGGTCGGGAAGTTTGTCTCAACACTCAGGACCCCAGTCTAGATCCATTCGCTGTGCGATTGACGTCTGCGATACCATATCTGGAAGCAGCGCCTTATAAATCCGCCACTCACCTGTCAACTAGAGCGGCGTGTCTGTTCGCGTCGCTGCCCGCCGGTCACTAAGCGGCCCCTGGGGAGACCTTCGGCGTCTTCACATGGCAGGTCGGCGGCCAGTGACCCTGGCCAGCAGCTGGCGGGAATGCCAAGTCCAGCAGCACGGCGTCCGCGTTCCACGAGCTGTTACGCAGCCGGGCGAAATGATGGTATCGGACGTCTGGACTGACTCTGGCGTCGGGCGTCTCTTACCATGCGACTCGCACCGCCGCGCCGGTTTTGTGCCGTTTCGCTCACGAAGCGAGGGGACGCGACTGGTCCATGAGGTAACTGTTCGGCGTTGGTGGTCGTTAGACATCTGCCTATACGAATGAAGTGCGAACTGCGAACCGTCAAGGATGGTGACGGTGTATGACGGTTCCAAATCGCAGTGACCTTGAGCATTGCAATGCCATGCGTAATGCTCGCCCTTCAGGAACAACCAGACTAAACTTTGCACGGCACATTGAAATGCACCCACGCGTTTGCATCCGCGCATTCTTCACAGGCCCGGCCCGGTCTAGATAAAAAAACACCCCAGCCAGAACTGGATGTGAAACCAGCACCGCGGAAGAGGAGACATCGGAATAATCAGTGTAATTTTGAACCGCCGGTCCCCCGGGGCGAGGATCGCAGATTGGGGTCGGCGGTAGAAATTCGGCCGCCGGAATGGCCGAGGTCCTTTGTCTGCGAGCCTGATTTGCGTTCGGTACTCAGACAATTTTAACTAGCACCATCTGACAATGGGTGGCTAGATGGGTCAGCCCGTTCCGTGAAACGCACAGCCATAGAGACGTGCATTTTATGTAGGACCGAATTTTTCATGTAAACCTTCCACGGTTTCGTCATTTTCAGCATGCCGTAAGATGCGGCGCGTTTGTTGTACGCTCATGCTTCGGTACGGTGGGCTCATCCGCCTGCGGCTGCTACCCACGTTCTGCTCTTCCCGGGCGCCTATTATCCAACTGTTTGTGACGTCATAGTCGCGTTGTGTGGCGGTCGGTTGTGATAGCTGGCAGCGGTTGCGCCACTGGAGCCAGGCGATGGGAAACCATTGCCAGCTCGGCTGGGTTTGCTTTCACCTCTACGAGTTGCTGACTCGGGCCGAACAAAGGGCGAAAACGCATAGGTAACTCTCATGGCAGCGCCGTCTCGGACCACATAGCTCATTTTTGTAACGTTTTTATCAGACGCGTGTGTTGTGAAATACATTTTTCTGACCAACGTATTTTCATTGTGCTGTCATCGTCTAGTAATGGTATACCGCCCTGAACTTTTTGGTGCATTCTTTGCAAACATTTCCCAGGGCGGTCAGCGCAGGGCTAGACTAGATAAGATATGCTCCACATGCTGAAGAAAGGTAGCAAAAGCATCAAAAGCTTCGCAAGTTGATGTTTTACTTGTTGAGTAAGTCATCTGGGAACTTTATTCTTATGTGCCGTTCCACATCATGGCTTTCAATGAATGTGATGATTAAAGGGAGTCTTCCATATTTGTACGGGTTTTGAACTACATTGCCATCTGGTTCGTTCGGTGCAGTTCACAGCCCTGTCCTTAAGACCTAAACCCTTCTAGTTTCTGAGCTGCACGCCCGCGAAGATGTGCAGACTATTTCGGGGTGACTATTTCAAGGTCAGCCAGACGTCCATGAGGCCATAATAGCGCCATTTAAATTCTGCCATTCCATTGGCCATGCGGCGAGCAAGGCCAAGAAAAATGTAATTGCGATTCGTTTATATCTGACGTTCGTGAGCACGATTTCCAGATAGAACGGCCTCAATTGGCTGTCAATCAATGTTTTGCATGATATGATGACATAATCAAACAATGACGTATTTAGGAGCATATTTTTTCAACAGAGAAATTGTGTTGTCTAGAGCAGCCTTTTCCACCAAAAATATTGCAAATATTTGTAAGTGAGCTTATTTCATCGTATCTGATGCTTGCTTCAGTGTTTTCAAAAGTGGAGCATAGCCTTAAATTCAAACTGAAAACAATTACCGATTGGAGCCTGACACCGAAAGCCGACCACTGATCACCACTCGGCTTTAAGCCTTGAATCAAGTTCCTTACCGTGTCCTGTTTTCTCCTCGACCTTCCCGACCTACCGTGAACATTCCGGGTGGACGGCAGTCCCCATCTCTACAGCTGATATCACACCGCTGATCGATTCAGAGGCCATAACATGACACACGTGTCGGTTCAGGAGCCGCGGTCTGCTGTCGGTGGCAGGCCTGTGTCCCGTCGTTCCTACAAGCGCTGAAGCTGTGGCTGGATCACATGGCTTTGGAAGTTACTACGCCGGAGCAGGCCCCGATTTCAAATCTTCGGATGACATTCGGGATACAGATGGACTTTGCTCTCCACAGCTGTGGCGCAATGCTTCGACTTCCTGCGGATGCAGGTTCTCGCGGGGGCGGGCCTGATGTGGCCGGACCGGTGCAGCCTTCAGCTGTGTCTCAGTCAGCTGGGATCCCGCGGCCATTCGCGTTATTGGAGAGGGCCTTGTTGTGACATCAGTCATGGCGTGTCTGGCTGCGCCACCGGCCTCTGCCCGGTTCAAGGTGAAACATTTTAGCATAGTCGAGGCCGCGTTCGATCTGTCGTCAGCACGGTTATTACCTGGAATCCGGGACGTCATACATGTTGACGGAGTGTTCGATGCGAGGCCTGACGGGGAAACATTTAAGTTTACTTTCCTGTTTTCATTTACCTTGTAACCTTTGCCCTGACTTACCGTTTCTCATAACGTGGCCTGATGGGAGGAGTCGATGCTTCATGCGACCCCCCCCCCCCCGGCGTTTATAAACTAAGATAGATATAGGTTAGCAGAAAGCACCAGTGGATTGACCTCAAAGAGATATTGCGATTGACAATGCTTTGCACGTGAAAGGTAAAAATTAAACGTTTTATGGCAGGTCAAGGATCAAATTTTCCCAAAACTGCTCTTTTTGAGCTTAACAGCCTCATACTACGAATTATGCCTCGTAGCGACGCTCCACCTAAATATGCGTATCCCTTGTTCAATTACGAGTGCAATTATGCATATTTTATGGGTTTTAAGCATCTCGTTATGATATATGGCTCCGTTGGCAATGTTTCGCTGCCGCACGCGGTCCGCAGTATCATCGGCTGCCGCCCGTCAATGGAAATCGACGCCGATTGAAACCGAAACCGAAAGGAAGCCGATGGTATAAGAACATTCGTGGGGAGAAGCCAGAATGAAGGAGCCTGCCGGATCGCTCCTTCCCAAACAATGCGGTAGTGATAGCGTTATCGCCAAAGTCTGCCAGTACCAAAAGGAACACTCGCCGCTCACATGGAATGGAAACACCTTCCACCATAGCGTTGCATTTTGAAATGTTTCGGACTCGTGGATGAAAACTTTTGTGGGCCGACACAGCAATGTTAGACGCAAACGATAACAGTTTTATCTCGTGAACCCCATACCACCCATGTATCGAGGTTAAATTTCCAATTACATGATGAGTTCCTGTCAGGGAAGTTGCAACAGTGCGAGCTCGGCTCTCAAAGCAAATAGTTGTTCTAGATCCGGATACTTTGCTTGCAAACGCCGCGCCACATTTGCACGGCCGAGAACGTCTCAACACACATCTCAAGTGAACAGCAGCGCAGTCAGCAGTTTGACAGAGTTTGAACCAAACAAGCGGTTCGCCTGCACCGATGTGAGTTTCTTGCAAACTACGAGATAAAAGAGAGTTAATTATGTCGAATGAAGAAGCTTCTTGCCGTTCCACTGGTCCGTCACCGTGACGCAGCATGTTGCAAGTCATGTCGTGACATGTGACATTGAACGCGAAGAGATGCCGTGACTTGGCGGTGCGCTTAATGCACAGCAGCAAAGCTTGCTTTACTGCGGCGTTTCCATGGCTTCCTGATTAGTCGGGCGGTCGCGTGGACTGACCATAAATAGGAGAAAGCGATGCGTTCTTTTCATGATGCTCGGTGCCGCAGAAGGCATTATTGTGTGTCTCTTGTAACAAGACCGGCGCCCGTCGATAGCTCAATAGGCCGGCTAGGCCATTCGTCCACCATAATTCTTGGATTTTCTGGCCCTCATATTGCTGCAGAGCAGGGCCACAGTCGTGATTACAGCACTGTGATCCGACTACATGCACGCTTGATTGCATGTTATCAATAGAAAGCTGACACGCGCAAGTCAGCACAGCCTCACTGACCTTGACGCGCAACAGTCTCGCTGCAGAAATGCTCCTGGTTTTGTTTGTGTATAGTGTATCAGAAGTGATCTGGACTGAAACCGATCGTAAACGACGTCGGTACGCTCTTTGTCATGGTCCCGGAGCTACTGGTGTGAAGTAGTCCATGAATCATGCTATGCATGGAGAAATGGTAACAAGGGGAGGAAATTTTGGACAGCGAAGGGCTACGCAGGGTGTGGCTGCAAATGTTGATAAATTTTCGTTTTTTTCCAAGAGCGTAGCCGTGGTGAGGGACTTCAGTGCAGGTGGTTTGTAACCAGGAGAAGGGAACAATGTCCGAAATTGCGCGACGTAATTTACAAACATCTTACATGAAATATGTGTGATATAACGTGTTACTTCGAACTATATTTGAGGAGATCAGACTCTAATTCTTTGCGGGAGCCTGGGATGTATAGCCGGGGGCGACGACTCGAATGATGGCCAGAAGTTGGCATAATTCTGATAGCGTCCGTCCCAATGGCTCATTTGGTTAGAGCGTATGCCTTCCGATTCATCCACCCGTGGCTGGGTGGGTTCGAGTCGCTTTAGGCGCTCGCTATTTGTCCTTGGCGGGTATGGCCTGCGGCCGGCGGCAGCGGTCGCCCTAAAGGTCAGTTGACGTCAGAGGGCAGGACGGACCGTGCCGAGCATTGCGGAACTAGCATTGTTACCGAGCATTGTTAAACTTTCACCACTGAATTCTGCCGTTACCTGGAATTGCGCAACCGGATGGTAGGAATTAGGGCTCACACAACAAGCACTGCTTAGCGTGAGCTCTGATTCCAGAAATCCATCCAATGAAAAGGTTTGGATCACATCTTAAAAGAAATCTTCGCTCTGGATGGCATGTCTACTTGCGCTGCCTTCGAGGTACCACTGGAGGCTTACCGTGAACACCTTTGTCTTGATTTTCGACGTTGAACTGCATGAAAATCACAACTCCATAACCCCATGCATATCGTGTACCCAACGCTTTCCAGCTATCTCAAGTATACAGTTGGCGATTGCCAATGTCCTTCATGTGATCGCCCCCGGCTGCACCCCTCGTGCACTGCGACCTCCCCTGACAGTGGCCGGTTGCCTGTTCCAGACCGGGGAGGGCACCCCCAGCGTCACCGGCTACCTGGAGGTGCAGATCGTTGGCGGCAAGCTGCTGCACTCCAAGAAGGTGTGTCGGCCGTGAGCAGCCA
Source organism: Pollicipes pollicipes (assembly GCF_011947565.3). Classification (NCBI taxonomy): domain Eukaryota; kingdom Metazoa; phylum Arthropoda; class Thecostraca; order Pollicipedomorpha; family Pollicipedidae; genus Pollicipes; species Pollicipes pollicipes. The sequence goes on from NW_023596136.1 coordinate 37,953,348, forward strand.
ACCGGATGTTACGCTTCCTCTGCCGGCGTGACACCCCACTTCGTTAGATCGCTGTGTTTGTGTAATTATATGAAGGTTCTGGTCTGCGACGTATATTTCACGTCAATTAGACTGAGTATTTGAGGATGTTCTCTGAACAGATTAACATTTCCAGCATAGGTAGCAAGGCACAGCAAGTAAGCAGAACCGATAGGGGTCCTGCAACATTTACTCTTTCAATGTCATCACCAGATTCCAGCACCGGTTCGCGGTACTGTAAATGTCAATCCGCTCATGTTATCAATCTGAAAATTGAAAGACCAAGGCAGTCGTGCAAGCGCATCTGGCCCGTCAGGGATGGCTTCCGCAGGCTCAGCTTCCAGAAGGGTTCAAACGTGACCGACGCATTCCAGAGGTTCTGGTGAAATTTTGATATACTTGGGCACTTTTAGTTACGGGTACAGTTGTCTATGCCGATGGAGGGGCTCCAGCCTCCCTTCCGCCAACTTAAAAAAACAAAGTGGGTAAAATAGGGAGGGAACAGTTTTTCGCATTTTGCGTGTATGTTTAGCCGTTCCCCCCCCCCCGACCCCCTTCCCCCCCCCCCTCCTCAACGAGTGATGCGAAAGGCCACCCGCGCTTCAGATGGATTTTGGAAGCTGGATTTTGGAAGCTTACAGTAGTTTAATCGTGACGTTATATCCCGAGCCGTGCTGCTTTTACGGACCTTTATTGCTCGTATATATCGTATTTGTTATCCTCGAACACCGATCTTTGTGCATGACGTGCCATTGCCCACTTGCTGATGACGAGACACAACTCAAATGACAAGTCACGTTAACGTTTGCTTCATCGTTCTCTCATGCAAAATTTGTTCTCCCGAGCACGTGTCCGGACACCATGACCCACCATATCGTAATATTATGCTCTTCGCTAATCGGTATAAAGATGTGGCGCTACACAGCGCGCAGTACACAATTCAACTTATATATATATATATATATATATATATATATATATATATATATATATAATACAACACAACAGACACCTCGCGTCCTCTTGTTGCGCCCGTGTCCTGCTTGGCGCGGCGTGTGGACAACTTCACATGCCCTCTGGCTTCGCAGAACGGCGATGGGTACGTGGACACGCCGCAGAAGATGAACCGCATCATCGAGGGCGTCCGGGCTGCCCTGGCCAAGTGAGGGGTCACTCCTCAGACCTCAGGTGACGCCCCGGAAGTGCACGGGTGAGTAGCGACAAACGTTCACATGTCCGTACGCATCAGGTGTATTTTTATGAGAGGCCTCTTAACTTGCAGCGGTAAATGTGGCATACGCCTTTAAATATTTTTATCATCCAGTTTATCACCTTGGTGGCTTTCCCAGTGGAATGCTTTTTTTGGGGGGATAAGGTGTTCCGCCAGCTAATTATGACGACCGCTATCACTGCCGGTACTGTTTGCGCCATAAACGTGTCAGTCATTTTGGTTCTGAGGTATGATTGTACATTTTGCCTGTCGTTGGACTTGCTGTTGAAAGATAGTCAACTTAATGTCATGTTTTCTCAGAACGATTTGTTGAAATGTTGTCGGAAAATGTTCCATTGTCTTGATCGTATCTTAAGTATTGTACGAATAATTTTTTAAATAACAAGGGCCTGTCTAATTTGTTTGTTACACAAGAGTTTTTTGGAACTAGGATTTGTCCAAAATTTTCTTGCAGGATTTTGGTTGATCTTGGATCTTTTCTTGGGATCCAGGTTTGTACATGCCTTTCAGGCATATGTTGCCTGGACTTTTGTATGCCACACGTCCAACATCAAGGGCAGCAGCCGGCGTTAGCAGATACTCCGTCCAATAAAGCACCTCCTCTAACGAACACAATCGTTAGTGCTGTAGACAGAATGATGTGGGTAGGTCCATATTACACCACTATTTCATGTACATCTCGCAAAATAATTGTGTGACGTCACGACTACGAAGGGGCCGTCCGCTCCGGCAATGCCGCATGACTGTTCCGGCCGCGGGTCGGTGGGGGCCCGCGCCAGCCCTGGGGCGGCTGCCGGTCGATACCCCGCGGCGTGCCGTGACCGGTCGCGGCCGATCGCCGCGGCACAGCCGGCCACCCACCGGCACCCGGTCGGTGCTGGTTCCATCGGGGCTCGTCAGTACCCAAACGACCACTACCCGCGAACGTTGTTTGCACGGGACCATGCGCACGAGAGCCAACGATTTTGTTCCTCACTTAACTTGCGTATTGAGCATATAATCGCATAGATTGCATTACACGCGTATATACGCGTATAGTATATGTGTGCTATAGATATATGCGTATATACGCGAACAATATATGCGTATTATGAATGTCTGCGTATATATGCATGATATACCCATATAATATAGGCCTGTAATACAGCCACCCTGCCGCGTCTCCGACCCGCCGGACACGCGGCTGGACGGCGTGGCACTCTGGCGCGTCCGAGGTCTGTGTGAAGCTCGTCCCACTGACATATGCACATGATATGCCACAAGGACTTGCGACTCATCGGACTTTTATGAGTCGCGAGTCCTTGCGGCGTATCATATGCATATGTCAGTGAGACGAGCTTCACACAGACCTCGGACGCGCCGGAGCGCCACGCCGTCCAGCCGCGTGTCCGGCGGGTCGTAGACGCGGCAGGGTGGCTGTTACGTCTCCTGCGCTGTGGTGGAGGCGGGAGGTGGCGTTCTTCAGCTGTGCTAGGTACCGAGTATGAGGGCCGCCGCCACCACAGTGGACGGGCCGAGTGGTGTCGTGGGTCAGTTACATCGATCGGGCTGGCCGGCTCGTGGACAACGCACAGGTGTTTAGCCCCCGCTCCTGTTGCTAGGCAACGTAGGTCCTGCACCATGCACATATCAGGACCTCCGCTGAGGAAATTTGACCGCGGGTTCGGGGTCAACTCGTCCTGTCCTAGTCAAGCATACTCCAAATTTGATTCATATTGATTTTCCATCTTTGGAGACGTTTTCCGACGAGAGCTAGGGACAAAGACATTGTCGTGCAAATTTTCTGCCCCCCCCCCCGCACCCAGTGACACGAGGCAGGAGCGTTCACGGGGGGCTTATGCTTCGATTGGGTCAGTGCGTGCAGTGCCATGTCGCTGCCTCGCTTAATTTTGGCGATCTGTTGTGTTTGTTGTCGCGTTCTCTGCGTAACATGGCATCGCCATGCCGTATGACTTGTCCGTCCCCGCAGGGCGGCAGCTAAAGCCTAGCAGTTGTGTGATAAAGAAGCACACCCTTCTTTAAAGGCCTAGTCTGAGGCTAATGACTAAAGATGGGCATCTGGAATCAGCGCTTACGCTGAGCAGTGCTTGTGCGAGCTTCAACCACTCATCTTCAACCATCCGACTGCGAAATTCCGTGTCAACGGCAGGATTTTACAACGAGGGCTTAACGTGCTATAATGCTGGTAGCGGTCCGTCCTGCACCCTGGCTTTAGCGGGCCGCTGCCACCTGCTGCAGGCTTTCTCAGGGGGGGCAAATGGCGAGCGTCTTACGTCACTCGAACTGACCCCGCCGCGGGCGGGCGCATCAGAAAACACGTGACCCCCTCCCCTCTCGGGCTGAGGACGCCCTTTGCCTTCCGACCTCTGACCTCCCTCTGACCACTCTGTCGGCAGGCCACCTCGATTGGTCGTGACGTCAGCGTCACCATGACGCCCGCCACCGAAAGCTCAGCTGGCGACGGGCCGAAGCTAGGCGATGACGTCACGGTCGGGCCGAGACGGCCGTGCGCGGCCGGGGCGCGCGCCAAGACTCGCCTTCAGCCTCTGCCTGAAATCCATCTCGGGGACGCTACTTACAGTTCTGCGCGTGTGCTCGTTTGTTCCGTCCATATGACGTGTGGCGTCGGCCTTGGTCACCCAAATTCGAATAGTGATAGGCTTCCACATACATGTTCCGCTCGTGAATCAATGGCAATACAGAGGCGGGGTGGTTGGAGGTTCTGACTTGTTGCTTTGAATCGCATGGCACATAAGTTTCCTAAATTGGTTAATTTGAGAAACGTCATGCGCCGTGGAGCAATCTAACGAGCAGGACTCCCGGTCAATCTGACAGTCGGCCAAGGAAAACAACGAACGTGATATCAAACGCTACACGCTGTTGAAAACTCCCAGCAAAAAGTTCCACGACATATCCCTGGAAAGATTTCTTAGCTGCGAGCTGTAACAGGCAACGAAATAATGAATCTTCTTCACTGCAGCATGACCATGCAAGTGTTGCCATGGGCAGGCGCAAGGCTCCGGGGATTATGGCTGCAACGCCCATTACGACCATGACTCTGCACTTTGCCGCTCCATACCAGGTGCACAGGCGTCCTTGGTCGCCATGCGGACCAGACCAGACCCAGCGGATTGTCACATGCTGACGTCATCTCTGCCGCGCCCGGATTCAAAGTGGCGCTGGCTTTCGTATTCCGTCGTGACAAGGGCTCTGAGGCGAGGTACAGTCGTAGCAGTGGGGCTCCTCTCGAGAGCGGCGCATTTATTCCGCCCTTGGCGGCTGCGAAGGTCGACGGTCGCGACCGTTGACCTTGGCTGTATTGCGTCTGCGTCTGCGAATGCGCCTGTATCGCAGCTGGTGGCCGCCGGCATGCAAATTGGACACCGGGGACGGGGAGCCGGGCGCGGACACAGGGTACCCCACCGGGATTTTTACAAACAGTCCTCGTGGTCGGGGGCCCCGCCAGGAGGCTATATATATATATATATATATATATATATATATATATATATATATATATATGTATATATATATATATATATATAAAGATAAGATATTAGAGCATTCAACTGACACCGTTAGGTATGACGACGGCCACAGTTCCACATTTCAGCACAAACTCTCTGGGCATTAACAGGACAGATTGAAAAATGTCAAAAAAATCACGTGACGAAATATCCTGTTGATTCCTAATGAAAAAGGCAATGTCATAACTTGCAAAGCGTATGCAGGTCCCATGATGTACAATGGTGACTTTTGTTGGTGAATATGAAGTGTTTCTAAAATCTCAAGATCAAGAGAATTGCTGCAACGTCCTGATACGGAAACATTTTCAATGTTATAGTGATTGTCGCACGCGAATGAATAGTCTTAAATGGGCGAAGGGTCTGGGTTAAGTAGAATGCTGCCTCTACGGTTGGACCTTCCCAAATGTTGCTACAATTTGCATTGCAAGTTACGAAGGGTTTAATCCACTTAAGATGCTCCACGCTAAGCAAAACAATATTTTTAAGTGATTGCAGGCATAGGACATTTGAAAAGCTTTGTCTTTTGACCTAAATGAAGATCCAACAGTAAAGAGTTAACATATTCGATTCTAGGTGACAGGAACGGACAAAAACCTTATAGGAGGTTTTTCAAGCTCATTTTTAATTTGTATCGGCTTATTCAAAATAAGGCAATACCAAATATTCATTTAGGCTAATTATATCGTGAATGGTGGGAGGACTCTCACATACTTTGCATCCAAGAAGGTGTTTATTAAACTATCAATGACTGAAAGTGGGAAGCCATTTCTCTGAAATAATTATCTGAGCCGATCAGGTTCGGATTTATATATATATATATATATATATATATATATATATATATATACATATATAAACACGTGTGTGTGTGTGTGCGTGCGTGCGTGCGTGCGTGCGTGCGTGCGTGCGTGCGTGCGTGCGTGCGTGCGTGCGTGCGTGCGTGCGTGTGTGTGTGTGTGTGTGCATAAAGGCATGAATTACATACTTTTGCAGCTTACGATCAAGGCAGCAACACTAAAAAACGAGAACATTTTAAATCACGTCGAGTTGGATGTCAAACGAATCCTTGCAACAAATGTAGCTCGATTGTGTATATAAATGTGACGTGAGCACATTTGACCTGTTGTCAGTTTCATCCAGCCACTTGACCTTTGACCTCCGATCCTCTACTTGGCCTGGAATCAGAGGGCAGAAAACGCTAAGCCATGTGAAATAAGCATGCATATCCCCAACAGAACTTCGCGTGACACTATTCGATTCTTATGAACACGCATTGTGCTTCGCTGTATTGTACATTGAAGTACAAGCACTTCGTTTCATTGTACGTCGAAGTATATCCGATGCACACTTCTTAGAATGTGGGCTTCCACCTCGTGCAGAAGCAATTGCAGTTGATCCTTGTCGCCGTCTACAATGTCTCCAAAGATGTCATTCACCGACACACCATTCTCTGCAATATGATTGGAAACTTTTGCACAAGATTCAGATTCATTATAAAACAGATGGCCGTCTTTCGCTTCTTATTCAACGACTGGCTGGCTTATCTATTCCAGTCTCTCAAATTTCATATTATAGCTTTTTCAGAACATGAAGCTGGAACAGAAGCTGAACCAGGCTAGCATGCATCTGAAGAAGCTGGAATACCAGCAAATGGAAATCATCCACCAGACCTGACCACGCTATCCCCCAGTTGACGAACGGCGCAGCATCCTCGAAATAATTCGCCACTGGCGGATAACAGCGTCGAGGCTACTGGATTGTTTTCTTCATCTCGCTGACGTCATCCGAAACCCGACAGGACATGATCGTCTCAGACCTGAAATAGGCCCCGTGGGAGCACATGACTGCCAACGCTGCTGCGACCACGGGCTTTTTAACCGTCTGGTAGTGCGCAGGTTCTGGCACAGCCTCAGGTCCTTCCTAGGGGCAACAGCGAACGGTGTGTCCGCGTGACTGTCTGCACTGACGACCGCCCACGACCTTAAGAATGACCGAAATTGTACCAGGATGTGCTGCACTACCGCACGGTTGTCGTGCCATGGCCGGAGTGGTATTGACCGTGATGTGTCTCCATTTGACCCATTTGCTACCCCAGGTGGTCATGTTCTTCCTAGCTTCTGGTGACGGCAGCAATAATGGAAAAAACCGCCGTTGCTTTGACACTGTCGTCTACGCCAGTGGCAAACGGCTTTAAAGATGCTGCGCCATTCGTCAACTCGGAGAAAAATTATTTGATCTGGTGGATGAGTTCTCTTGGCTGGCATTCAAACTCATTCATATCGATACTAGCCTCGGGCTAAAGTTAGCGCTCTACAGTTGTATGCGTTTTAAATTGAAAAAAAAATCTTAAAGATCAGTAGGTGCAAATCGCAAAGATGCCCTTCTCCCCCCCCCCCCCCCGAGTTTCTGAGCTACACACCCGCGAAGATGTGCATACTATTTCGTGTAAACGATTTCGATGTCACCCAGGCATCCACGTTGCCGCAGTAATGTCATTCAGATCCTGCCATTCCATTGGTCATGCGTTGATCAAGACCAATACAAATATGATTGCCGAGCCATTCATACCTGGCGTTCCTGAGTACAATTACTAGGTACAATGGACGTCAATTGGCTATCAATCAATGTGACGCGTGTTACGATGACGTAAACAATCACGTATTGAGGAGCACATTACTAAATAAAAAAGTTATGTTGTGTAGAGCAGTCTTTTCCGCTTAAAAGTGTACCGACAGTTATGAATGAACTGCTTTTATCATATCTGATGCATACTCACTGACCTAGCATTGCTTTGAACTGGGGCGGGAGTGAAAAATTTCATCGCAAAAAGACCGCCCGGGAATGGAAAATTCCATTTACGAAAGATGGAGCTTATAAGCTAGTGACTGATGCGTCAACGAACAGACATCTATTTCAAGTTGGCATGGACGTAATATCATAAACTTGACAAAACCGATTTTTTAACATGTTAGCCTATTTAAGTGAAACAGAATACATTAGAGCATACCAACTTCATGACAGTGTAATGAGCATGAAAAATTAAGTAACACGAATAACTTGACGCTGCATTTTGAACTCCCCTTCCGCGGCATTTTTAACACAAAACAAAGCAAAGAAATTCAAAAACAAAATAACAACAGAAAATTCAACAAGGATAAAGCACTTGAAAAAGCAAAAAAAACAACAACTTTGGACTCTTACACATCAGCCCATCACCAAGTCAAACACAATACACATACCTCTGGCTTCTGTTAAGATGGAGTCAGGGAAAACAAACATTTTGTCACTGTTTCTTACAAAATACCAATGCTCATTTCCATGAAAGTAGCTTAACTATGCCTAACCTAAAGAGGTCTTACTTCATCTCATCCTGTCTAACCTGTTGGTATCACAGCAGCAGTTGTGAGTTACTGATTCTTGCACAATTCCTATTGTCACTTGCCATGCTCTTAACCAACTTAACCTAACTTACGGTAGTCCATATGTTGAACATCATTTCAACTCACCTATCTGTTGACAGCAGCACCTATGATAAAACATAATAAAGCTCATTTTTACTGGTTTCAACTTGCATTTTTATTCAGTTCATTTGGGTGTGCTTGTTGACATCAGACAAAGTTGACAACACACAAATGAAGAGACTTCAAATCACTTTGAATACCTTATCCTGATTGCCATGGTTAACCTCTGTCAAGGGCAACAATGGGTATGCTGCACAAAACAATCTCTCTTCTCCAAAAGTAACATAACTTTTAGATGACCATGCCAGTTTTGCTGCTTGAGTTTTGAGCTGCAGCAAAGGCATCTATTTAGGTTTGTTCATTCATATTTAATGACATATTTTGAGATGTTGGCTTCACATTTTAAATGGCATGGAATGACAATTTGCTTATTGCTAATAATTGCCTTAGATTATGATTGCTATGCAGCTTAAAGTATCCCAGTATCAAAATTATAGTGCATATATACAGTACAGTCATTTGCCAGTTAGCAAACCATGACAACTATGGAAAACATCTGGTTGAAACAACCATGAGGGACCACTTCAAGAAATTTGAGACAAGTAATCAAGAATATGGAACAAAATAAGCCTACTGCCTGCTTTGTGGCATCGTAATTTGTCTTATGACAAAACTCAGTGCGTTAAACTCGAAAATGGCTAACTCTGGTTACAAATCATGTGCTAAAAGCTGGGGAGGTAAGCAATTACTTGGTCCTCACGAGACTTACTGGCTTTTAAGGGCACTCTTTCTTCTGGTCCCCCAAAACAAAAAGTCAGTACCACAGTTTGCACAGTTTGCCGATAGAGACTTCCCACTCGCCCCCGAAATAGAAAGATCAATCATGTCCACCAACCCACGTGATTAAAATGCGAAACAACTAAGAGGTGTGTATGATAAACGTTTCTGGAGGGCAGAATTGCGCCATCAAACACTCTTGCATTAGCTGCGTCAGGTCTGCCCCAAACCTCTATATGGCAGCAGAAGGATAGCCTTGCCAGTTAGCCTGGTGAGTTAGACACTCAAAAGGCTTAGATTTATCATTATCGAGCAACGCCATGAACAAAAAATGACTAACCGAGGGATTAGCCGGGCAAAAATGGCGGCAAAAATAAGTGCCGTGCTTCAAATTGTCTCCTTCATTCTCTGTGAATTGCTCACACTTGGGTGCATATCAAATATGTTTGGGCGGCTGGCGAATTAATCCAATTTATGTATATAATACGTGCAAGCTTTAGCTGGACCATCTTGCACAGAAATTGGTCAACATTTTAAGCAACAGATGGTACCTCTAAAAGCAATGGGAAAAGAAAGAAGAGGTACCGCACTCGTATGATACCAAAAAAAAAAACAAAGTAGTCAGATAAAAATAGATAATGATACTGTACGGAAAAATTATGTTTTCCGCTGATTTGACTTTAAATCTCTTAAAATAATTGCTTAAATAGTGATATTCATCTTGCAAATTTCATTTAGAAGACATTTCTTCAATTTTTCACTCCTGCATTCCAGGAGCGATGCAATTTAATGGTCAAGTTTCCCTCGGGTTAGAGAAATATGTGGAGTAAAATTCTCTACCAGGCCTTGCTGGTGTTTGCAAACAGTCTCGGCTTTCGTGGTGTGGTGGTGAGACAAAAAAAGGGGATGCGTGAAAACCTTGTATTTGGCATACTGCCGCCGATTGTGATGCGTTTTGTGACAAACCAAACTTGATGCGTGCAAGCGGCTGGAGTCGCTGGGGGAGGGGGGGGGGGGGGGGGAGGGTCTTGGGCTTGAAGGTACCTGGCGCCCTTGCTCTGTGCATACATATACATGATTCAGATGTAGGTGAGGCGGGACACAGCCATGAGTGTCCAGGTTCTGTGAAGCCTTGTTTATGCTTGGTGGTTTCAAGTGCTCGGTTTGTATGACATCTGGAAGCCTCAGAAAGGGAATATGGGTTTGGCATGTGCGATTAGACAATGTCAGGCAGGAGTGGAAAATTCACATAAAATATGGGGGAAAAGGAGTGAAAAATTCCTCCTCATAGGGTGTTGCCTTGCACCCAAAGTCGCAATTCTAGGACACTGTGCATGCTTCAGTACCGTGAAATGTGGAACATTTCCTTTAAACAAGCAAACCGCCGAATGAGAAGCTTATACCGCCTGTCCGTTTTTTTCGTGAAATGGAGCGGTGTGTAAAGCTACAAATGATAAACCAGAGAGAGATGTGCCGATGATTGAGATCTTCTCAGGCACTGCAGCCGGTGACAGGGATCATTTGCAGTCAGCCCCGCCGAAGTAAATTGGTAGGACAACTGCTCCATGGCCTACTTTTCCTACTAGCCCACACAGTTCACATGTTAAAGGCCTGCTTTTCACAGAGTTGTTAATCGAATACTATCGGACCAATTTCGACGAACCTACCACCAAAGGAAATATTATTTTTTATAGCTGGCCCACTGACCTTTCTTGTCTAGAGAAAACAAACTCCCACGGCGTGGGCGTGGTCAATTTTTTACACGGTATGCCGTGAATTTTAGGGTTTTCGCGGTAAATGTGTTGGTCTCTGTAGCTCAATCGGTAGCATGCTGAATTCATAGCTCAATCGGTAACATTCATTCATTGCATGAGGATTGTGTGTTTGAAGCCTGAGCCTTTCAGAACTTTTCTACCCATAGAATACCTACGTGCGTATTACCTTATAGAATGTGCTAAATTATCTGTCATCAGCCAACGCATGCTGTCAGTGGAATGCAGTGCACAGCTCCTTGCGGTTCTTTTGCAAACAGTCTGGGCACTACGTCTATTCACATTCAAAATACATTCATTATTGTGAAATGCGCGCGACGCTACCTTCAGTAAGCGACCGCCAAAATTCAGCATAAACTGAAAATCTAGCCTACTTCACACAGCTAGTGTACTTGTAGTCTAGTGCTGCAATTTTTTATATTTAACTTCGTTCTACCTGGCATCTACCCTGAGCGGGTGTGAAACAGTGTATTTTCTGTCACCGACGAAATTTGGAACCATCTTACTTGTGACCTGGAGTCAAATCTCTCAGAAACCGCTGCAATATAGCTATAAATGTGATAAGCCACAAAAATATAGACCACTTAAATGCAATGCGACGCAACCATCAAGCATTTTCGTTTAGGGAGTTCATTTAGACCAAGGTGTCATTGGCTGGTCGCTAGGCACTGAATGATAGTTGAGACTTAAGTAATACAATTATCAAGTAACGGCATACCTAACATAACCAGCCTATAGACCTTTTCATTTCCTATTTCCTTTTCATTTGAGTGGAGGGGGCATTGTGGTTCCTTAGCAAGGATGCAGTTTCCTGTATTAAGTTATCATTTGAATCCATTATTGTTCATTTATTATAATTTTAAAGGGCTCAGACTCCAAAACGAATTTTGAGAAACTACATCCCTGCTCCCACCTGTGAAAAGAAAGTGCGTCAAATTGGGGGAGAAAATGTTCTAAGTGCATTTCAGAGGCAGGCGTAGGCATTTTTTCTTATCACATCCCGCCTTCCATTTTCCCCCCTCACCCCTAGGTATTTTTCAAAATTGCATCCCTGTAGCCGTACATTTATCGAGTACATGGCTCTACAAGCGCCTGAAACAATACCACTTTTGGTTTTGTGATGTCATCTTACAATCAGCTGGAAGCGTTGGCGACATTCACTATCTTTGCGTAATGATTGCCCGAGCAGAACTTGCTCTTCCTAACATGACACAAATTATTTAGCGCAAAATTCACGCAGTACTGGTTTCAGTAATTACAAACGACATTTTTGAACACCTTTGGCACCTTCATTTAGCTTCATATGAAATATGACAATAATACTAGCCTTATGCCTCAGAGAAAAACCAGAAGAATGAAGATGTAGGTGGATTGATATTTCGGCGACCTGTCTGTATCGAAACAATAGAAATTCACTTCTGCTGCTGTTTCGACAAAGACATGTTGCCGAAATATCAACTCACGTATATCTCCATTCTCCTGGTTTCTCCCTGAGGAATTCATTCTTCCCGATGGCTCGGAGTGGCCGAACGCTCACTGAATCACCGCCAGCGCGCATGCGCGGGTTCTCTCATGGTGACGCTGTCGTCCCCCCATTCTTTGTTCGTTGCTTTGTCGAGTGAAGTTGACTAATTAGTCTGGCTTGTCGTCCGGATCCGGTTAAATTACCTTTTTAAATTAGTTATTCGTTCGTTTTTTTATACTTCGGAGCGGCTGAGCTCATACAAAACTTAGTCCAACGCGCATGCACGGATTTTCTCATGCTCACGATGTCTCATCTCCTTGCTTTTTTCGGCTTCATCCTGCTTGGTTGATTGATTAACTTCGCATAGCATCTGTGCCCATCTAATCTTTTTGTTTTGTTGTTAGCATCTTCTTTTTTATAATTCGCAGCGGTCTAACTCCGTCGAGTCCTGTCCAGTGCGCACACGCGGTTTTCTGTAACCAGAGCGTGTTTTTTCCCTTTTTCTGTGTTTTGCTTTTGTGTCACTCGGTCCAGCTCGATTTTACCGAGCGATCTTCGCACGGGGTCCATGCTCGGTTGGCAAAGACCCCTCTCCTCCTAGAGGCATTCGCTTCAGACACCGGAGGCACAATGCGGGGAAACCGATGTCAGACTTTCCGAAGCGGACCGGGTCACTGGGCGTTAAGCCGGCAATGGGAAAGAGATCCCCTGCCAAAGGGTGCTAAGGAACTGTAATAACGTGCACTGAGCCCTCTACGTCGCGAGAGACCATCCTGGACTCCGCGAGACCAAAGGAGGTTGCTCGCAATACGCTGGCTGGGGTAGCGCCCGGGAGACGCGGATGACATCTACCCGGCATCGGCGCTCGCGGCAGACAGCGCACGACGAAACGCAAGGGCAACGCGGGCACCCGCGACCCGCCTGCAGAGGACCACTCCTTACGGCGTGGACGGACGACGGAGTTAAGCGCTCGTGACTCGCCGAGAAGTTACGGGCTCGCGCTGCGCCCCGAACGCATTGGAGTTGGAACTCGCTGAAACCGCGTGCAAACGCAAGACCACATCATACATGGGTCGGGGCTTGAGACGAGTCCATTCAACATGATGATGCTCTTCTGTCGCCCCGTTTTTTCTCTTAAAGCTGAGGTAATGCCGGCTATTTTGTCGTTGCTTGCGCAGCAGGTCTCCCCACGCAAAGCCCGTCGTGCCGTCGACGGATTCACGAGCGTTCGCGGCGCAATTTACTAGCGTTATTCGCCGCTCGCGTGCGATCCCCGCTGAGTTGGGCGTACCATGAGATCCACGACCGTTCATTTTTCTCAATGCATCTGGCTCCGTTTCTGTCCCGTTTCAATATTACCACCAGGCAAACAGCGGAGCTGATTCACTGCTTGACCCCTTCTCTGTGTTCACCGTGGTTGAGGGCGTGCAACCATGTACACCGTGGTTGAGGGCATGCAGCCATGTACGGTGCGATTGTAGTTCACGGTGCCCAACCAAACTTACCGTTCGCCGATACCTCGGTCACCCGCTTCATCCTAGCTGTGGCTGACATGTGTGTGTTAATGTCGGGTGCATCGGAGTCATTACATGTCGATTCGGACGCGTAACATCATAACATCATTCGGTTCGTATACCGACCCGTGGGCTACTCATAATAAATTTGCTCTCGTGAGGAAGCGTCGTAGAGGCTGCGGAGCGGCGCCCGCGCACGCACCAACAGTAATGTACGAGTACAGATGCAAGGTAAAGGTCTGTTTGGCACGTACATTTTGTGCCACATAGCTTGATTTTTCTGCTCTCCTGGGGGATGTCAAACAGAGAACGTAGAGGGAAAAGGGGGTTAGGTAGAGCAAAAGGTAAATCAATTGAGGTAATATGACATTTGTATACGCCCCACCGAGCCCCTTTCGTCGCGAGCATTCGTATGATGCTCACCGTAACGCTGTTTGAAATATCTGGATTTGAAGAGCACTGCTGCTCCCCCAAACGTTATCCTTATTCCCTTTCGCCCAAGTAATCCACTATCTAGATTTTTGGCCAAAAGGTGTAATCGGCATGGTGAGAGAGGGCTAAGGGCTTTGCTTCTAGCGCGTTGGTGATGCTTAATGTCCATTTTCATGACATCCTACTGACCTACTCAAGTGAAAATAGTTTGAAAATTCATTTTTTTATGCGCACCCTCCAGGCACACCATGGTTTAGATACCAATGACACCACTGAACTCAGGTTAAGCCAAGCTAATCCTAGGCATCCATCTGGAGGTGTGAAACCCGGCGATGTGTGAAATATAATGGCATTAAATAGTCGGTAAAAACGGCTGTTCCAAGTGAGGGTGACAGGCCCCGGCTGCTTAAGTTAGAACCTGCATTGTTTTTCAGCGGCGATTGTTCTATGCAAATTGTAATGTGATATGCAACATAATTTGTATTTGCAATTAATCAAATTACAAAAAAATGTACTTACGACGGCTCTATGTAATTTAGGAACACCGCCTTATACGCTTCTTGTTGGTGCGACGAAGATGCGAAATCTAAAGCATATTCCAATATCAAAGCAAGATCGTTATTCATTTGTTTGAATGATGCTTCCACGAATACTTGTTTTGCAACCGCTTCATTGATTGGTTTCAATGCGAATAAACTGCATGACACGACGGAATACATATGCGGGCTTTCGTGCTCCATTGTTTGCAAACTTTGCAGGTCAACTTGAAGAAAAATATGCAGCCGCTAGCATTTACAAGTACTTAGGTACTTGGTGGTGAGGTGTAGAACGCTTATAGATGTTGTAGCGCGATTTATGCAACCGAGGGACATTTTCAGCCTATTGACTGCATGTTTCACAGCATTTAAGCTTGTGAGCTGAAATGCACCTACATTTCAGTCTGACGAGGCTGTGGTCAGCTGTGGTCAGTCTGACGAGACTGTGGTCAGCTGTGATCAGTCTGACGAGACTGTGGTCAGCTGTGGTTAGTCTGACGAGGCTGTGGTCAGCTGTGATCGGTCTGACGAGGCTGTGGTCAGCTGTGGTCAGTCTGACGAGGCTGTGGTCAGCTGTGCCCAGGTCTGACATCAGCGTGCGCAGATGTGACCGGTTGTGACAAATGGTCTCAGTGGTTGTCAGTGTGAATTTACCGCAGTCTGATGTGGTGTACTCAGAGGAACACTAACCGGGCGTGGTTAGTCCAGCCTGACTGTGAGCAGATGTGGTAATCGTGGAACAGATGGCATTCAAAAACTAAAGGCGGATGAAAAAATGCCACCTCTCTGAACTTCAAGGAAAATGTAAGCAAGTTACTCTCAAATGAAGTTTGTCTTGTACTACTCCTTGGGTTAATGGGGTTGCGGAAAATGATACCCGTGGAGCTTCCGAAAGTCAAGGATATCAGTTTGGGCCCTAACCTCTCCCCCCCCCCCCTCCAAGGCAGCGTTTTGGGTCCGCCTTCGTCGATATGATAGTTCTTTTAGCCTCCGCTGTCAGATGTCAACATGTACAGACACCACTCTGCGGGATCCGTGCAGACGTTTGGACGGGGATCCCGCCCGGCAGAGACGTGACGTTGCGATGACGTGGGGATTCAAGCTCTGGGTGAGGACAGCGGGCTGGGTGTATGGTAAAATCACCACTGTGGGGTGTAGTTTGAGTCACTGCAATATCCTCGCACAGCTCAAAAGTACTAGTCGAGGGGTTTTCAATGTATTTTTGTTAGCGCTAGATACGCTCAGTCGTACTCCTTGTACTACTACTGACTGACTTGTACTACTGCACTACTGCTTGACCTTCATGTTCACTACCACCGGCCACCGCATGATTTACCTTCCGAAAATTTGGCGTACATGCATGTGGCTAGACGAAAAACGCCGTCGCTCTGACACGCTTATGGCGCTGCCTGTCGACGCAAAGCTGTCCTGGAAGTCAATCCATGGCATTGCAGTCCCATTGGCAGGCTCATCCGTGCGTCACGCAATCATATTGCTTTAGGCAACAATCCGGGTACACGGCGAAACGGTCGACCAGGATCTCAGTGCAGGAGCTGTGGGGTTTGGGGGGCATCGAGCTGCACCTGAAACACGTGAGCGGCGGGTCACTTAGTCAGCTCGATAATATGGTGCATAGGCATGGTTAGATCCCTGTTTCTACCCAGCGCATTGTTTGCATTCCTCTTCCTTCGCACCTGTATGGTGCGAAGAACAAACTCATCTAAAAGAATTGACACCTTTGCACCCTTGCGATTCGCATGTTCATGCGCGGTGTGCGTGAGACGCAGGCTCAACGGCACGCCGCGGCAGGCACGGCACGGCACGAGACGGCACGGCACGGCACGGCATGGCACGGCCCTGAGTGGTTTTATAGACGTAATGGGGAGGACAGAAAAGTGGAAGAGGGGGCACAGTTGGAACGGTGTTGTCATTTTCTGCCCTTTGATTTCTACCGTCCTGCATTTTTCTGACTTGCGTCCTCCGTCTTCTTTCCTCTGCTTTCTCTTTGTTATCTCTATTTTTCTGACCTCTGATCTCGCTGAACTCTTACCTTTCCTCCATCTCACACGAGCTGACCCTGCCCTTCCCTGTCCGCCAGTGTTCTTCGCCATGTACTGCCCTTTGCCATGGTCCGCACTTTCGTCTACCGCTGTCCTGCTCCGTTCTCTGACCTGCACTGTCCTCCGCCCATCCCCATTCTGTGACCCACCCCGCCCTCCGTCCTGCCCCGTTCTCTGGCCTGCCCTGTCCTCTGCCCTGTCCCGTTCTTTGACCTGCCCTGTTCACCGTCTTGCCCCGTTCTCTGGTCTGCCCCATCCTCCGTCCTGCCCCGTCCTCTGGCCTTCCCTGTCCTCAGTCCTGCCCCGTTCTTTGACCTGCCCTGTTCACAGTCTTGCCCCGTACTCAGGTCTGCCCTTTCCTCCGTCCTGACCCGTTCTCTGACCTGCATTGTGTTCCATGCTGCCTTGCCGCATGTCTTGTTTCTTCCTGCTCTGCCCTGTTCTCGATAATTTCCCGGCTTGACCTGTCCTACTGTCTATACTGTTCTGCTCTGCTCCGTGAAGCTCTTTGTCCAAACTATTCCCTATCTCTCTGCTCTCTCTCTCTCTCTTCTCTCTCTCTCTCTACTCTCTCTCTCTCTCTCTCTCTATCTCTCTCTCTCTCCTCTCCTTCTCTCTCTCTCTCTCTCTCTCTCTCTCTCTCTCTCTCTCTCTCTCTCTCTCTCTCTCTCTCTCTCTCTCTCTCTCTCTCTCTCTCTCTCTCTCTCTCTCTCTCTCTCTCTCTCTCTCTCTCTCTCTCTCTCTCTCTCCTCTCTCTCTCTCTCTCTCTCTCTCTCTCTCTCTCTCTCTCTCTCCTCTCTCTCTCTCTCTCTCTCTCTCTCTCCTCTCTCTCTCTCTCTCTCTCTCTCTCTCTCTCTCTCTCTCTCTCTCTCTCTCTCTCTCTCTCTCTCTCTCGCTTCTCTCTCTTCTCTCTCTCTCTCTCTCTCTCTCTCTCTCTCTCTCTCTCTCTCTCTCTCTCTCCTGGTCTCTGCTCTGCCTTTTTGTCTTCCCGGTCGTCTATTCTGTCCTCTTTCCCGCTCTCCGTCTCATTATGTGCCCTACTCTCATCGCAGCCATCTTGCCTCTCATTTGCGCCGTGTTCGGCAACGTCGAAACTCTATACTGCCCTCGATGCTGCCAGCAGCTCTATTTTCTTTCCTTTGCATGCCCCATACTCCGCACCGAATCGCTCTACCCTGACCTGGGTTATGAACACAACAAACATATGTTCATGTAAATATTCTTAGATCAAGGTATGCTACAAGGTTTTGCTGTTGAAAGCTAAACTTATGTCAAAGAGCCAGGGGCAGATTCCTATGAACTACCATGTGAAAGTTACATAACCGTTGTAGGAATGGCTGGGCAGCCGACTGGATTTCGTTTCAATGTGTTTTGTAGGAATGAAATCAAATAGTAAAATGTGTTTTAATCGGTGATCGATATCCAGCATGATCTGACTTTGTATGACCAGAGTTAGGAAATTGCCAAGACTCTAGAGGTGTGAATAAAAATAGGAGTACACTACATCAAGCCAGTCTACATCACACTTTATTTCAGAGAAGTGTTATTTTCCATCGTAGATAAAGCGCGATATGAAGCAACGAACGCCTCATTTTCTCGGAAGGCAATGAAGTTTTTACCTCAAGTGTTCAAGTGTCTAAGGACCTGCTGTTTTCAAACTTCTAATAAAGAAACTTAAGATACTGAAAACACCCTAGTTCGTTACCTTCCGTACTCATAATTATGTATATTTTGGTTCATGGTGTCACTTTAGTATTTGTGGCGACCCGGTCTGCCCATTCATTTCATATGTCAAGCATGTGCTTAACCAGACGCATGCAAAGGACATCCCAGAATTACTGTTGCTGCTCCCTAATCATTTGTTGTCTCCCCTGACCGTGATGGTAAACTCCCCAGAATGCCGATAGGTGGCCGTGCACTGCTGCTGCTGCTGTAGTAATCAACTTAGAGCAGAGAGAAGTACATGCTGGTGAAAGTGGTCCAAAATGACAATCCTGACATACCCTAGTTACTTAGCATGACATGTGATAGCTACTACTGCCCGCCATGTCATAATGGGACCCTTCATTAGCTACAGGCTAGTGGCATGTCCGCGCAGTATTACAATGTGCCACAACATACTTACGTCTCATGTGTTAGCAGAAGTTCGTCATTCTCCTTGCTGCATTTGAGCACCGCGCACTCTCTCAGGTGCTTGGTGGCTCCAACTTTCAAGTAGCTCTGGAAATCTTCAAGGTAGCACTCGTCTTCATGTCCTGGGCCGGGAACAGATTGTCAGCTCGTGGTCCCGTGGTCGCCGTGGTGTACGCCGCTCTTGCATCACAGTGCAACTCCAGCTATCAGCAACGTTACCGGCAGCGGCGCGGCCATGGTCATCAGTCGCGTTGGTGTTGGACTGCTCCGGCTGTCGTCACCACGGTCGGCCTTCAACAGCGGGACACATGGACGGGGAGAGGGCTCTGTGGGGCGTAGCAAAAGTGTAGCGAGGGAGGGGGAGTGTAGCAAGTGTAGCAAGGGGAGGGCAGCTGAAGAGCCGCATCGTTGTGCTCCGCTTCGGCTTCTAAAAATGCTGAAATATTTGTGCTTAGAGTTAACAGCGTAAGCGGGGAAAAGATCTCTCGTAGTGACACGCTGCAATGTCCCCTCTTCTGTAAAACGGGAAAGGGCAGTCGGGGAACGTCCCGTGATCACGAGCCCAAGGTAACTCGGTGCACTGCATGGTCACGGCCCTGACGGTTTTCTGTGAAAACAGACCCGGCGCGAAACGACCAGTCGGTGGAGTCTCTTGCAATGTGTTCATTCACCCACGCAGTGGAAGCGGGTCACGAGAATGGCCCAACACCCGTCTTCACAAGCCACTGGGGGACATCCTGAGGCGGTTCACATAGATGTACTCGGGTGGTAAGAACGGGAGATGCGTTAAACAGAGGAGCGCCGCACAGCGAACCTCGAGCGTAGCAAGCCCAGCGCCGAGAAAAATGGCAACACACACATTACATACAAAATACATTTTCACTTTTAAAACTACCTAGTCAAGTTTCTGCGCCACGCGCGCTATTAACAATGCCGAACATCCCGCAAAAGATAGTGCCTCGGCCTTCCATAGGGGGAGGGAAGGGGGGGGGGGGCTGAATAGCGTAAGATGGGCAGAGACTAAAGCCTAACTTCCCCCCATACAGTTGGATACGAAACGGCACCGCTGCACACAATGGTCAAACCACAAAAATTTCCACATTGCTATACTATCAACACTGCTGACGATGTCATCCACGCTCCATTAGCTGGCGTTGCCTGCCGATGTGACACATACAAGCGGTGCATGCGTGTCACAATGTTGAGTTGTGCATAGACGTATACGTGGCGGACAGGGTCTGCAGTAAGGCAGTCACGTTGGCTTAGTAGTTCACTGACAACCACATGAGCAGTGAAGCCATCCTGGGCGCTCTCACCTGTATGAGTGATAAGTGACGCTGGATAAAATGCTAGAGCACGTGCCACACGTGTTGCCGCCTGGCAGTGTGACACTAGCACAATTACCAAAACCAGAGCTGCGAAGCGGTGCATGTTGCGAAAAAGGGTGCCTGAAAAGGATACTTCACTGCACGAAGTGCCAGCAGTCGCGCAAACGGAACGGTGTGGTCACTATGCCGTCTGCGCCAGGTATGTCAGATTCCGCCAGGTACCACGATGCTCTCAGACATACGCAAAAACCGGTTGGCGCACCCCTTGGTGCAGAAACCGGTTAGTGCACGGTCGTCAAGCGTCTAACTCTTGACCTCCTACCCGTGATTACCATCCCCGACTCCCCAGCCCTTAATGCAAACTCGATCCCCTATGACTACGTCCATGCCCTGCGGTGACCTGATCTGAAAACAGTCAGCTCCTGTTCGTTTCACACTCAGGAAAGGCCACTGCCCGTCTTTTAATGAGCGTTTTGCTGCTGGTTTCGTGCTTGCCATTTGCGGCATCACAGGTCACACAGTCAGTCCTGGCTGCTGCATCAGATTCTGGGATTTCAGCCCCCGACACAACGTGGCTTTGACGCAGGCACAGCCACTGCAGTGCATTCTCGGTGCCTGAAAAAGATCTAGCTTGACTCATTTAATCATGGCTTATTGCGAGCGAGGCCTTGGGTCGAAAGAGGATCGCCGACAAATCGGAAATTGTGTATTTCATGCAGCCCATGTAGGCGCCCCTGCCCAGTTACGCTTTTGCGGAACTAATATATTTGCAGCGAACTATCTCTCCGACATGAAGTTTTCAGCAAGCAAAAAATCGTAATCGTGTTCCTCAAGGAAGTTGTAGACTCACCCATTCGCTTGCCTGCTTTTAAGAAGCAGTTTGGTGCGGGTTGTTACAATTTTCTTAATGTTTCGAGCCATCTCCTTTGCGTATGGCATACAATTGTGGTTATTCGGCTTGCGTTCATAATTGTTTTCTGCTTTCACATTCTTTTCCAGCAGGTCATTGGTAAGAGGGCCCGGTTTACGACCCAACGGTCTGCGGCGGGGCGGGTTCGGGCCGTTTAAGGCGCTTACTATCTGCTCTTTATTGGGATAACTGCGAAGCGCAACTTGGCTGCGAGCTGTCATTTTGTGGGTGGCTTAGATTTGTGTGCAGTTCATAGCAAACGTCTTTTCCTAAACACGTTGTTGATGTCCCAGCGCAGCTTTGTTTGTTCACAGCATGCGTCTTAGCATAGTGGCTTGATATGATCATCCAAAATGCCCATCGTTGATCGTTCATGGAAGGTGGTCAAATGTAATCAAAAGCAGATTTCACGGCATTGCGTGGCCTGATGCGTATATGCTAGAGAAGAGTGCGCAAATGGTACATTAAGCCTACGGAAAATGCGTCATGTGCATTGACAGGAAGTACCTCTACTTAAAGAGAGACTTAACTTGCATGAACCCGACAGACGTGTTGATAGCTGGAAGGTCACAATAAGTAAAGGCTAATGCCTAGACGTGTCACTACAATGGCTCTCTTGAGAAATGTACTACCAGCGCTTTGACACGATCCTGATGCCCTGTCAGCGCGGTGCGACGTGCCCTGTGGACTAAAACTGACTCAATCCTAAGGCGGTAGCTCACACGCCCGGAGGCTTGGTCTGAGAGCAGCCTTATTATATGGTAAATAATCCTATTTGCATTGCTTAAGTAGTCAAGTCAGTCATTAGGATTAATTCGGGTTTCTGGTTTTGTAGCCGAACTCGAAGCCGAGACAATGGTGTGAAGCCGAAGTCAAAGCTGAAGCCGATGACCCCTATTTTGGATCTGTGAAACCAAAGCCGACGCCAGTGGCTTTCTATGTTTTAGAAAATAAAGCCGAGTTTGAAACTGTTGACTTTGAGCTTTTTACCCACGAAGCCGAAGGCAAATCCAGAGGCTTTCAGTTTAGAAACGTGAAGCCAAAACCGAACCATCGATCTTAAACGAGCTCAAAGCCATTGCCCATTTAGCGTGCAGCGTTGTTTTGCGAATCTAAAGACTTTTACTGTCTGTAAAAATTGCATGTAATCACCACACATCATCAGGATTCTGTCAAATGATCGGACTGTTAATCTCCGGCCCTCGTCAGTTATTAGTTGGTGTTGAGAATGCCTTGATGCTCTTTGCTTTAAACCATATATGCGCCGCAGCATTGAGAAGTTGTGTAACATTTTGGAGCAAGACCACAGGCAAGACTTTTTGTGAACATAAGATGCAACTACAGGAAAAATCACCACGAAGCATCTGAACCCGGAGATTCAAGGCGGCATGAGGCTAAGACCGCAGTCATAATGCAAATGCCATGTTAGGCGCCAACGTCGAAGAAGAAGTCAGCTCGTAAAAGTAAAACACAAAGCCGAAGCCGGGACCAGCCGTTTCAAATGACGCGACACGGAAACCGAAGCCGAGCCAGCCGTGACTAATGGCTCAGAGCGAGGCCGAATCCCAAGCAATCGTAGAACAAATGCGGCTTCGCGAGGCCCAAGACGAGGCTGCAGATGGCATCAAGTTAAGTTCGAGTTGCAAACGGCCTGAGACGAGTTGGCATTTCTTACAATTAAGGCACGCAACTGATCGGAAGTAGCAGAATAAAATATGTGGCATATGTTTAAGCTACTGACCTTCTGTGATAGTTGAAAAGCATGAAGTGTAAATGATTGATTCTTATGCTATACTTGTAGTTTAAATGTCGACCATAGGTGCCAAAGTCAAACCAGAAAGAGTGTTATGTGTTCGGATGCCGTGACAGTCTTTCAGGGCCGACTACGCAGGCCCATACCACACACTGCTCGCGTGAGGCAGAGCTTGCGTCGTGCGATATGGTTATCTCCTTAGCGTATACCAATTATCCAACTGTATATATCTTGTGGTGTTCTCGGCGATTTCTTTAAGTGAGATAACCGGAATCGGACCAAAATCTGAGTTCTTTTGTGCGAGGGTTGGAGGTTCCTTGATTAAAGTTTTGGAGAGAGCCCCATCGATCGAAGCTCCTGCATCCGTCTCTGTGCCCATGACCAGCTAACACTGTCCAAAAAGAATAGTCTCTGGGCGAAAGAAAACGTTTTCCTCTGCTTTTATACCACCACTCCAGCCAAAAAGTTTAGATGGCCAAGCCAGCATTGGAGGAGGGAGGGAGGGAGGGAGCAACTCAATCTCGGGGGAGGAAGCAGGATCCTCACAAAATAATACAAATCGACTCTCATGGATCCCCTGTTAGGCATTTGGGCACCATAGCTGGCACGGTCCCCCCCCCCTCCCCGTCTCCCATTGTCTCAGGGATCCTGACCAATGCTAGAGGCCTTCTGACTGGTATTTACGGGCACCGGCCCCGTACCTGCTTGGAAAATGCGCCCCGTAGCCGACTCGGGGCCCTTTGTTGGCATCTGGGGACTCGAGCCAGCACGGGGATGCTCAAATTATCCCAGAGATAGGGGATCGGCGCATGACGCCCTCCAAAAACCATGCGAGGGCCCCTGCCCGCAGGACCCGGGCTCGTTGATCCTGGTAATTAATACTGGTAAAAATATCGGTAATGAGCTTGAAGTTGCTCAAACACCCCATTTGCAGACGAACACTTAGGTCGCCAGAAGGACCCCCGAACAATCCCAGGTGTCCACTGGTGACCGAACGGGCCGTGGACGGTCAATAAAGCTCCTGAACACTCAAGAGGAGGACGCCACTGGCCGGGGGCTCCCCGATAGCCAGTGGGGTCCCTCAGGAGGCCGAGAGGCCCTCAGCAACTAAAACGGCCCATGAAAGGCCAGAGGAGCCCTGACCACATAAAGCCCGGAGAGATCAAGCGGCTGTTGGATGGTTCCGAGGTGTTCTTGGTGTTCTGAAGGGACTTTGAAATGCCGGATAGCCCTAAGTAGATATAACGGCCCTCAAACAACCAGAATGAGTCTGGTGGCCAGGAAAAGCCCACCGAACGGCTGGAGGGCCTGGGGTTACCGCATGTGTTTACTGCACATATAGAGGGAGCAATTTATCACTGTCTGAAATCCAATTCTGCAAAAAACGCGTTTGTAATGTTTCGTATTCAGTACGGTTATTTTTCCAGGCTACGTGAGCCAAACGGGGCCCTCCTAAACGGTCCGTGGACTCCGGATCACCAATAGGTCTATTTTCAGGGCTCAGACTCTTCCCGACCCCCACAGGATCTCCAGCTATGCACAAGAACACCGCCCTCTCTCTAGAAATGTTGACATTAAATTGCATGTGATTGGAAAAGCAATAAACACGTAACACTAAATATATCAGCAACATGCATGTTGTACACCATGCATAACATTTTACCATCAGAGTGCAAAGGCTCGAAGTCCTGCCGTTCTGCTGCAGGCACAACAATCGCAATTCATTAGTCAACCGACTCATCATGCCGTGCACCGCACACCTACTCGCCAGTTGCTGGCTTGTTACATCGACACAACGCTGCGATGGACGCTGTATCTTACTGCAACAGGCAAAATTTAGCTTACACCCAAGTCAACATCTGTGTCCCTGCTTCAATATTGTACTGTATTTTTATTGCTTTGTTGCAGCCATGCAGTGTGATTAATGTGTTGCTCAACTATAACTGGATTGATACGACTGAATCACTCCTGGTTATGCCAATGTCTGTTTGGGACATCTCCGCTGCGGGAAGACACGACGGGGTTTCAGCTACTTCGCAGCCATTTTGTTTGGATACAAGCTACTTGTGCTTGACAGATGTTTGACGCCGCGTAAAAATCAGCGTTCTGGCAGACCAATTCTTTTCCCGTCGGTTGTGACAGGCAACTAAGCTCTAATAGCTGCTCTTCTGAAGCCGTTGTCAAGCTTCGAAAGTACGTTTCTAAACATCGGCAACTATCGATTGTTCAAGTTATCGACCTCCATTTTTTTACAGACCATGTTCATTCGCGATCACAAGCACGGCTTGAAACGATGAAAGCCGACAATGTAACCGGAGTTTCCTTGACTACGCCGCTTAACCAGCACCTTTGGGAATATTGGAGGTCGATCACTGCCATGATAAGAAGTTTGGGACTCAAATGAAGATACTCTATATAAAAAAATGCCTTATGTGCCTGCTTTTCGGCATTGAGTTCGGAGTACCTGTGCTGGCAGCCATCGGCCTTCAATATACCACGAGGTACCGGGAGAACGACTTTGGCAAGCAGAGGTTGATTACATTACATGCAGGCTTGGACTTTATTACAAGTCATTGTTTATACTGTTGGGAAACAATGATCATTTTCATAAATAGCCTATCGGAAACATCAGTTATATTGTGAATACTTGCCCCGAGTACCGACCAGATAACTCAGCATACACACTCCGGCCAGGATGCACACTCCGAACTCCGTGATAAAGTTGGAGATCAACAATAAGCCAGCCGGGGCATGTTTTCAGACCCGGGAACAGCCAACTAACACCAACAAAGTGCAGGTATATCATGAAATGTGAACTCATCTTTAAGTTGCGGAGTTTTTCTGAGCACAGCGCACCATGTGACCGCCCAGAAATCTCGTTACGCATGGAGGAAAGAGGAGTTTTTGATCGAGCGTAACGAAAGCGTAACGGGGAGGGAAGCCAGGTTTGGACAGCGTAACGCAACAGCCAACAAGTCAGGCTTATGTATTTTTAAAAGGATGGATGCCTGCAAGCAGGAAAGGGTTGGCTGCCGGCATGACAGGGAATACGTCAGTTATTTATCTCGCAAATTTAGCTCACTTAGGGCCAAAGCAGACATTTTGGGAGGGACGCTGCACCCAGAACAGCGTGAGACGGGATTTGCGCAGCATTCGCAACTCATATCCAGGAGTGGGGAGGAGGAAGGGAAGACCAAAATGCGCGTCGTATTTCATGGGTGGCACGTTGGGTCTTTCGAGGTGCTGGAATTCAAAGCAAGGCGAACAACGGGGTGCCGAACATGCAAATGAATCAACCCAACACAAATTTAGACAGAGCCAGGCGCTGGTTGGAACTTGGACGCACTCTTGGATAATGAACGCATCCCGGCCACGGGTGTGCAATGAGTCCTGGATACGTCAACAATCGAAATATATGCAAAAAAGACTATACACAGCACACGCCCAGATAAAAATGTATTCAAATTTTAACAGCAAGCAGAGAGCTTTTACCCCACGTGACATGTCTTCGCATCCGGAGACAAGTGACAAGTTCCGGGTGACAACGCTGACACCAAACCCGTCCCCAATTGAACCCATGGCTCTTCGGGTTATCTACGGTCCACTGCCTACCCATCTCGATGTAGCAGCTGCTGAACGAACTCAAGCTCCTGAATGACGTCATCAAAAATCATCTGTCCCTCCCGGCACTCTCCCGTCAGCGCGCTCGCCACACCAACGAGCGCATATGCCTCATAGTACTCCGTGCTCTCCGGCGGTGGCGGCTGTCCCTGCCCGGCCGCCGACGGCGGCGGCACCTGCGGCGGCGGCAGCGGCGGCGGCGGCGGGTGCGGGTGCGTCGGCGGGTGAGGCGGCGGGTGCGGGTGCGGGTGCGTGCCAGAGTTCACCAGATCAAACAGGCCGTGCGGCAGGTTGAAGCCGGCGCGGCCTCCAGAGTCGCGGCCGTTCTTCCCCTTGGCAGAGACGGGAGTCTGCGCCGGCGCCGGCGTCACTGCCTGCTCCGGGGCCGGGGAGGTGGCGGCAGGGTCGGCACCAGTCGCCGTGTCGCCGGCGGTCGCCGTGTCTCGCCGGGCACGAGACTCGGCCGCGGCCGTCTCCACCGGCGGCCGGAAGCCCTTCGATAGCTGCTCGTACGCCGCGACCGGCCCGGCGGCGACGGCAGCGGCGGCTGCGGCGGCGGCGGCAGCTGCTACGTCAGAAGCCTCGGCGGCGGCGGCGGCGGCGGCGGCGGTGGGCTCCTCTGCAGTGTCGTTCTGCGAACTCCGGAAGAAGGGCGGCGGCGGCAGCGGGCCCGGGGGGAAGAGGGGCGGCGGTGGTGGCGGCAGAACACATGCCAACAGAGCACCACGGTCCGGCTGGAAAACAGACCGATCAGAGAAGTGGTCATACTGAAGGACAGCAGAACAGAAACACTAACATGTCGTTTTAAACCGCGTCTTCCCTGCGGATTCAGGGACGTGAGCCATCGTGTCGATAGCTGTTACCTACCCCAGAACGAGTACCGCCCAGTGCTATTCACTACACACGAACCCCACTCCTCACACAGCCGCCGCCCAGATCCCGCTCAGCATGATGCGGCAGCACATGTCCATTAAAGTGTTTTGTTCGGTAATACAAAATAGAAAGCAGATTCTTTGCTCGGGAAAACATTACTTCAGTTTTTCTGTCTATGCCGGTGAGCCATAAATTTAGGTGGCAGCACGGCAAAGTACAGGATACAATACAATTCACGGCCCGCAAAGCACAGGATATAATACACTTCACAACCCGCAAAGTATAGGATACAATACACTTCACAACCCGTAACACAAGGTGGGGCACGCAAGGGGCGCTCTTACGCGCACATCCCGCGTGCGTGGAACAGGGTACCTGGGTGCATTCTGCACCCAGTCGCGTACAGGTACAGACGTCCCGCTCAGCCGAGCTGGCCGACCCGTGTCGCCGCCGGCGGTGTACTCACTATGCAGCGCAGGTCGCGCGGGCAGACGTAGAGGGCGCGCTGCCGCCCCTGGCCGCGCGGAGGCGGCGGGCCCGCCGCGAGGAACGCCGGGGGCCCAAACAGGGCTGAACTGCGGCCCTCTGGCTCGTCGGCATCCGCGGCGGCCGCCGACGAGAACGGCACCGGGAACGGCCCCGGGTACGGGCCCGGGTACGGACCCGGGTACAGACCCGGGTACGGGCCCGGACGCGGCTCCGTGAACGGCACGGGGAACGGCGGACGCTGCAAGGGACGAGAGGTCGGGTGACGAAGCGTCGATGCGGGCCAAAACTGCGGGATCGAGGGGAGAGACTCCAAGACAGTATCGGCTATCACGTGTTGGTGGCCGGACAAGCAGACCAGGCCTTAAACTGTCAGAACGGTGTGGCCGAGCGCCCGGACCCATCGTGCACCCAAAACATACACCAACGGAAACGGCCGACGGAAAAGGTGGACGACGGCAAACGAGGCTGGGCTCCGAACCGTATCGGCAGAACCAAACCCCACCGTCCGACCCCGGCACTGGTGATACGAGATCTGACAAGATAAAATAGAGCGCGCAAGACATAACGATAACATACAATGATAACATAGTGATAAGAAACGATAAGATGCAATGATAAGATATACTGACAACGATACAATACGACCATACATTGATAAGCCCCCGGAGGTAATGACCATATGCTCTTCTGGCACACGATGTACCAGGCCCATCTGGCGCACCTGCTTCAGGGTCTTGAGATGCTGCGCCAGATCCTGACAGTCTGGGTCGTGGCGGGCGCCGGTCTCGAACTTGCGCAGGATGTCTCGCCGGTCCGGCTCGCCGAACTGCCCAAACAGCGGGCGCGGGAACGGTTCGACCCGCCCCGCCAGCCGGTCACCACGCACTGGGGAGAGCGCGCCGGCTACGGTCATCAGAGGTTGCCGCCAGTCAGGGGACCTGAGGTTAAGCCCGTCGGGGGCACCTGGGGTTACCGCCCGTCAGGGGCACCTGGGGTTACCGCCCGTCAGGGGCACCTGAGGTTACCGCCCGTCAGGGGCACCTGGGGTTACCGCCCGTCGGGGGCACCTGGGGTTACCGCCCGTCAGGGGCACCTGGGGTTACCGCCCGTCAGGGGCACCTGGGTTACCGCCGTCGGGGGCCTGGGGTTACCGCCCGTCGGGGGCACCTGGGGTACCGCCCGTCAGGGGCACCTGGGGTTACCGCCCGTCAGGGGCACCTGAGGTTACCGCCCGTCAGGGGCACCTGGAGTTACCGCCCGTCGGGGCACCTGGGGTTACCGCCCGTCAGGGGCACCTGGGGTTACCGCCCGTCAGGGGCACCTGGGGTTACCGCCCGTCAGGGGCACCTGGGGTTACCGCCCGTCAGGGGCACCTGGGGTTACCGCCCGTCAGGGGCACCTGGGGTTACCGCCCGTCAGGGGCACCTGGAGTTACCGCCCGTCGGGGGCACCTGGAGTTACCGCCCGTCGGGGGCACCTGGGGTTACCGCCTGGCAGGGGCACCTGGGGTTACCGCCCGTCGGGGGCACCTGGAGTTACCGCCCGTCAAGGGCACCTGGGGTTACCGCCCGTCAGGGGCACCTGGAGTCACCGCCCGTCGGGGGCACCTGGGGTTACCGCCCGTCGGGGGGCACGTGGGGTTACCGCCCGTCAGGGGCACCTGGGGTTACCACCCGTCAGGGGCACCTGGGGTTGCCACCCGTCAAGATCAGCGGGGGTTGCCGCCCGTCAAGGTCACCTGGGTTCTCCACCGGTCAAGGTCACCCGGCTTTTCTACTGGCAAAGGTCACCCGGGGTCGCCACCTTTCAGTGTCACCCGGGTTCTCCACCGCCCAAGGTCACCCGGGTTCTCCACCGCCCAAGGTCACCCGGGTTCTCCACCGCCCAAGGTCACCCGGGTTCTCCGCCGCCCAAGGTCACCCGGGTTCTCCGCCGGCCAAGGTCACCCGGGTTCTCCGCCGGCCAAGGTCACCCGGGTTCTCCGCCGGCCAAGGTCACCCGGGTTCTCCGCCGGCCAAGGTCACCCGGGTTCTCCGCCGGCCAAGGTCACCCGGGTTCTCCGCCGGTCAAGGTCACCCGGGTTCTCCACCGGCCAAGGTCACCGGGGTTCTCCACTGGCCAAGGTCACCCGGGTTCTCCACCGGCCAAGGTCACCCTGGTTCTCCACCGGCCAAGGTCACCCGGGTCCTCCAACGGCCAAGCCACCCAGGTTCTCCATCGATCAAGATCACCCAGGTTCTCCATCGTTCAAGGTCACGTGGCATCGAAAACCGCAACGACTTATGGACGGTGATGACAGATCCGGGAAAAGGGGGAGGAAAGGCAGTGCCAAAGGTCTGTGCAAGAGCGAAACCATCCCCTGTTCATGAGTTACAAGTCGCCACAATGGCACAGCGCCGCTGGCCCCGCGTCCGCTTCCAGAACTGAATCCAGGGAGCTGGAGAAACGGCTCGTTCAGCGATCAGCGGGATACGGTGACGAGCGTTACTGCTGAAGATCGGCTCCAGGGATTCAAAAGTCACGCGCAGACGACAAAAACCACCAGGGCGAAGGTAAAAATAACCGAATGGTGTCTCGCTCGCAAACCGACAAGTGTTGCGACAAGTGTTTTTTATTCTCTTTCCCATGTTCAGATTTCGTTCTTCCATGTGACACGGCAGCCCCGGGCGTTGATTTCCCTGAGGAGCAATTCGGAGCGCGGCGCATGACAAACATTTCCAGGGAGGCGCGTATCGTCTGCCACCGCGGCTGGCGGCCGTGCCTAGCCTCCGCATCCCGCTGGTGAGTAGGTCGCGCCACCCACCTCAGCTGATGGATGTGGTGCAACAGGCCCTCATCCGGCAGGCAGACGGGCGCCACGTGCAGGGTACTCTGTGTCGTCCAGGTCCGGCGTGATCCGCAGCATGGCCAGCCGGCCCTGCTCCCGCAGCGGCCCCCACGGGCCGTGCCATACGCGCCCTGCGCACGCACGCGCACAGTCAAGCGGACCCAGCCGGAAGAGAGCTCGCCACCTCGTGAAACGTAGCTAATGCTAGCGTCAGGCCATGCGGCCAGGCTGACCGCCTTAAAACGTTCGGCTGAACTGGTTACAAACACAAAAGGTTAGGAAATCCAGCACATTGCTTCGAGACGATCAACCACATCATTACATTATCCAATGTTTTCGGGGAGCCAGCAGGCAGCTAATCAAAGATCAGGAGACGGTGTGGACCATTAGGTCCATCAGTTACTTTCATATCACCACGTGAGCGGTGCGAGAGAGTACACGTGCTGGCGGAGCGGAACGCGGACCAGACGAGCCGGGCGCCCACCTGGCGACGTCTGCACGCGCTCGACGTCCAGCGCCACGGGCGGCAGGTTGACCGGCTGCGTCTCGTCCAGGTTCCAGTCGCCGACGGTGACCTTGAGGTCCTCCGCGTCGACGCCGGCCACGCAGTCTGCTGAGGTGAGCACCCACGCGGCGTGCACGAGCGCGCCGCTGCAGGTGAACTCGTGGTCCTCCTTCACCGTGCGCGTCCACACCGCCGCCTGCCGGCCGTCGCCAGAGGCGCCAGTCAGGCGAGGCGAGGCGAAGCGAGAGGGTTGAGGTCGAGGGGTAGAGGTCGGGCAAGGCGGAACGGTGGATCCGGGACGGCCGGACGGGGTAGGCGATCGCTGCCGACTGCGATCTGACAGGGGAATCGCCCCAAACAACCGTTGCGAGCTCGAGTGCAGACTGCTGATCAGTGCGCTATCAAACCGTTTGCGCGAGGGAGCCTCACGACGCGTAAACAGATTCAAATGATACAATCCGGCATATCACGCTATGGTTTAAAATCATCGACAAGAGGACTCTTGTTTTCCCACCTCCCTAACCGAACGACCGCAGACCGGTGTCGCACGCAACACACCCATGTCAAAACTCGGAAACCACTCAGGACACCACCGGTGTCGAATCGCGCCAGCGGCACGTCTCCACCACACAGCCGCCGGTCACACAGCGTCACACCTGCCAGGGGAACTCCCCGAACTGAGCGGCGCCGCGCCTGCCGTCGTCATGCGGCCCCAGCGGCGGCAGCAGCGGCGGCGGCAGCGGGCGCGGCGGCGGCCGCGGCAGGAACGGGTTGGCCGCCTTGCCGAGCACGCCGCGCCTCTGACGCCCGCCGCAGCGCGGCGCCACCGGCTCCTGCCGCAGGCTGTGTCGCACGCGCCGGATGTGGCAGATGAAGTCGCGCTCGGCGTCGCAGCTTCCGGTCGCCCAGACGCCGGGCGACAAGGAGGCGCTCTTCGGCAGGACGAAGAAGGCGCAGGCGTTCCGGCGCGTGGCGTCCTCGCGTGACGCGAAAGTTCCGGTAGCTGCCGGGCGTCAGCAGGCTGCCTGGCGGGCGGCGAACACGGCGCGCGTGACAAGGGAGCGCCGTCGCGGCACCGGTCAAGGGGGCGTCCGCTGGACGGTCAGGGCGTCCGCTGGACGGTCAGGGCGTCCGCTGGACGGTCAGGGCGTCCGCTGGACGGTCAGGGCGTCCGCTGGGACGGTCAGGGCGTCCGCTGGACGGTCAGGGCGTCCGCTGGACGGTCAGGGCGTCCGCTGGACGGTCAGGGTGTCCGCTGGACGGTCAGGGTGTCCACTGGGACGGTCAGGGCGTCCGCTGGACGGTCGGGGGCGTCCGCTGGAGGGTCGGGGCGTCTGCTGGAGGGTCGGGGCGTCTGCTGGAGGGTCGGGGCGTCTGCTGGCGGGTCGGGCGTGCTGGCGGATCGGGGCGTCTGCTGGCGGATCGGGGCGTCTGCTGGCGGATCGGGGAGTCTGCTGGCGGATCGGGGCGTCTGCTGGCGGATCGGGGCGTCTGCTGGCGGGTCGGGGCGTCTGCTGGCGGGTCGGGGCGTCTGCTGGCGGGTCGGGGCGTCTGCCGGCGGGTCGGGGCGTCTGCCGGCGGGTCGGGGCGTCTGCCGGCGGGTCAGTGCGGGTAAACAACGGCGGGTCGTGTGCACAGTCCCGCGACGAGATCGGACGGTTCGATGTGGATCGCCATAATGTGGCAAGTTGAACGGACCATATCAACGCACTACACGCGTCTGCCCACATACATACAGACATTCAAAACCCAGACCACTAAGTGACAGCAGAGTTATAGTCCAAAGTCTTCAAGTCTTAGACTGAACACATGAACGGCATTTACAGCGGATTTGGGTTTATCGTACATCTGCAGTTTCATCTGGTTATCCAACATGCGGACTCCCGTCATGCCTCATGATCACGCTCGTTGGTCTTGCCAAAAACGTAACGTCACGTCACGCTTCGTCTTACCGTTAACAAAGCGGAACGTTCCGCTGCCATCTGAACTCAAACCAATGTAGTACTTGCTAGCCCCGAGGACCTCGAAACCCTTCAGCATATCCACTATGTCTTGATTCATCTATAACACGGACAATACGTGAGGCACGTCGTACATTTCTTATCTACATCTCAATGTCTTGTGACCTCAGACCCCCGTGACCTCAGACCCCGTGACCTCAGACCCCATGACCTCAGACCCATGACCTATGACCTCAGACCCCATGACCTCAGACCCCATGACCTCAGACCCCATGACCTCAGACCCATGACCTCAGACCCATGACCTCAGGTCCGTGGCCTCAGACCCATGACCTCAGGTCCGTGGCCTCAGACCCATGACCTCAGGTCCGTGGCCTCAGACCCATGACCTCAGACCCATGACCTCAGACCCATGACCTCAGACCCATGACCTCAGACCCCGTGACCTCAGACCCATGACCTCAGACCCATGACCTCAGACCCATGACCTCAGACCCATGACCTCAGACCCATGACCTCAGACCCAGACCCGTGACCTCAGGCCTGCGACCTCAGGCCTGCGACCTCAGGCCTGTGACCTCAGGCCTGTGACCTCAGGCCTGTGACCTCAGGCCTGTGACTCCAGGCTCACTCAGCGCACCCGTTGGAGTCGGACGGTCAGGCAGGTCACCGGCCGTCCTTGCTGACAGCTAGCCCGGGCGCCAGCCCAGCTGCGCTGCTCGACCGCGCCGCCCTCTGTCGGCCGCACTAGGCCGTCGCCCAGCGGGAAAGTAAGACCTCGCGGATCCTCTTGCTCGCAACCGCGTGCCCAGCTCGTCCACATAGCACGGCTCTGCCCGGACGGCGGCGCGTGAGAGGCCAGATCCTGGCGGCCATGACGGCCACGGCGCGCAGCGGGCGGCGGCTAGTCTCGGATACTGCTGAACATTGTGACATCTGTGTGTTTAGCTGCAAGCCTGCCCTCTCGTGGGTCGATGGCTGTGTGGGAGCCATCACAGCCTTGCGCGATGCGTCACGCTCTAACCAGCAGCAGGTTAGGACAGGACAGTGGAGTGCCAGCAGGACAGTGGAGTGCTGGACACTGGACACACAACACAGCGCTCCATCCGAAATGAGAGGCCATCCACGGGAGTCTAGTCCCTGCTGTCCCTGCTCCTCAGAGCACGGACAGCGGGGACCAGGCCAGCGAGGCCTTCACACCCCAATGGTGGGGGCATACAGAACAGTTCACGACATGCGGGCAGCGCCTCGCCGGCACCGTGAAGCGGGAGACAAGCGGGACGGCCTGCCGTACCTGGGTAGTGGTTGGCATCCACAGCACAGCACAGCCGGTTCTTCTGCTTCATACAGCGGGCAACGCTGGCGCTACCTGCGCAGAAGGAGCGGCGCCATGGCGGTCGCATACGCAAGCGGAGGCACAGACGTACTGATCTCGCTCGACGCAACACTGATGCGGCTGGTCAGACTCCACAAACGCTGCCCCCTCCAGCGTCATATTTGTAACACATGCATGGTGAAAGGCGAAGGCCGGTTCCAAATGAACATTTGGTTGGATTATACGGCCCTGTCGTCTGCACATCCCCCATACGTTATCCTACGGCCCACTCCCTCAGCTCAGTCTGTCCGAGCGTTGTCTTCCAGACTACCCGTGGCGCTTTGGGTGGATGTGGAGTCGCTTCGGTGCTCGCTATTTGCCCCCGGCTCGGATGGCACGCGGCCGGTGGCAGCGACCGCATCACCACGGTCAGGAGGCGAGGCCAGAAGACCGCTTGGGCCATGATGAGCATTGCGGCGCGTTACAGAATCTCGCGACCAGATGGGGCAGTCAGGGTTCACACGTCAAACGTTGCTTGGCGAGATCTGACCCCAGAAATCCATCCCATCAAAATGTTCAAGTCAATTCGAGTCGTTCAGGCTATAAACGTCTAATGGAGTGAAGAGAGACTTCGCCAAAATCAATTGCACGCTAATCAGATGACACCAGCCCAGCGGAAAATCCCAACCCTGGCAATAGTGCGTGTGCGTGGGCGGGGGGGGGGGGGGCGGAGCGAGGGGGGTAGAAGAGCACAGCACTTCCCAATATGCGTTGCGCCAGGCGAGATACCTCCTAGGTCAAAATAAATGCACTTCGGGACACTTGTATGCAGACCGTTAGAGATAGGCCTAACTGACCCGTCTCGCAGACGTAGAAGGCCGTGGACTCGCAGCTGGCGCTCTCCAGCTGAGACAGCGAGTCGGTCCGGGACGTCGCCTTAAGGCATTGCTTCGACTTGGAGCCTGCCGAAGTGTTTGGGAGTAAATGGGACCGCACATCGCCAATGCCTTCGTCAGCCAGCGATGGCGCTTCGTCACCGACTATAAACATCGATTACGCACGACTTGTTTGTACTCTTACACGGATGTATTGAACCTGCACTAAACTCGTATTCGTGCGGACATTTGTGTATTGCCGACCCATGATTTGGCGACGGTTTTGGACACGTAGGAGTGAAACTAACTCAGGATTGGAGGACTGCTGCAAGCAGGTGAGAGAAAGTACGTGGGATCTGCCACATAGTGAGTTTTAACAGCAGAAAAGAAGGATGCAGTGTGGAAAGTGTGTCAACACGAATACAGATTTCAGTCGTACACAACTGGACGTCAGCATTCGTGCTGCGATAGTATCCTCGTTCCTGCCTTACCATACCAGCTTTTAGCAGCACCTCCCATCCGCGGAAAATGAACGCGACGCAGAATGTCAAATCGGAGTGGGGTAGGGAATACTCGCCTTAAAGGAGCAAGTAAGGCGTGAGCTATGGAGCGGGGCAGCTACATACATTGCTGAACTGCATGCGATAACGACAAAGCCCGACGATACAACGCCAAATCCCCCGCCCAGTCATCAACAGTCAGTCAACAGTCAGTCAACAGTCAGTCAACAGTCAGTCAACAGTCAGTCAACAGTCAGTCAACAGTCAGTCAACAGTCAGTCAACAGTCAGTCAACAGTCAGTCAACAGTCAGTCAACAGTCAGTCAACAGTCAGTCAACATCCATCAACAGTCGGTCAACAGTCGGTCAACAGTCAGTCAACAGTCAGTCAACAGTCAGTCAACAGTCAGTCAACAGTCAGTCAACAGTCGTCAACAGTCGTCAACAGTCGTCAACAGTCGTCAACAGTCAGTCAACAGTCAGTCAACAGCCAGCTGACCGGCGACGGCAATCACCGTCTGTAGGCGGCTGGAGGCCAAGCGTCTCAAAGTCGATCGGTTCGCCGGTGGTGGCCCAAAGCCAGAGGGCGCGGCCGTCGTCCCAGAGGCCGTCCGTCCAGTGCGGCCCGAAGCGGGAGAGCACGGTCAGCTCCTCGGAGCTCTCCAGCACGGGCGGGTGGGCGCTGAGCGCGGCGCACTCGGCCACCGCCTCGTGCCGCGTCACAGGCAGCTCGGGCGACACCAGGTAACAGCTGGTCAGGTCCAGGGAGTCCCAGCCGGGCCGGCACTGGCCTGCCGGGCGGACGGGCGCCGGTCACAGCCGAGGTCAGCACGGGGGTAGCGTGTCAAGCACGGGACGGTAGTCTGAGCCGTGGTCAACACGATGGGGGGGAGGGGGGTCTAGCGAGGGACGGAGCCGCGTTCGGAGCGAGGTCAACATGGGGGGGGAGCAGCAGCAAGGCGTCCGTGTCTGGCGAGGGACGGTGGTCAGAGCCGCGTTCAGAGCGAGGGCAACATGGGTGGAGCAGCAGCAAGGCGTCCGTATGTGGCGGCAATGTTGCGTGCTGGCCGTGAACATCAGAACATAAGAGGTGATCAGGGCAATATCTAGCGTGTTCCTAGATGAGCTGAATGACATATTAAAATATATCATATCAAAACATATCCAAGTGGTTGCATACAAAAATCCAGCAAAGCCTTGAGTTTGTATCAAACGTATACACTATTGTTGCTCATAGGACGGCAGCAGAGCAGAGCAGAGCCCACCAGCTCCCTGGCCACACCATTCCCGCAAACGCTCACCCATCGTGTGAACGGCTCGACAGTGGAGGGGGTCGAGTGGGGTGGGGTGGGGTGGGGTGCGGGGCGGGGCGGGGGTGTACTCACGGGAACAGTCCTCGGGGTGCACGCACTTGGTGTCCGGCGGACACACCCCGCCGTGGAACTGCTTCTGAGGCCGCGGTCAGGTGCACCGGCGGCAGCGGCGGCAGCGGCGGCAGCGGCGGGAAGGGCGGCGGTGGCGGCACGAGCCCCACCGCTCCGGCCGCGCCCAGCGCCGCCACCAGCAGCCAGACTGGAACGGGCGCCCCCACCCGCCCGGCGTCACGGGGATGCGGGATGAGGGGTCGATGGGCTACAGACTGCCGTGTCCGCACCGCGGGTAATGGCATACGGGTTCGTTGATCGTACACGTCTTCATGACTATCCATCGCAAGCTTTCCAGAGCTACCGCAGCTTCAGACAGACGCGATGCACCCCCGGCGGTGGAATCTCACGGTATGGGGCGGCGGGTATGCCAGCGCAATTTACTCCTTGGCCTACCGTGTATGATAATCAAGCTCACTTCGCCCGTCGCACGCCATTTACATTACGATAAGATGCTAACGCACAGCTCTGCATGGCGATTTAAAACAAATGTATGGATGCAAGCCTTCAAGAAAAAGTCCAAGCATGATCAAAAGCAAATAACAAACATTCACAGACGCCATCACAATCTTACGGCGTATCATAGCGGCGCTCCGCTGAGCGAGTCCGTCCGCACCGGCGCTGCAGCACCTCCACTGGCACGGGTCGCGACCCCAGACTGACCGCGGCCGGCGCCGAGGTCACAAGGTCACCGCCACCGCCCGGGGCGACCGCCGCGGGCCATCGAGCGGCGGCGCCCCCGAACGGCGGACGCTGAAAACTGCAGACGATTGCCCAACGAGCTGCATTGAGGTGGGAATAAAGACAGTGAGTAAATGTTTGCACTCTTCTTGAATGGTTCCAAGCTCATCCAACTTCGAGCCGTTCCGTCAGGAAAACGGATATTGACAGGACATCATGAGCTATGCATTTTCGAGCCATGGACTTTCCCGGCATGAGGGTGTTTATGCAGCAAAATCGCTCTCGCTTCATCGCTGGTTTCTTTCATCGGCGCGTCCACCAACGGAACGAAGCGTGTCGTTTCTTCCACTGGTCACGGCAGGCGCTACGTGGACACGTGTCGTGTCTGTGAGACCGCACGTACTCAACGTTAGTCGCCAGGAGCGACAAAAACATCGCAGAACTGCCCTAAAATGACGTTCCCGCTTTGGCTACACGGCCTTTGTCTACCGCGCTCTCGGTGCACGCATATATGAACTGCAAGACAGCTGGTTTCTTTGCACTGACGCGTCACGGGTTTTATGTGCATAGGCAATTGGCGCCAGTGGTACGGTGCACCTCTGGATTAACTCAGGACGCGCCGAAGCCTCGATTGCGAGTCAGCAAGACAGAAAGTCAGAAAATGCAGCTATTTTTCATTTCAAATGTGGCACCTTGGATAAAACATCGCCTGCTACAGCTGCGAGAAAAGTTGGTCAACATAGATGGCTACCGAGTGAACGATATGGTACCAGACACCAAGCTGAAGAAAACGTTCCACTGTACATATATTTAAGAAGCAAAATTAAATAAATCTACAACATTAACCATTGATGAACAAAATAAACATCGCCACCATGCAATGCAGTTAACAGTTGTGAACGCAAGGTTCCCGACAGTAACCATACAACTGAACTCCACGTGGTATAGGCGAAATGCCCCATATCTCACGATGACCCAGATCACCACAGGAGCCCACAACAAGCTCATCAACGAATCAGGACGTCCTCAACCGACAGACAGCTGATAATCGGTACAGGCATTTAGGTGTAAGTGCGACAGTAACAGTGGACAAATCGCAGCACGCATACGTGAAATATGCATCACACAGGTATTTACACCGCAAGCGGTAACTCCGCTCCCTGGACATGCCGAAACCCAGGCATCTTTGCATCTCCATGTACAGATACGCGCCCAGGGATAAGGCAGGTCAGACGACTCGCACTCTCCACGCGGCAAACATCATCACAGTGCGCACCGAAACGGAAGGCATGTGCAGACCCGCACATGTACACACAGCAGGAACTAAGACGGCCGCTGCCCACCCGTGGGGCCCGACAAGACCGCCCGCCAGCCCGCATCACACTCCGCCCGAGTCCAGAGTCCAGCCGCAACCGTCACCGCCGCGCCGACGTCGGCCACGCCGCCGCGCCCGGACGGGCCCGCCGGCTCGCCGCGACGGCGCCGTCTCCAGCGCCGCCGGCGGGGGAGACGACGGGAAGACCCAGCGCGGGCCGAGACCCGCCCCGCCCTGAACTGCCTGATCACGCCCCTGCTCGCCCAGGAGGCCGCGGCCGCGCCGGGTCACGAGCGCACCCGAGTCCCGACCCCGGCTGGCGTCCCGCCACAGCCGGACACGCCGGACACAGCCGGACACGCCGGACACGCCGGACACGCCGGACACGCCGCCGCGCCACCGCCCAGCGGACCCGGCGGCGCTACTGCATCTTGCTGATCTCGAACTTGGCCTGCATCACCTCCTCGTCCGAGTCGACGACGGGCAGCGCCGTCTCGGACAGCGAGGCCGGGATGTTGTCCTCCACCCACCTGCCGGGGCCGGACGGGGTCAGGCGAGCGCCACGGCGCCGGTACGTCACGCCGGCTCACGACACGCGACGCACCCTCCACAGCGCGGCGGCTCCTCCAGCTCTGACTCGCCGGGAGAGGAGGAGGGATCAGCAGTCGGCCTGGCATCAGCCGGCCCGCCACCTGGTCATTCTCCTCCGCCGCTACCGCCGGCAGCAGTCGGAGCACAGGGTAGACTTTCCTCCGCCGCTACCGCCGGCAGCAGTCGGAGCACAGGGCAGACTCTCCTCCGCCGCTACCGCCGGCAGCAGTCGGAGCACAGGGCAGACTCTCCTCCGCCGCTACCGCCAGCAGCAGTCGGAGCACAGGCCAGACGGACGCGACATCTGACTACGCGCCCCGTCCCATTCCAAGCATGCTCACGCTATCACCAGCAGAGTGTGTGTGTGTTGGGGGGGGGGGGGGGGGAGCTCGGCCAGTCACCTCTGCGTCACAGTGCGACAAGAGCACAGGACCGCGCTGGGGAAGCATCACGAACACCGCGGCCTTCCCTGCACATCCCTGCCAGGGACGAATGCTCTCCCTCCCCAGCCGGTGGTGCACCGAACCAGACGGTGTGGGACTGACAGCCCGCACGGGAAGGCTCCGGACGGTGAGGCCACAGTCGTGACTCGGCACTGAGTCATAAGACTCGGTGCCAGCTGCCAGCCAGCAGAGCCGCCCTTCCCGTTCATGGTCATGACGGACAGCGGTATGCAATGGGGCTTGAGGGCCCCTCCTCATTTGGGCGGTAAACAAATATTACAAAGTGGCCAGCAATGGGTCATTCCTGCTTCTTGTCTTACTAATATCAACAAGCATGAAAATTTCTGGTCAACATCTACAAAATCCAGGAAGCAAAGAGCGCTTCAAGAAAACTATTTTCATACCTCCTGACGCTGAAGTATTCTTTGTCACAGGAATACAGAGCAGGAGGCATGCACTTAAGGCAGGAGGCGTGAGGCAATAACCTAGCCTAACCTCTCACATGACTGTTTCTTTGTAACTGACCTCGCGGTTGGATCGGTCCCAAAACAAAAATACTGACGCGTTTTTTGCGCGTGTGCGTGCGCGTGCGAGAACATTTGCGCGTCCGTCAGTGCGCATTTTAGAACGTGCGCGCGCGCGTCCCTGCATCTGAAGGACGCCATCCGACTGCCCCTGGTGCACTTTTTTAAGTGGCGACACTTCCAGGTCCCGCCATGTCCATACAGCTTGCTTGAAGCCCTCGGCAAGAGGGTCCTCACATCAGGCCATGAATAAAACCCAAAACGTTCAGCAGAAATGCGTATCAGATATTGAGGAAACAGAGCGCTACTGGCGATGAGCTGGTGATGAGTACCCATTATCCAAATTTCTTGCCGCCATCTCTCATAAGAAACGTTCCAAGACCATTGCATGAAAAGCGAAATCCACTTGTCGTCCGCTTGCAGAAAGCTGCGGCTGCAGCCATCTCATTGCCACCACCAAAGGAGAGGTGCGCCCGGTAGGAGGCGGCTTTGTGACTGCTCGGCCACCCGTCAGATTTAGCCGGGGCTCAACTCCACGCCCAACAAGAGCTGCTTCAAAACGGCTTTGGTTTTGCAATGTGCGCTAGCAAATATGATGAGAGCGTGCAACCCATACCCGCGAAGGTATACGTCGTACAGCCTCGCGTACTGCACTACTGTTTATCGTAGTGGATCTGCGAAGACGTTCGCGGGACGTGTCCACCGCACACCTCCGCAGACGTGCTGCGGGCTGTCTGTATAACCGCCAGCACACCTTTGAAAAGGAAACCTGCTAAGAAGCGCTTCTTGTTGGGTGGGCAGTTTGAGCCCCGGTTAGATCTGTGGGCAGTCGTGAAGCCACAGCTCCCTTTCCGACCTGGGTGCACAGCATACTGGACCAGAACCCGGCTGGACCAGAACTGTTGCAACTGCAGCCAGCTGCAAGCGACAAACAAGCGATTTTGCCAGAACGCGTTACATGCGTTCATGCATTGGAATCGTTGCTACCAAGGATCGGCGACAAGGAAATTCTGACACCATATGCTCATCAACAGCTGACCGCCACCGACCTTCTGTCCCTTTCACTACTCAATACGCATTTCCCGGAACATAGGTTTCCCCCGGCTTGGCGTGCCTTTTATCGCATTGGCGTGCATTGTGGGAGATCTGCTACCATGGATATCAGCGACGACGTTACCCGCTTGCTGGGACTCAAGAGCATGCGGTGGGTGAATATAAATGGAA
Organism: Pollicipes pollicipes; assembly: GCF_011947565.3. Classification (NCBI taxonomy): domain Eukaryota; kingdom Metazoa; phylum Arthropoda; class Thecostraca; order Pollicipedomorpha; family Pollicipedidae; genus Pollicipes; species Pollicipes pollicipes. Next base: position 37,995,433 of record NW_023596136.1, read on the forward strand.
AATAACATAATGACGGGTATGCTGAAAACGCGAATATGAAAAGACATGCCTGATCGTCACCAATAGCTTCCCTTAATACATTTACAAGCAACCTATCCACGCAAATGTTTCCCTGTCACAGCAGTCAGACACGTGGAACACAATTACCATCGTTATCGCTACGTTGTCCCCCACCACAGGACAACACAGGCAGGGGGGCGGCACCAGCTGCGGGCCGGCACGCCTGCCACCGCTGCGGCCCGGCCCGGCCTGGCCGGCAGGCACCGAATCACTTGAGGTCCTCGTCCGAGTCGTTGCGCGAGCGGCGCGAGTTGGCGCGCGAGCCGCTGGGCGAGCTCTGGCCGCGCGAGGCGCAGCTTCAGGTCGTGGTAGGCGTCCGAGCGGAACAGCTCGTCCTCTTCGTCCTCGTCGCCGGCGTCCAGCAGCGGTTGTGAAACGCGTACCTGACACCGGAGAGAAGGTCAGACAGGGGTGCGGCGGCTGGACGGGGGGGGGGGGGGGTCAGATAAGGACACCACGGAGGAAGGTCAGGCAGGGGTGCGGCGGCGGGACTGAGGACGGGGGGTCCGATTAAGGACACCACGGAGGAAGGTCAGGCAGGGGTGCGGCGGCGGACTGAGTACGGGGGGGTCAGATAAGGACACCACGGAGGAAGGCAGACGGGGTGCGGCGCGGCGGGACTGAGGGGGGGGGGGGGGGTGTCAGGTAAGGACACGCCGGAGGAAGGTCAGACAGGGGGTGCGGCGGCGGGCGGGGGGGGGGGGGGGTGGGGGTCAGACAAGGACACCACGGAGGAAGTCAGACAGGGGTGCGGCGGAGGGACTGAGAGCGGGGGGTCCAGGTAAGAACGCGACGGAGGAAGGTCAGATGGGCGTGAGGCGGCGGCGGGTCGAGGGGGCCAGGATACCAGCGCAGCAGCGGATGGAGGGGTATGTCGGACTAGGGCCGCGGGGAGGCGTCAAGGGTTGCAGCAGCGGAAGCAGAGTTCACAACGGGCGGGAGGGACTGACTATAAGGGGAGCGCACGGGCGGGAAGAACGATCTCGGGTCAGCGGGGAGGACAGGTTAAAAGGGGAGCGTGCGGGCAGGAGGAACAGGTCTCGTGTCGGCGGGAGGACAGGTTATAACAGGGGCGCACGGGCGGGAGGAACGGTCTCGGGTCGGCGGGAGGACATGTTATAACAGGGGCGCACGGGCGGGAGGAACGGTCTCGGGTCGGCGGGGAGGATAGGTTATAACTGAGACACGCAGGCGGGAGGAACGGTCTCGGGTCGGCGGGGAGGACAGGTTACAACAGGGGCGCACGGGCGGGAGGAACGGTCCTCGTGTCGGCGGGGAGGACAGGTTATAACAGGAGCGCACGGGCGGGAGGAGGAACGGTCTCGGACCGGCGGTACGACAGCAGGAGGGAGGACTGTCGTCACCATAGCTGCGCAATGGGACGTGGAGACATCGCTGAGAAGAAAAGGGAGGGGGAGCGAAAGGGGGGGGGGGGGGGGTGAACCTACGAATATCATATTTCCATGTTCGGCAATAGGTTACTAAAGGCTGAAAATATCAAAAGCCAGCTTTGATCGGTTAAACCACACCAACGCTAACCATGTACTAAGGACAGACAAGCCGTGTTGTTGCTGAATCTACACCAGCTGTTCGAGGATAGACCCCTTCTGGGTTGCGGCATGCAGGCAGTACACACAAATAACATCTAACGACAGTTTGATGGCAGCCGGCGGACCCCCGCGTCGAAGTGCAGGCGCCGACGCACCTCTGGTTGTTGTTGTTGGTCTCCAGAGCAGCATGATGACCAGCAGGATCATGGAGAAGAGGATGTGCCAGCACGCCTCGTCCGCCCACAGGTTCTTCCACTGGCGCAGGCAAGCCGACAGTCCGGTGGAACTTGACCGACCACAACCATGAAGCCGACCGAGGCCAGCACGGACAGCATCAGCGTGTTGGTGAAGTGACGGTACAGCGTCAGCTTCACCTCGTTCCTGCGCAGGGGAAGCCAGCGGTGGTGCGGACTGTGATGCAAAAGTGCTACGTGCAGCAGTGACACAGCAAAAGACGCAAAGCGTTATGTTACCAGAAGCAGCTGCTGCGACTCAATCAAGCGTATAACAGCGGCCTTTTGCGACAGGTGCTCTGGTGTCGGGGGCTAATACCCTCCGCAAAGGCCCAGCCGAGCCTGGGTCACGACCTCCCGCCACAAACCGAGACCGAGTCCATCCGGAGCCCCCGGCGTCCTCGAGCCCCCCCCCCCCCCTCCCCTCCTCACCGCCAGCGGCGGCGCGCGCCGAGCCTGCTCACCTGCGGAGTCGGAGGGTGCGCGTTGTGCTGAGCAGGCGCCGAGAACACCCACCAGCAGATGCCGGAGTCGAGCAGCGCCAGCACCACCGAGGTGCCCAGCGTGCCGCCCGACATGTCGTTCTTGGGGCCGCAGCGCGCGCGTGCAGCTCTCAATCGAGGCGAACATGAAGAAGATGAAGCCGACGGCCATGACGCGGTGCAGCAGCGGGCCGAGGCGCGGCCTACAGGGGGCAGGGCGTCAGCAGACCGGCCGCGCCGCCACACTGCCACCCCAGCGGCGTTGCAGCGCAGGGCGGCAAACACGGTTGTGCGCCACAACATTGGAGGTAGCAGAGTGCGTGGAAATTCGCACAGTTTTTCAATGCAACAGCCGCCCTCAGGGAAAGCCCTGGCACGTTCAGGCAACCCCTATGCCCATCCACACTACAATGCTACTTGCCGCGGAACGAATCCTACTCATGTGATGCCAAGGATTTGCCAAATGCCGAATATAAGATCAGAGGTCAGGGGTTATTTCTGTCAGCCCACAGGGAGACGCGTCGCGACAGCCCGCTGCCGCTCCGCCCTCACTTGGTGAGCCGAAGCCGAGCGAGGACGATGATGACGAGCATAACGCGGCCGAGAGCTCGCTTGCGCCACGACGAGACGATCTCGGCGAACACCACAGCGCCCCCACACGCCTGCGCCCGGTCCTGTTGACCGACTCGTTACTCGGCCAGGAACACCGCCTGCGGGCATCAGCGGCGCCAGGTCACGGCCGGCTGCTAACCGCAGTCGCCGGCGCGCCGCTGGCCGTCATGTTCAGCGGCGACCACGGCAAAAACACGCGCGCCAAGGAACATGCTGAGTCCAACATGTAAGTCGCCGCGTGTGCGTGCATTCTGATATACAACCAACTTCTGAATGAGAAATAACCATGCGAGTGAGAGACAATGCCAGGAATAACTAACAAGCTAAGCTTCAAACCCTTTCATTTGTTGGACACCAGCTTGATAAACAAAACTACACCACGCTATGACAAACAACCAGCTCGAAATACACGTCACACAAATACCTATAGCGATAACATGACAATCATCCGCGGCTCTGTCTTGAGGCAGCGCTGTTTCAGTGTGAAAGTCGCGCGGCAACGGGCGACCACGGTGCCGGCAGCTGGGTTATCACCTTCTCCAGCATGCCGATGGCGATGACGCCGCCGATCCAGAACTGGATGCGCAGCAGCTCGCGCCATTGTCGGGAGCACACCACCAGCCAGCCGAGTCCGTACAGCACGTACACGGCGCACATGACCGAGTAGAACTGCGGGCGCAGGCCACCGCGGGTCAACGCAGGTCAGGGTGAGCTCAGGGTCAGCTTGGGGTTAGTGTAAGGTCAGCCTAGGGTCAGTGTGAGATCGGGTGTAAAGCTAATGTCAGATCAGTGTTAGATCAGTGTGAGACCAATGCAATATTAGTGTATGGTCGGTGCGATATCAGTATAAGGTCAGTATGAGATCAGTATGAAATCAGTGCAAGGTCAGTGGGAGGTCAGGGTGGTCAATGCGTGACCAGCGTGAGGTCAGCCTCAGGTCGGCGTGAGATCAGCGTAATCAGCATAAAGTCAGCACGGGGTCAGAGTGGGTGCTGTAGGGACATTCGAAGTGTACCCGCGGCACTTCCCACCTATCCTTGATCAACCCACGCCAGTAACAACCGGTCCAGCCTGTCCCACCGCGCCAGTGCCCGCCTCTTGGCCCGCTACCTCCCCCCCCCACCGAGCCTCCCTCGGCCCTGCTCGGCCTCACTCCTCCGTGGCCGTCGCAGCCGGTGCCGCCCGCCGTCCACGCGCCGCCTGCCCGCTCCCCCACTGACCGGCAGGTACGGCCAGTCGGCGGCGACAGGTAGCCGTGGGCGCCACGCATCTCCAGATGCACGGTCACGTTCAGCGGCCGCGGGCGACGCCGCCTGGTCGCGGCGGCACGTGCACCACCAGCAGGAATATGGCCATCGTCCAGGGGCGCGGATCCTGCCGATGGGGCGCCGTCGCCGCCGCCACCACCCTTCTCCGCCCGCTGACGGCGAGAGGGGGCCCGTCAGGAGAGGGGACGGCGGGGCCGGCGGTGGAGCAGTGCGGAATCTGCCGATGGGGCGCCGTCGCCGCCGCCACCACCTGCTCCGCCGTTTGACGACGAGAGGCCCGTCAGGAGGGGACGGCGGGGCCGGCGGTGCAGCCGGGCGGATCTGCCAATGGGGCGCCGTCGCCGCCGCCGCCACCTGCTCCGCCCGTTGACGACGAGAGGGGCCCGTCAGGAGAGGGGACGGCGGGGCCGGAGGTGCAGCCGGGCGGATCTGCCGATGGGGCGCCGTCGCCGCCGCCGCCACTGCTCCGCCGTTGACGACGAGAAGCCCGTCAGGAGAGGGCCGGCGGGGCCGGCGGTGCAGCCGGACGGCAGGGAGTGAGACAGGCATGGGGGCAGCAGAGAGAGGCGCAGCAGGAAACAGGGAGTAAAGGGGTGGGGTCGGGGGGGGGGGTACCAGAGTGGAGCAGCAGGGGACAACAGCACAAGGTCAGTACGGGCAGCAGGAACAATGGAAACACCACGCAATAGCACAGGAGTACAGTGAAAAGGCAGCGAGGAGGACAATCTAATGGGACGGTGGGGAGGACAGCAGCGAAGTGGGGAATCGGGGAGGATGGCAGCAGAGCAGCACCCATGAAGGGCGCTGACCGTTGCGCAGAGGAGTGTGCAAAGTCCTTGACCCTGCTGCCAGCACAAGGGCAGAGGGAAAATAACAAGGTCAGAGTGTGTGAGAATGAGGAGAAAATAAACGCCCATAGCAGTACAAAACGGCAAGGCCGAGCCCCCACTGATGTCAGGATTGCGGGTGCTTTTCACGTGACACGGGCCCTCCCGACAGAAAGGCATTAGTCATGATACAAATATCACAAACATCTATGCAATATTATCACA
>NW_023596136.1:38001689-38025707 GCF_011947565.3 Pollicipes pollicipes
AGAGAGAGATCGAGAGAGAGAGAGAGAGGGTTAGAATAGTTTGGACAAAGAGCTTCACGGAGCAGAGCAGAACAGTATGGACAGTAGGACAGGTCAAGCCGGGAAATTATCGAGACCAGGGCAGAGCAGGAAGAAACAAGACATGCGGCAAGGCAGCATGGAACACAATGCAGGTCAGAGAACGGGTCAGGACGGAGGAAAGGGCAGACCTGAGTACGGGGCAAGACGGTGAACAGGGCAGGTCAAAGAACGGGGCAGGACAGAGGACAGGGAAGGCCAGAGGACGGGGCAGGACGGAGGATGAGGCAAACCAGAGAACGGGGCAAGACGGTGAACAGGGCAGGTCAAAGAACGGGACAGGGCAGAGGACAGGGCAGGCCAGAGAACGGGGCAGGACGGAGGGCGGGGTGGGTCACAGAATGGGGATGGGCGGAGGACAGTGCAGGTCAGAGAACGGAGCAGGACAGCGGTAGACGAAAGTGCGGACCATGGCAAAGGGCAGTACATGGCGAAGAACGCTGGCGGACAGGGAAGGGCAGGGTCAGCTCGTGTGAGATGGAGGAAAGGTAAGAGTTCAGCGAGATCAGAGGTCAGAAAAATAGAGATAACAAAGAGAAAGCAGAGGAAAGAAGACGGAGGACGCAAGTCAGAAAAATGCAGGACGGTAGAAATCAAAGGGCAGAAAATGACAACACCGTTCCAACTGTGCCCCCTCTTCCACTTTTCTGTCCTCCCCATTACGTCTATAAAACCACCCAGGGCCGTGCCATGCCGTGCCGTGCCGTGCCGTCTCGTGCTGTGCCGTGCCTGCCGCGGCGTGCCGTTGAGCCTGCGTCTCACGCACACCGCGCATGAACATGCGAATCGCAAGGGTGCAAAGGTGTCAATTCTTTTAGATGAGTTTGTTCTTCGCACCATACAGGTGCGAAAGAAGAGGAATGCAAACAATGCGCTGGGTAGAAACAGGGATCTAACCATGCCCATGCACCATATTATCGAGCTGACTAAGTGCCCCGCCGCTCATGTGTTTCAGGTGCAGCTCGATGCCCCCCAAACCCCACAGCTCCTGCACTGAGATCCTGGTCGACCGTTTCGCCGTGTACCCGGATTGTTGCCTAAAGCAATATGATTGCGTGACGCACGGATGAGCCTGCCAATGGGACTGCAATGCCATGGATTGACTTCCAGGACAGCTTCGCGTCGACAGGCAGCGCCATAAGCGTGTCAGAGTGACGGCGTTTTTCGTCTAGCCACATGCATGTGCGCCTAATTTTCGGAAGGTAAATCATGCGGTGGCCGGTGGTAGTGAACATGAAGGTCAAGCAGTAGTGCAGTAGTACAAGTCAGTCAGTAGTAGTACAAGTAGTACAACTGAGCGTATCTAGCGCTAACAAAAATACAATGAAAACCCCTCGACTAGTACTTTTGAGCTGTGCGAGGATATTGCAGTGACTCAAACTACATCCCACAGTGGTGATTTTACCATACACCCAGCCCGCTGTCCTCACCCAGAGCTTGAATCCCCACGTCATCGCAACGTCACGTCTCTGCCGGGCGGGATCCCCGTCCAAACGTCTGCACGGATCCCACAGAGTGGTGTCTGTGCATGTTAACATCTGACAGCGGAGGCTAAAAGAACTATCATATCGACGAAGGCGGACCCAAAACGCTGCCTTGGAGGGGGGGGGGGGGGGAGAGGTTAGGGCCCAAACTGATATCCTTGACTTTCGGAAGCTCCACGGGTATCATTTTCCGCAACCCCATTAACCCAAGGAGTAGTACAAGACAAACTTCATTTGAGAGTAACTTGCTTACATTTTCCTTGAAGTTCAGAGAGGTGGCATTTTTCATCCGCCTTTAGTTTTTGAATGCCATCTGTTCCACGATTACCACATTTGCTCACAGTCAGGCTGGACTAACCACGCCCGGTTATGTTCCTCTGAGTACACCACATCAGACTGCGGTAAATTCACACTGACAACCACTGAGACCATTTGTCACAACCGGTCACATCTGCGCACGCTGATGTCAGACCTGGGCACAGCTGACCACAGCCTCGTCAGACTGACCACAGCTGACCACAGCCTCGTCAGACCGATCACAGCTGACCACAGCCTCGTCAGACTAACCACAGCTGACCACAGTCTCGTCAGACTGATCACAGCTGACCACAGTCTCGTCAGACTGACCACAGCTGACCACAGCCTCGTCAGACTGAAATGTAGGTGCATTTCAGCTCACAAGCTTAAATGCTGTGAAACATGCAGTCAATAGGCTGAAAATGTCCCTCGGTTGCATAAATCGCGTTACAACATCTATAACCGTTCTACACCTCACCACCAAGTACCTAAGTACTTGGAAATGCTAGCGGCTGCATATTTTTCTTCAAGTTGACCTGCAAAGTTTGCAAACAGTGGAGCACGAAAGCCCGCATATGTATTCCGTCGCGTCATGCAGTTTATTCGCATTGAAACCAATCAATGAAGCGGTTGCAAAACAAGTATTCGTGGAAGCATCATTCAAACAAATGAATAACGATCTTGCTTTGATATTGAAATATGCTTTAAATTTCGCATCTTCGTCGCACCAACAAGAAGCGTATAAGGCGGTGTTCCTATATTACATAGAGCCGTCGTAAGTACATTTTTTTGTAATTTGATTAATTGCAAATACAAATTATGTTGCATATCAAATTACAATTTGCATAGAACAATCGCCGCTGAAAAACAATGCAGGTTCTAACTTAGCAGCCGGGGCCTGTCACCCTCACTTGGGACAGCCGTTTTTACCGACTATTTAATGCCATTATATTTCACACATCGCCGGGTTTCACACCTCCAGATGGATGCCTAGGATTAGTCTGGCTTAACCTGAGTTCAGTGGTGTCATTGGTATCTAAACCATGGTGTGCCTAGAGGGTGCGCATAAAAAAATGAAGTTTCAAACTATTTTCACTTGAGTAGGTCAGTAAGACGTCATGAAAATGGACATTAGCATCACCAACGCGCTAGAAGCAAAGCCCTTAGCCCTCTCTCACCATGCCGATTACACCTTTTGGCCAAAAATCTAGATAGTGGATTACTTGGGCGAAAGGGAATAAGGATAACGTTTGGGGGAGCAGCAGTGCTCTTCAAATCCAGATATTTCAAACAGCGTTACGGTGAGCATCACACGAATGCTCGCGACGAAAGGGGCTCGGTGGGGCGTATACAAATGTCATATTACCTCAATTGATTTACCTTTTGCTCTACCTAACCCCCTTTTCCCTCTACGTTCTCTGTTTGACATCCCCCAGGAGAGCAGAAAAATCAAGCTATGTGGCACAAAATGTACGTGCCAAACAGACCTTTACCTTGCATCTGTACTCGTATATTACTGTTGGTGCGTGCGCGGGCGCCGCTCCGCAGCCTCTACGACGCTTCCTCACGAGAGCAAATTTATTATGAGTAGCCCACGGGTCGGTATACGAACCGAATGATGTTATGATGTTACGCGTCCGAACTGACATGTAATGACTCCGATGCGCCCGACATTAACACACACATGTCAGCCACAGCTAGGATGAAGCGGGTGACCGAGGTATCGGCGAACGGTAAGTTTGGTTGGGCACCGTGAACTACAATCGCACCGTACATGGCTGCATGCCCTCAACCACGGTGTACATGGTTGCACGCCCTCAACCACGGTGAACACAGAGAAGGGGTCAAGCAGTGAATCAGCTCCGCTGTTTGCCTGGTGGTAATATTGAAACGGGACAGAAACGGAACCAGATGCATTGAGAAAAATGAACGGTCGTGGATCTTATGGTACGCCCAACTCAGCGGGGATCGCACGCGAGCGGCGAATAACGCTAGTAAATTGCGCCGCGAACGCTCGTGAATCCGTCGACGGCACGACGGGCTTTGCGTGGGGAGACCTGCTGCGCAAGCAACGACAAAATAGCCGGCATTACCTCAGCTTTAAGAGAAAAAACGGGGCGACAGAAGAAGCATCATCATGTTGAATGGACTCGTCTCAAGCCCCGACCCATGTATGATGTGGTCTTGCGTTTGAACGCGGTTTCAGCGAGTTCCAACTCCAATGCGTTCGGGGCACAGCGCGAGCCCGTAACTTCTCGGCGAGTCACGAGCGCTTAACTCCGTCGTCCGTCCACGCCGTAAGGAGTGGTCCTCTGCAGGCGGGTCGCGGGTGCCCGCGTTGCCCTTGCATTTCGTCGTGCGCTGTCTGCCGCGAGCGCCGATGCCGGGTAGAAGATGTCATCCGCGTCTCCCGAGCGCTACCCCAGCCAGCGTATCGCGAGCGACCTCCTTTGGTCTCGCGGAGTCCAGGATGGTCCCTCGCGACGTAGAGGGCTCAGTGCACGTTATTACAGTTCATTAGCACCCTTTGGCAGGGGATCTCTTTCCCATTGCCCGCTTAACGCCCAGTGACCCGGTCCGCTTCGGAAAGTCTGACATCGGTTTCCCCGCATTGTGCCTCCGGTGTCTGAAGCGAATCCCTCTAGGAGGAGAGGGGTCTTTGCCAACCGAGCATGGACCCCGTGCGAAGATCGCTCGGTAAAATCGAGCTGGACCGAGTGACACAAAAGCAAAACACAGAAAAAGGGAAAAAACACGCTCTGGTTACAGAAAACCGCGTGTGCGCACTGGACAGGACTCGACGGAGTTAGACCGCTGCGAATTATAAAAAAGAAGATGCTAACAACAAAACAAAAAGATTAGATGGGCACAGATGCTATGCGAAGTTAATCAATCAACCAAGCAGGATGAAGCCGAAAAAAGCAAGGAGATGAGACATCGTGAGCATGAGAAAATCCGTGCATGCGCGTTGGACTAAGTTTTGTATGAGCTCAGCCGCTCCGAAGTATAAAAAACGAACGAATAACTAATTTAAAAAGGTAATTTAACCGGATCCGGACGACAAACCGAGACTAATTAGTCAACTTCACTCGACAAAGCAACGAACAAAGAATGGGGGGACGACAGCGTCACCATGAGAGAACCCGCGCATGCGCGCTGGCGGTGATTCAGTGAGCGTTCGGCCACTCCGAGCCATCGGGAAGAATGAAGGAAGCAAGAAGCTGACAAGCTGTCGTACCGGCAAACAGACTACCGCCCTAGCAAAACAAGAGTGTCATGGACATGCTGACGCCGCCCGTGCGCCAGGCCGGGCCGCGACGCGGAACCGGTGAGGGCCGTGATGAGGCGATGCGCATCCACTTAGCCGCTCCCAGCGACCAGACCAAGACTGCCTCGGCGTAGGCTAATGAACTGAGCCGCCCCGCCGAAGCGCGTGTCACCGGTTTCTGTCACCATGTCCACCCATGCTGGGCGCGATTGCCTGTCGCCGTCCGATCAAATCACCTCTAGCTTCTCTTCAACGCCAAGCAATTAAAACGCAGCCCATCACCTGTATTTAAATTATTCATATATAGTTTCATGTTAGGCTACATGCGAGGCTTCCGTTCTTCGTCCTCACAGGTCAACCACCACGCGCGGGTCCAGCGCCGAGACCGCGAGACATACCGTTTCATCATCCTAGATTATGGGATCATAGAACCCCTTTCCCCTGCCTTTAGCCCCGAGACGGCGTGTCGGGTTTGGAGAGTCACATTGGCCAGTGTCATCCCTTTCCCCAGCTTCACAGCAGGGAAGAGGTTGTTGCGGCCCGCGCCCGCCCGGCTGGGAGGGATCGAGGGAGCAGCTTCGGGGCGCACAGCTGTCCATGGTCCGGAAAGGATGAGTATGATAGGCTGCGGACCCACATTGTGCGTGATGCGAGGCGTCGTGACCGGACTGGCGGCTGCCAAGCCCCGGCGTCGGCGTCCTCCAGCAGCCACTGTCCTCCCCCACTGCGGTAGTTCCACTCCCTCCCCCGCCCTTTGCCTCAGAGGCCTCCCCAGGAAGCTTCCCTTTTGTTTTGTTTTGCATCATGTTTTACCCCTGTGCTATTTCTCGAAACTGGGTCAGCCCACCCTCGTTGTCTGCATGATACAATCGCTTGGCCGGAATGTCTTCTTCGTCCGATACGTTGCGAGTCGGCGCGCCCTAATTTCGGGGATCGCCTCTAACGCGGTTTGGACCCGGGACTGGGGCGTCATGATCGCTTGCGGTGGGGCAAGGTCCATCCGCCCTCTTTCCTTCTTGCCGCGGGCGGGTCCAGGCTGTCCCCCTCTGACCCAGTTCCGTATGACGCCGACGATACGGCGCCGTGCGTCTTGCAAGCTTGTCGAGCGGCTGGCGGTAGATGAAGCCCTTTGAAGCGGCGGTCCGAGGACGGAAAAATAGGCCGCCGTGGTGGGAAGTTCTGTGAGGTTCGTTTACGCTTTCGCGCGCCGCGCTATCCCGCGGGTTAGTTCAGCAGCCGGCGCCCTCCTGCTGTTGCGGGGAGGCCAGACGCAGCTTCTGGCGGATGTGCATAACTTCCCAGACTCCTTTTGCCCTCACGGTCTTGTTTTGTTGAGAGGGAAGCTGCTGGCCACGGCCGGCTTACTTGCTGTTCCACGCTCCGCCGGTTGGCTTTACCGATACTGGACGAGCGGGCTGGAAAAACGGGCAAGGCGGGCGGCGTGTCTGAATGTATGCCTACAATTCCACCGAAAAATATTTTGAATACACTTAATAGGTCGTAGCACATCAAAGTGTGCTGGGTACACGCTTATAAAATTGCTGATCTCCTACCGGTGGGCCTCTTGCACAAGCCACTGCAACTCAGGGTCGGGGGTGAAAAGGGCTTATGATTTACCGGATAAGATCGGTGACAAAAACTGACACTTTTGAAAAACAGTCTGTGACAAACTTGCAGAAATAGAAACCAATTTTAACAGAACGGACCATATTTAAAAAGATCACCCCAGCTAGGCGGACAGAAAGCTTGGTATTGGTTTGTATTCGCTAACGCTTGCAGCGTAAGCATCTGTAGAGCACATGTCAGAACGTTGACGTTTTGCTGTAGCGAGCAATTTGAGCCATAACGTGCTGTCAAATATAGTAGTTTTAATCAGGACAGTTTTTAGCAGGTGACAGAAGCATACTGCAAACTATCCTTTATCAATGCTGATCCCCGATCAGCGGTGGCGCAGTCTTTTCTAAAGCCCCTCCCTCAGATCAATACTTTTTACATATTTTTTCAGCCATGATTCACTTACCATACTAAACAGTGTAGCATACCAATTTACTAGGCTTATTACTAGTCGTAAAAATCGTGGCTGGCCACAGCATCTGGCGACGAACGTCATCAGTTTGCTACGCAAATTTTAAAGCGCCGTGACATTTGAGACAGATGGGCTCGATTGCTCGCCACGTGGTAATGCATTGGGTTCAGTGCAAGGCTGTGGGCTGCTGTTTGTTGTGGTCATGTTGTGACTGATTGACTAGAAGAACGAAGCTAATCGTCAGTTTTAAGGTAATAACTTTTCATTGTTAGGATTGTTGTTTATTTGTATTGTAGACTGTTGTATTGTATTGTATTGTTGTATTGTATTGTGTTGTATTGTTGTATTCTATTACATTGTATTGTTGTATTGTATTGTATATTGTATTGCATTGTTGATTGTTGTATTGTAGACTGCCGACCTAGGGTTGTTGTTTGTGGATACCTGAATAGTAGCTTTCAGAGGTAAACGGAGGTCGTTGGAGTGACACATGTTAAGGATTCATCCGGGGCTTCCTGCTGATAAGAGGAACAGCGGCTTTGGAGTAAGAGGCCGAGCATCGCTGGTATAGGCCTTTCACATTGCCCGCTGTACCTTAGACTTAGCATACTGGTTGGTGGATAGGCGTGGGATAAAATGTTTTTGGTCGTGGCGATATTGCATATAAAGTTGATCAGTGGATTTGTGGGGAACATTATTCACATAGATAAGACAGTAGTAACAGCCTTATTCCTCAGGGAGAAACCAGGAGAATGGAGATATACGTGAGTTGATATTTCGGCAGCATGTCTTTGTCGAAACAGTAGCAGAAGTGAATTTCTATTGTTTCGATACAGACATGTCGCCGAAATATCAATCCACCTACATCTTCATTCTTCTGGTTTTTCTCTGAGGCATAAGGTTAGTATTACTGTCATATTTCATATGAAGCTAAATGAAGGTGCCAAAGGTGCTCAAAAATGCCGTTTGTAATTACTGAAACCAGCACTGCGTGAATTTTGCGCTAAATAATTTGTGTCATGTTAGGAAGAGCAAGTTCTGCTCGGGCAATCATTACGCAAAGATAGTGAATGTCGCCAACGCTTCCAGCTGATTGTAAGATGACATCACAAAACCAAAAGTGGTATTGTTTCAGGCGCTTGTAGAGCCATGTACTCGATAAATGTACGGCTACAGGGATGCAATTTTGCAAAATACCTAGGGGTGAGGGGAGGAAATGGAAGGGGGGATGTGATAAGAAAAAATGCCTACGCCTGCCTCTGAAATGCACTTAGAACATTTTCTCCCCCAATTTGACGCACTTTCTTTTCACAGGTGGGAGCAGGGATGTAGTTTCTCAAAATTCGTTTTGGAGTCTAAGCCCTTTAAAATTATAATAAATGAACAATCATGGATTCAAATGACAACTTAATACAGGAAACTGCATCCTTGCTAAGGAACCACAATGCCCCCTCCACTCAAATTAATAGGAAATAGGAAATGAAAAGGTCTATAGGCTGGTTATGTTAGGTATGCCGTTACCTGATAATTGTATTACTTAAGTCTCAACTATCATTCAGTGCCTAGCGACCAGCCAATGACACCTTGGTCTAAATGAACTCCCTAAACGAAAATGCTTGATGGTTGCGTCGCATTGCATTTAAGTGGTCTATATTTTTGTGGCTTATCACATTTATAGCTATATTGCAGCGGTTTCTGAGAGATTTGACTCCAGGTCACAAGTAAGATGGTTCCAAATTTCGTCGGTGACAGAAAACACACTGTTTCACACCCGCTCAGGGTAGATGACAGGTAGAACGAAGTTAAACATAAAAAATTGCAGCACTAGACTACAAGTACACTAGCTGTGCGAAGTAGGCTAGATTTTCAGTTTATGCTGAATTTTGGCGGTCGCTTACTGAAGGTAGCGTCGCGCGCATTTCACAATAATGAATGTATTTTGAATGTGAATAGACGTAGTGCCCAGACTGTTTGCAAAAGAACCGCAGGGAGCTGTGCACTGCATTCCACTGACAGCATGCGTTGGCTGATGACAGATAATTTAGCACATTCTATAAGGTAATACGCACGTAGGTATTCTATGGGTAGAAAAGTTCTGAAAGGCTCAGGCTTCAAACACACAATCCTCATGCAATGAATGAATGTTACCGATTGAGCTATGAATTCAGCATGCTACCGATTGAGCTACAGAGACCAACACATTTACCGCGAAAACCCTAAAATTCACGGCATACCGTGTAAAAAATTGACCACGCCCACGCCGTGAGAGTTTGGCTTCTCTAGACAAGAAAAGGTCAGTGGGCCAGCTATAAAAAAATAATATTTCCTTTGGTGGTAGGTTCGTCGAAATTGGTCCGATAGTATTCGATTAACAACTCTGTGAAAAGCAGGCCTTTAACATGTGAACTGTGTGGGCTAGTAGGAAAAGTAGGCCATGGAGCAGTTGTCCTACCAATTTACTTCGGCGGGGCTGACTGCAAATGATCCCTGTCACCGGCTGCAGGTGCCTGAGAAGATCTCAATCATCGGCACATCTCTCTCTGGTTTATCATTTGTAGCTTTACACACCGCTCCATTTCACGAAAAAACGGACAGGCGGTATAAGCTTCTCATTCGGCGGTTTGCTTGTTTAAAGGAAATGTTCCACATTTCACGGTACTGAAGCATGTACAGTGTCCTAGAATTGCCGACTTTGGGTGCAAGGCAACACCCTATGAGGAGGAATTTTTCACTCCTTTTCCCCATATTTTATGTGAATTTTCCACTCCTGCCTGACATTGTCTAATCGCACATGCCAAACCCATATTTCCCTTTCTGAGGCTTCCAGATGTCATACAAAACCGAGCACTTGAAACCACTAAGCAAAAACAAGGCTTC
This sequence comes from Pollicipes pollicipes, assembly GCF_011947565.3. Taxonomy (NCBI): domain Eukaryota; kingdom Metazoa; phylum Arthropoda; class Thecostraca; order Pollicipedomorpha; family Pollicipedidae; genus Pollicipes; species Pollicipes pollicipes. The sequence continues at coordinate 38,011,720 of NW_023596136.1, forward strand.
ACAGAACCTGGACACTCATGGCTGTGTCCCGCCTCACCTACATCTGAATCATGTATATGTATGCACAGAGCAAGGGTGCCAGGTACCTTCAAGCCCAAGACCCTCCCCCCCCCCCCCCTCCCCAGCGACTCCAGCCGCTTGCACGCATCAAGTTTGGTTTGTCACAAAACGCGTCTCAATCGGCGGCAGTATGCCAAATACAAGGTTTTCACGCATCCCCCTTTTTTTGTCTCACCACCACACCACGAAAGCCGAGACTGTTGCAAACACCAGCAAGGCCTGGTAGAGAATTTTACTCCACGTATTTCTCTAACCCGAGGAAACTTGACCATTAAATTGCATCGCTCCTGGAATGCAGGAGTGAAAAATTCAAGAAATGTCTTCTAAATGAAATTTGCAAGATCAATATCACTATTTAAGCAATTATTTTAAGAGATTTAAAGTCAAATCAGCGGATAACATAATTTTTCCGTACAGTATCACTATCTATTTTTATCTGACTACTTTGTTTTTTTTTTTGGTATCATACGAGTGCGGTACCACTTCATTCTTCCTTCTTTTCCCATTGCTTTTAGAGGTACCATCTGTTGCTTAAAATGTTGACCAATTTCTGTGCAAGATGGTCCAGCTAAAGCTTGCACGTATTATATACATAAATTGGATTAATTCGCCAGCCGCCCAAGCATATTTGATATGCACCCAAGTGTGAACAATTCGCAGGGAATGAAGGAGACAATTTGAAGCACGGCACTTATTTTTGCCGCCATTTTTGCCCGGCTACTCCCTCGGTTAGTCATTTGTTGTTCATGGCGTTGCTCGATAATGATAAATCTAAGCCTTTTGAGTGTCTAACTCACCAGGCTAACTGGCAAGGCTATCCTTCTGCTGCCATATAGAGGTTTGGGGCAGACCTGACGCAGCTAATGCAAGAGTGTTCGATGGCGCAATTCTGCCCTCCAGAAACGTTTATCATACACACCTCTTAGTTGTTTCGCATTTTAATCACGTGGGTTGGTGGACATGATTGATCTTTCTATTTCGGGGGCGAGTGGGAAGTCTCTATCGGCAAACTGTGCAAACTGTGATACTGACTTTTTGTTTTGGGGGACCAGAAGGAAGAGTGCCCTTAAAAGCCAGTAAGTCTCGTGAGGACCAAGTAATTGCTTACCTTTCCAGCTTTTAGCACATGATTTGTAACCAGAGTTAGCCATTTTCGGTGTTAATGCACTGAGTTTTGTCATAAGACAAATTACGATGCCACAAAGCATGCAGTAGGCTTATTTTGTTCCATAGTCTTGATTACTTGTCTCAAATTTCTTGAAGTGGTCCCTCATGGTTGTTTTAACCAGATGTTTTCCATAGTTGTCATGGTTTGCTAACTGGCAAATGACTGTACTGTATATATGCACTATAATTTTGACACTGGGATACTTTAAGCTGCATAGCAATCATAATATAAGGCAATTATTAGCAATAAGCAAATTGTCATTCCATGCCATTTAAAATGTGAAGCCAACATCTCAAAACATGTCATTAAATATGAATGAACAAACCTAAATAGATGCCTTTGCTGCAGCTCAAAACTCAAGCAGCAAAACTGGCATGGTCATCTAAAAGTTATGTTACTTTTGGAGAAGAGAGATTGTTTTGTGCAGCATACCCATTGTTGTCCTTGACAGAGGTTAACCATGGCAATCAGGATAAGGTATTCAAAGTGATTTGAAGTCTCTTCATTTGTGTGTTGTCAACTTTGTCTGATGTCAACAAGCACACCCAAATGAACCGAATAAAAATGCAAGTTGAAACCAGTAAAAATGAGCTTTATTATGTTTTATCATAGGTGCTGCTGTCAACAGATAGGTGAGTTGAAATGATGTTCAACATATGGACTACCGTAAGTTAGGTTAAGTTGGTTAAGAGCATGGCAAGTGACAATAGGAATTGTGCAAAAATCAGTAACTCACAACTGCTGCTGTGATACCAACAGGTTAGACAGGGTGAGATGAAGTAAGACCTCTTTAGGTTAGGCATAGTTAAGCTACCTTCATGGAAATGAGCATTGGTATTTTGTAAGAAACAGTGACAAAATGTTTGTTTTCCCTGACTCCATCTTAACAGAAGCCAGAGGTATGTGTATTGTGTTTGACTTGGTGATGGGCTGATGTGTAAGAGTCCAAAGTTGTTGTTTTTTTTTTTTGCTTTTTCAAGTGCTTTATCCTTGTTGAATTTTCTGTCGTTATTTTGTTTTTGAATTTCTTTGCTTTGTTTTGTGTTAAAAATGCCGCGGAAGGGGAGTTCAAAATGCAACATCAAGTTATTCGTGCTACTTAATTTTTCATGCTCATTACACTGTCATGAAGTTGGTATGCTCTAATGCATTCTGTTTCACTTAAATAGGCTAACATGTTAAAAAGTCAGTTTTGTCAAGTTTATGATATTACGTCCATGCCAACTTGAAATAGATGTCTGTTCGTTGACGCATCAGTCACTAGCTTATAAGCTCCATCTTTCGTAAATGGAATTTTCCATTACCGGGCGGTCTTTTTGCGATGAAATTTTTCACTTCCCCCCAGTTCAAAGCAATGCTAGCTCAGTGAGTATGCATCAGATATGATAAAAGCAGTTCATTCATAACTGTCGGTATATTTTTAAGCGGAAAAGACTGCTCTACACAACATAACTTTTTTATTTAGTAATGTGCTCCTCAATACGTGATTGTTTACGTCATCGTAACACGCGTCACATTGATTGATAGCCAATTGACGTCCGTTGTACCTAGTAATTGTACTCAGGAACGCCAGGTATGAATGGCTCGGCAATCATGTTTGTATTGGTCTTGATCAACGCATGACCAATGGAATGGCAGGATCTGAATGGCATTACTGCGGCAACGTGGATGCCTGGGTGACATCGAAATCGTTTACACGAAATAGTATGCACATCTTCGCGGGTGTGTAGCTCAGAAACTCGGGGGGGGGGGGGGAGAGAAGGGCATCTTTGCGATTTGCACCTACTGATCTTTAAGATGTGTTTTCAATTTAAAACGCATACAACTGTAGAGCGCTAACTTTAGCCCGAGGCTAGTATCGATATGAATGAGTTTGAATGCCAGCCAAGAGAACTCATCCACCAGATAAAATAATTTTTCTCCGAGTTGACGAATGGCGCAGCATCTTTAAAGCCGTTTGCCACTGGCATAGACGACAGGGTCAAAGCAACGGCGTTTTTTTCCATTATTGCTGCCGTCACCAGAAGCCAGGAAGAACATGACCACCTGGGGTAGCAAATCGGTCAAATGGAGACACATCACGGTCAATACCACTCCGACCATGGCACGACAACCGTGCGGTAGTGCAGCACATCCTGGTACAATTTCGGTCATTCTTAGGGTCGTGGGCGGTCGTCAGTGCAGACAGTCACGCGGACACACCGTTCGCTGATGCCCCTAGGAAGGACCTGAGGCTGTGCCAGAACCTGCGCACTACCAGACGGTTAAAAAGCCCGTGGTCGCAGCAGCGTTGGCAGTCACGTGCTCCCACGAGGCCTATTTCAGGTCTGAGACGATCATGTCCTGTCGGGTTTCGGATGACGTCAGCGAGATGAAGAAAACAATCCTGTAGCCTCGACGCTGTTATCCGCCACCGGCGAATTATTTCGAGGATGCTGCGCCGTTCGTCAACTGGGGGATAGCGTGGTCAGGTCTGGTGGATGAATTCCATTTGCTGGTATTCCAGCTTCTTCAGATGCATGCTAGCCTGATTCAGCTTCTGTTCCAGTTTCATGTTCTGAAAAAGCTGTAATATGAAATTTGAGAGACTGGAATAGATGAGCCAGCCAGTCGTTGAATAAGAAGCGAAAGACGGCCATCTGTTTTATAATGAATCTGAATCTTGTGCAAAGGTTTCCAATCATATTGCAGAGAATGGTGTGTCAGTGAATGACATCTTTGGAGACATTGTAGACGGCGACAAGGATCAACTGCAATTGCTTCTGCACGAGGTGGAAGCTCACATTCTAAGAAGTGTGCATCGGATATACTTCGATGTACAATGAAACGAAGTACTTGTACTTCAATGTACAATATAGCGAAGCACAATGCGTGTTCATAAGAATCGAATAGTGTCACGCGAAGTTCTGTTGGGGATATGTATGCTTATTTCACATGGCTTAGCGTTTTCTGCCCTCTGATTCCAGGCCAAATAGAGGATCGGAGGTCAAAGATCAAGTGACTTTGGATGATCCTTATAGATGGATGTATCCTTATTTCACATGGCTTAGGCGTTTTCTGCCCTCGGATTTCAGGCCAAATACAGGATAGGAGGCTCAAAGGTCAAGTGACTGGATGAAACTGACAACAGGTCAAATGTGCTCACGTCACATTTATATACACAGTCGAGCTACATTTGTTGCAAGGATTCGTTTGACATCCAACTCGACGTGATTTAAAATGTTCTCGTTTTTTAGTATTGCTGCCTTGATCGTAAGCTGCAAAAGTATGTAATTCATGCCTTTATACACACACACACACACACACACACACACACACACACACACACACACACACACACACACACACACACACACACACACACACACACACACACACCACACACGCACGCACGCACGCACGCACGCACGCACGCACGCACGCACGCACGCACGCACGCACGCACGCACACACACACACACACACACACACACACACACACACACACACACACACACACACACACACACACACATATATATATATATATATATATATATATATATATATATATATATTATATTATCTCTCTCTCTCTTTCTCTCTCTCCCTCTCTGCCTACACACGCACGCACACACACACACACACACACACACACACACACACACACACACACACACACACACACACACACACACACACACACACACACACACACACACACACACACACACACGTATATATATATATATATATATATATATATATATATATATATATAAATCCGAACCTGATCGGCTCAGATAATTATTTCAGAGAAACGGCTTCCCACTTTCAGTCATTAATAGTTTAATAAACACCTTCTTGGATGCAAAGTATGTCAGAGTCCTCCCACCGTTCACGATATCATTAGCCTAAATGAATATTTGGTATTGCCTTATTTTGAATAAGCCGATACAAATCAAAAATGAGCTTGCTAACCTCCTATAAGGTTTTTGTCCGTTCCTGTCACCTAGAATCGAATAAGTTAACTCGTTTACTGTTGGATCTTCATTTAGGTCAAAAGACAAAGCTTTTCAAATGTCCTATCCCCGCAATCACTTAAAAATATTGTTTTGCTTAGTGTGGAGTATCTTACGTGGGTTCAACCTTTCGTAATTTGCATTGCAGAGTGCAGCAATATTTGGGAAGGTCTGACCGTACCGGTAGCATTCTGTCTAACCCAGACCTCTTCGCCCACTTAAGACTATTCATTCGCGCGCGACAATCACTATAACATTGAAAATGTTTCCGTATCAGGACGTTGCAGCAATTCTCTTGATCTTAGGATCTAAGAATCACTTCATATTCACCAACAAAAGTCACCATTGGACATCATGGGACCTGCATACGCTTTGCAAGTTATGACATTGCCTTTTTCATTAGGAATCAACAGGATATTTCGTCACGTGATTTTTTGACATTTTTCAATCTGTCCTGTTAATGCCCAGAGAGTTTGTGCTGAAATGTGGAACTGTGGCCGTCGTCATACCTAACGGTGTCAGTTGAATGCTCTAATATCTTATCTTTATATATATATATATATATATATATATATATATATATATATATATATATATATACATGGCCTCCTGGCGGGGCCCCCGACCACGAGGACTGTTTGTAAAAATCCCGGTGGGGTACCCTGTGTCCGCGCCCGGCTCCTCGTCCCCGGTGTCCAATTTGCATGCCGGCGGCCACCAGCTGCGATACAGGCGCATTCGCAGACGCAGACGCAATACAGCCAAGGTCAACGGTCGCGACCGTCGACCTTCGCAGCCGCCAAGGGCGGAATAAATGCGCCGCTCTCGAGAGGAGCCCCACTGCTACGACTGTACCTCGCCTCAGAGCCCTTGTCACGACGGAATACGAAAGCCAGCGCCACTTTGAATCCGGGCGCGGCAGAGATGACGTCAGCATGTGACATCCGCTGGGTCTGGCCTGGTCCGCATGGCGACCAAGGACGCCTGTGCACCTGGTGTGGAGCGGCAAAGTGCAGAGTCATGGTCGTAATAGGCGTGCAGCCATAATCCCCGGAGCCTTGCGCCTGCCCATGGCAACACTTGCATGGTCATGCTGCAGTGAAGAAGATTCATTATTTCGTTGCCTGTTACAGCTCGCAGCTAAGAAATCTTTCCAGGGATATGTCGTGGAACTTTTTGCTGGGAGTTTTCAACAGCGTGTAGCGTTTGATATCACGTTCGTTGTTTTCCTTGGCCGACTGTCAGATTGACCGGGAGTCCTGCTCGTTAGATTGCTCCACGGCGCATGACGTTTCTCAAATTAACTAATTTAGGAAACGTATGTGCCATGCGATTCAAAGCAAACAAGTCAGAACCTCCAACCACCCCGCCTCTGTATTGCCATTGATTCACGGGCGGAACATGTATGTGGAAGCCTATCACTATTCGAATTTGGGTGACCAAGGCCGACGCCACACGTCACATGGACGGAACAAACGAGCACACGCGCAGAACTGTAAGTAGCGTCCCCGAGATGGATTTCAGGCAGAGGCTGAAGGCGAGTCTTGGCGCGCGCCCCGGCCGCGCACGGCCGTCTCGGCCCGGCCGTGACGTCATCGCCTGGCTTCGGCCCGTCGCCAGCTGAGCTTTCGGTGGCGGGCGTCATGGTGACGCTGACGTCACGACCAATCGAGGTGGCCTGCCGACAGAGTGGTCAGAGGGAGGTCAGAGGTCGGAAGGCAAAGGGCGTCCTCAGCCCGAGAGGGGAGGGGGTCACGTGTTTTCTGATGCGCCCGCCCGCGGCGGGGTCAGTTCGAGTGACGTAAGACGCTCGCCATTTGCCCCCCCCCCCTGAGAAAGCCTGCAGCAGGTGGCAGCGGCCCGCTAAAGCCAGGGTGCAGGACGGACCGCTACCAGCATTATAGCACGTTAAGCCCTCGTTGTAAAATCCTGCCGTTGACACGGAATTTCGCAGTCGGATGGTTGAAGATGAGTGGTTGAAGCTCGCACAAGCACTGCTCAGCGTAAGCGCTGATTCCAGATGCCCATCTTTAGTCATTAGCCTCAGACTAGGCCTTCAAAGAAGGGTGTGCTTCTTTATCACACGACTGCTAGGCCTTAGCTGCCGCCCTGCGGGGACGGAAAAGTCATACGGCATGGCGATGCCATGTTACGCAGAGAACGCGACAACAAACACAACAGATCGCCAAAATTAAGCGAGGCAGCGACATGGCACTGCACGCACTGACCCAATCGAAGCATAAGCCCCCCGTGAACGCTCCTGCCTCGTGTCACTGGGTGCGGGGGGGGGGGGCAGAAAATTTGCACGACAATGTCTTTGTCCCTAGCTCTCGTCGGAAAACGTCTCCAAAGATGGAAAATCAATATGAATCAAATTTGGAGTATGCTTGACTAGGACAGGACGAGTTGAACCCCGAACCCGCTGGTCAAATTTCCTCAGCGGAGGTCCTGATATGTGCATGGTGCAGGACCTACGTTGCCTAGCAACAGGAGCGGGGGCTAAACACCTGTGCGTTGTCCACGAGCCGGCCAGCCCGATCGATGTAACTGACCCACGACACCACTCGGCCCGTCCACTGTGGTGGCGGCGGCCCTCATACTCGGTACCTAGCACAGCTGAAGAACGCCACCTCCCGCCTCCACCACAGCGCAGGAGACGTAACAGCCACCCTGCCGCGTCTACGACCCGCCGGACACGCGGCTGGACGGCGTGGCGCTCCGGCGCGTCCGAGGTCTGTGTGAAGCTCGTCTCACTGACATATGCATATGATACGCCGCAAGGACTCGCGACTCATAAAAGTCCGATGAGTCGCAAGTCCCTTGTGGCATATCATGTGCATATGTCAGTGGGACGAGCTTCACACAGACCTCGGACGCGCCAGAGTGCCACGCCGTCCAGCCGCGTGTCCGGCGGGTCGGAGACGCGGCAGGGTGGCTGTATTACAGGCCTATATTATATGGGTATATCATGCATATATACGCAGACATTCATAATACGCATATATTGTTCGCGTATATACGCATATATCTATAGCACACATATACTATACGCGTATATACGCGTGTAATGCAATCTATGCGATTATATGCTCAATACGCAAGTTAAGTGAGGAACAAAATCGTTGGCTCTCGTGCGCATGGTCCGTGCAAACAACGTTCGCGGGTAGTGGTCGTTTGGGTACTGACGAGCCCCGATGGAACCAGCACCGACCGGGTGCCGGTGGGTGGCCGGCTGTGCCGCGGCGATCGGCCGCGACCGGTCACGGCACGCCGCGGGGTATCGACCGGCAGCCGCCCCAGGGCTGGCGCGGGCCCCCACCGACCCGCGGCCGGAACAGTCATGCGGCATTGCCGGAGCGGACGGCCCCTTCGTAGTCGTGACGTCACACAATTATTTTGCGAGATGTACATGAAATAGTGTTGCAATATGGATCTACCCACATCATTCTGTCTACAGCACTAACGATTGTGTTCGTTAGAGGAGGTGCTTTATTGGACGGAGTATCTGCTAACGCCGGCTGCTGCCCGTGACGTTGGACGTGTGTCATACAAAAGTCCAGGCAACATATGCCTGAAAGGCATGTACAAACCTGGATCCCAAGAAAAGATCCAAGATCAACCAAATTCCTGCAAGGAAATTTTGGACAAATCCTAGTTCCAAAAAACTCTTGTGTAACAAACAAATTAGACAGGCCCTTGTTATTAAAAAAAAATCCTTCGTACAATACTTAAGATACGATCAAGACAATGAAATATTTTCCGACAACATTTCAACAAATCGTTCTGAGAAAACATGACAATAAGTTGACTATCTTTCAACAGCAAGTCCAACGACAGGCAAAATGTACAATCATACCTCACAACCAAAATGACTGACACGTTTATGGCGCAAACAGTACCGGCAGTGATAGCGGTCGTCATAATTAGCTGACGGCACACCTTATCCCCCCCAAAAAAGCATTCCACTGGGAAAGCCACCAAGGTGATAAACTGGATGATAAAAATATTTAAAGGCGTATGCCACATTTACCGCTGCAAGTTAAGAGGCCTCTCATAAAAATACACCTGATGCGTACGGACATGTGAACGTTTGTCGCTACTCACCCGTGCACCTCCGGGGCGTCACCTGAGGTCTGAGGAGTGACCCCTCACTTGGCCAGGGCAGCCCGGACGCCCTCGATGATGCGGTTCATCTTCTGCGGCGTGTCCACGTACCCATCGCCGTTCTGCGAAGCCAGAGGGCATGTGAAGTTGTCCACACGCCGCGCCAAGCAGGACACGGGCGCAACAAGGGGACGCGAGGTGTCTGTTGTGTTGTGTTGTATTATATATATATATATATATATATATATATATATATATATATAAGTTGAATTGTGCACTGCGCGCTGTGTAGCGCCACATCTTTATACCGATTAGCGAAGAGCATAATATTACGATATGGTGGGTCATGGTGTCCGGACACGTGCTCGGGAGAACAAATTTTGCATGAGAGAACGGTGAAGCAAACGTTAACGTGACTTGTCATTTGAGTTGTGTCTCGTCATCAGCAAGTGGGCAATGGCACGTCATGCACAAAGATCGGTGTTCGAGGATAACAAATATGATATATACGAGCAATAAAGGTCCGTAAAAGCAGCACGGCTCGGGATATAACGTCACGATTAAACTACTGTAAGCTTCCAAAATCCAGCTTCCAAAATCCATCTGAAGCGCGGGTGGCCTTTCGCATCACTCGTTGAGGAGGGGGGGGGGAAGGGGGTCGGGGGGGGGAACGGCTAAACATACACGCAAAATGCGAAAAACTGTTCCCTCCCTATTTTACCCACTTTGTTTTTTTAAGTTGGCGGAAGGGAGGCTGGAGCCCCTCCATCGGCATAGACAACTGTACCCGTAACTAAAAGTGCCCAAGTATATCAAAATTTCACCAGAACCTCTGGAATGCGTCGGTCACGTTTGAACCCTTCTGGAAGCTGAGCCTGTGGAAGCCATCCCTGACGGGCCAGATGCGCTTGCACGACTGGCTTGGCCTTTCAATTTTCAGATTGATAACATGAGCGGATTGACATTTACAGTACCGCGAACCGGTGCTGGAATCTGGTGATGACATTGAAAGAGTAAATGTTGCAGGACCCCTATCGGTTCTGCTTACTTGCTGTGCCTTGCTACCTATGCTGGAAAGGTTAATCTGTTCGGAGAACATCCTCAAATACTCAGTCTAATTGACGTGAAATATACGTCGCAGACCAGAACCTTCATATAATTACACAAACACAGCGATCTAACGAAGTGGGGTGTCACGCCGGCAGCGGAAGCGCAACATCCGGTTGGCTGCTCGCGGCCGACACACCTTCTTGGAGTGCAGCAGCTTTCCGCCAACGATCTGCACCTCCAGATAGCCGGTGACGCTGGGGGTGCCCTCCCCGGTCTGGAACAGGCAACCGGCTACTGTCAGGGGAGGTCACAGTGCACGAGGGATGCAGCGGGGGGCGATCACATGAAGGACATTGGCAATGGCCAACTGTATACTTGAGATAACTGGAAAGCGTTGGGTACACGATATGTATGGGGTTATGGAGTTGTGGTTTTCATGCAGTTCAACGTCGAAAATAAAGACAAAGGTGTTCATGGTAAGCCTCCAGTGGTACCTCCAAGGCAGCGCACGTAGACATGCCATCCAGAGCGAAGATTTCTTTTAAGATGTGATCCAAACCTTTTCATTGGATGGATTTCTGGAATCAGAGCTCACGCTGAGCAGTGCTTGTTGTGTGAGCCCTAATTCCTACCATCCGGTTGCGAAATTCCAGGAAACGGCAGAATTCAGTGGTGAAAGTTTAACAATGCTCGGTAACAATGCTAGTTCCGCAATGCTCGGCACGGTCCGTCCTGCCCTCTGACGTCAACTGACCTTTAGGGCGACCGCTGCCGCCGGCCGCAGGCCATACCTGCCAAGGGCAAATAGCGAGTGCCTAAAGCGACTCGAACCCACCCAGCCACGGGTGGATGAATCGGAAGGCATACGCTCTAACCAAATGAGCCATTGGGACGGACGCCATCAGAATTATGCCAACTTCTGGCCATCATTCGAGTCGTCGCCCCCGGCTATACATCCCAGGCTCCCACAAAGAATTAGAGTCTGATCCCCTCAAATATGGTTCGAAGTAACACGTTATATCACACATATTTCATGTAAGATGTTTGTAAATTACGTCGCGCAATTTCGGACATTGTTCCCTTCTCCTGGTTACAAACCACCTGCACTGAAGTCCCTCACCACGGTTACGCTCTTGGAAAAAACGAAAATTTATCAACATTTGCAGCCACACCCTGTGTGGCCCTTCGCTGTCCAAAATTCCCCCCCCCCCTCGTTACCATTTCTCCATGCATAGCATAATTCATGGACTACTTCACACCAGTAGCCCCGGGACCATGACAAAGAGCGTACCGACGTCGTTTACGATCGGTTTCAGTCCAGATCACTTCCGATACACTATACACAAACAAAACCAGGAACATTTCTGCAGCGAGACTGTTGCGCGTCAAGGTCAGTGAGGCTGTGCTGACTTGCGCGTGTCAGCTTTCTATTGATAACATGCAATCAAGCGTGCATGTAGTCGGATCACAGTGCTGTAATCACGACTGTGGCCCTGCTCTGCAGCAATATGAGGGCCAGAAAATCCAAGAATTATGGTGGACGAATGGCCTAGCCGGCCTATTGAGCTATCGACGGGCGCCGGTCTTGTTACAAGAGACACACAATAATCTGCCTTCTGCGGCACCGAGCATCATGAAAAGAACTGCATCGCTTTCTCCTATTTATGGTCCAGTCCACGCGACCGCCCGACTAATCAGGAAGCCCATGGAAACGCCGCAGTAAAGCCAGCTTTGCTGCTGTGACATTAAGCGCACCGCCAAGTCACGGCATCTCTTCGCGTTCAATGTCACATGTCACGACATGACTTGCAACATGCTGCGTCACGGTGACGGACCAGTGGAACGGCCAAGGACAGCTTCTTCCTTCGACATAATTACTCTCTTTTATCTCGTAGTGTGCAAGAAACATCACATCAGGGTGGCAGGCGAACGCGCTTAGTTAGGGCTGTCAAACTCTGTCAACTGCTGACGTAGCGCAGGCTGTATTCACACTTGAGTATGTGTGGTTGAGACGTTCTCGTGGCCGTGGCAAAATTGGGGCGCGGCGTTTGGCAAGGCAAAGTATCCGGATCTAGTAACACACTATTTTGCTTTGAGAGCCGAGCTCGCAACTGTTGCAACTTCCTGACAGGAACTCATCATGTAATTGGAAATTTAACCTCGATACATGGGTGGTATGGGGTTCACGAGATAAAACTGTTATCGTTTGCGTCTACATTGCTGTGTCGGCCCACAAAAGTTTTCATCCACGAGTCCGAAACATTTCAAAATGCAACGCTATGGTGGAAGGTGTTTCCATTCCATGTGAGCGGCGAGTGTTCCTTTTGGTACTGGCAGACTTTGGCGATAACGCTATCACTACCGCATTGTTTGGGAAGGAGCGATCCGGCAGGCTCCTTCATTCTGGCTTCTCCCCACGAATGTTCTTATACCATCGGCTTCCTTTCGGTTTCGGTTTCAAATCGGCGTCGATTTCCATTGACGGGGCGGCAGCCGATGATACTGCGGACCCGCGCGTGCGGCAGCGAAACATTGCCAACACGGAGCCACTATAATCATAACGAGATGCTTAAAACCCATAAAATATGCATAATTGCACTCGTAATTGAACAAGGGATACGCATATTTATGGTGGAGCGTCGCTACGAGGCATAATTCGTACGTATGAGGGCTGTTAAGACTCAAAAAGAGCAGTTTTGGGAAAATTTGATCCCTTGACCTGCCATAAAACGTTTAATTTTTACCTTTCACGTGCAAAGCATTGTCAATCGCAATATCTCTTTGAGGTCAATCCACTGGTGCTTTCTGCTAACCTATATCTATCTTAGTTTATAAACGCCGGGGGGGGGGGGGGGTCGCATGAAGCATCGACTCCTCCATCAGGCCACGTTATGAGAAACGGTAAGTCAGGGCAAAGGTTACAAGGTAAATGAAAACAGGAAAGTAAACTTAAATGTTTCCCCGTCAGGCCTCGCATCGAACACTCCGTCAACATGTATGACGTCCCGGATTCCAGGTAATAACCGTGCTGACGACAGATCGAACGCGGCCTTGACTATGCTAAAATGTTTTACCTTGAACCGGGCAGAGGCTGGTGGCGCAGCCATGGCTGACACGCCATGGCTGATGTCACAACAAGGCCCTCTCCAATAACGCGAACGGCCGCGGGATCCCAGCTGACTGAGACACAGCTGAAGGCTGCACCGGTCCGGCCACATCAGGCCTGCCCCCGCGAGGACCTACATCCGCAGGAAGTCGAAGCATTGCGCCACAGCTGTGGAGAGCAAAGTCCATCTGTATCCCGAATGTCATCCGAAGATTTGAAATCGGGGCCTGCCCCGGCGTAGTAGCTTCCAAAGCCATGTGATCCAGCCACAGCTTCAGCGCTTGTAGGAACGACGGGACACAGGCCTGCCACCGACAGCAGACCGCGGCTCCTGAACCGACACGTGTGTCATGTTATGGCCTCTGAATCGATCAGCGGTGTGATATCAGCTGTAGAGATGGGGACTGCCGTCCACCCGGAATGTTCACGGTAGGTCGGGAAGGTCGAGGAGAAAACAGGACACGGTAAGGAACTTGATTCAAGGCTTAAAGCCGAGTGG
>NW_023596136.1:38026707-38055805 GCF_011947565.3 Pollicipes pollicipes
CTCCGCCGGTCAAGGTCACCCGGGTTCTCCACGGCCAAGGTCACCGGGGTTCTCCACTGGCCAAGGTCACCCGGGTTCTCCACCGGCCAAGGTCACCCGGGTTCTCCACCGGCCAAGGTCACCCTGGTTCTCCACCGGCCAAGGTCACCCGGGTCCTCCAACGGCCAAGCCACCCAGGTTCTCCATCGATCAAGATCCAGGCATTCTCCATCGTTCAAGGTCACGTGGCATCGAAAACCGCACGACTTATGGACGGTGATGACAGATCCGGGAAAAGGGGGAGGAAAGGCAGTGCCAAAGGTCTGTGCAAGAGCGAAACCATCCCCTGTTCATGAGTTACAAGTCGCCACAATGGCACAGCGCCGCTGGCCCGCGTCCGCTTCCAGAACTGAATCCAGGGAGCTGGAGAAACGGCTCGTTCAGCGATCAGCGGGATACGGTGACGAGCGTTACTGCTGAAGATCGGCTCCAGGGATTCAAAAGTCACGCGCAGACGACAAAAACCACCAGGGCGAAGGTAAAAATAACCGAATGGTGTCTCGCTCGCAAACCGACAAGTGTTGCGACAAGTGTTTTTTATTCTCTTTCCCATGTTCAGATTTCGTTCTTCCATATGACACGGCAGCCCCGGGCGTTGATTTCCCTGAGGAGCAATTCGGAGCACGGCGCATGACAAACATTTCCAGGGAGGCGCGTATCGTCTGCCACCGCGGCTGGCGGCCGTGCCTAGCCTCCGGATCCGCTGGTGAGTAGGTCGCACCACCCACCCTCAGCTGATGGATGTGGTGCAACAGGCCCTCATCCGGCAGGCAGACGGGCGCCACGTGCGGGTACTCTGTGTCGTCCAGGTCCGGCGTGATCCGCAGCATGGCCAGCCGGCCCTGCTCCCGCAGCGGCCCCACGGGCCGTGCCATACGCGCCCTGCGCACGCACGCGCACAGTCAAGCGGACCCAGCCGGAAGAGAGCTCGCCACCTCGTGAAACGTAGCTATTGCTAGCGTCAGGCCATGCGGCCAGGCTGACCGCCTTAAACGTTCGGCTGAACTGGTTACAAACACAAAAGGTTAGGAAATCCAGCACATTGCTTCGAGACAATCAACCACATCATTACATTATCCAATGTTTTCGGGGAGCCAGCAGGCAGCTAATCAAAGATCAGGAGACGGTGTGGACCATTAGGTCCATCAGTTACTTTCATATCACCACGTGAGCGGTGCGAGAGAGTACACGTGCTGGCGGAGCGGAACGCGGACCAGACGAGCCGGGCGCCCACCTGGCGACGTCTGCACGCGCTCGACGTCCAGCGCCACGGGCGGCAGGTTGACCGGCTGCGTCTCGTCCAGGTTCCAATCGCCGACGGTGACCTTGAGGTCCTCCGCGTCGACGCCGGCCACGCAGTCTGCTGAGGTGAGCACCCACGCGGCGTGCACGAGCGCGCCGCTGCAGGTGAACTCGTGGTCCTCCTTCACCGTGCGCGTCCACACCGCCGCCTGCCGGCCGTCGCCAGAGCGCCAGTCAGGCGAGGCGAGGCGAAGCGAGAGGGTTGAGGTCGAGGGGTAGAGGTCGGGTACGGCGGAACGGTGGGCCGGGACAGCTGGACGGGGTGGCGATCGCTGCCGACTGCCATATCTGACAGGGGAATGCCCCAAAAACCGTTGCGAGCTCGAGTGCAGACTGCTGATCAGTGCGCTATCAAAACCGTTTGCGCGAGGGAGCCTCACGACGCGTAAACAGATTCAAATGATACAATCCGGCATATCACGCTATGGTTTAAAATCATCGACAAGAGACTCTTGTTCCCCCTCCCTAACCGAACGACCGCAGACCGGTGTCGCACGCAAACACCCATGTCAAAACTCGGAAACCACTCAGGACACACCGGTGTCGAATCGCGCCAGCGGCACGTCTCCATCACACAGCGCGGTCACACAGCGTCGCACCTGCCAGGGGAACTCCCCGAACTGAGCGGCGCCGCGCCTGCCGTCGTCATGCGGCCCCAGCGGCGGCAGCAGCGGCGGCGGCAGCGGGCGCGGCGGCGGCCGCGGCAGGAACGGGTTGGCCGCCTTGCCGAGCACGCCGCGCCTCTGACGCCCGCCGCAGCGCGGCGCCACCGGCTCCTGCCGCAGGCTGTGTCGCACGCGCCGACCGGATGGCAGATGAAGTCGCGCTCGGCGTCGCAGCTTCCGGTCGCCCAGACGCCGGGCGACAAGGAGGCGCTCTTCGGCAGGACGAAGAAGGCGCAGGCGTTCCGGCGCGTGGCGTCCTCGCGTGACGCGAAGTTCCGGTAGCTGCCGGGCGTCAGCAGGCTGCCTGGCGGGCGGCGAACACGGCGCGCGTGACAAGGGAGCGCCGTCGCGGCACCGGTCAAGGGGGCGTCCGCTGGACGGTCAGGGCGTCCGCTGGACGGTCAAGGGGGCGTCCGCTGGACGGTCAGGGCGTCCGCTGGACGGTCAGGGCGTCCGCTGGACGGTCAGGGCGTCCGCTGGACGGTCAGGGCGTCCGCTGGACGGTCAGGGCGTCCGCTGGACGGTCAGGGCGTCCGCTGGACGGTCAGGGCGTCCGCTGGACGGTCAGGGCGTCCGCTGGACGGTCAGGGCGTCCGCTGGACGGTCAGGGCGTCCGCTGGACGGTCAGGGCGTCCGCTGGACGGTCAGGGCGTCCGCTGGACGGTCGGGGCGTCCGCTGGACGGTCGGGGCGTCTGCTGGCGGGTCGGGGCGTTTGCTGGCGGGTCGGGGCGTCTGCTGGCGGGTCGGGGCGCCTGCTGGCGGGTCGGGGCGCCTGCTGGCGGGTCGGGGCGTCTGCCGGCGGGTCAGTGCGGGTGAACAACGGCGGGTCGTGTGCACAGTCCCGCGACGAGATCGGACGTTTCGATGTGGATCGCCATAATGTGGCAAGTTGAACGGACCATATCAACGCACTACACGCGTCTGCCCCACATACAGACATTCAAAACCCAGACCACTAAGTGACAGCAGAGTTATAGTCCAAAGTCTTCAAGTCTTAGATTGAACACATGAACGGCATTTACAAGCGGATTTGGGTTATCGTACATCTGCAGTTTCATCTGGTTTACCCAACATGCGGACTCCCGTTCATGCCTCATGATCACGCTCGTTGGTCTTGCCAAAAACGTCACGTCGCGTCACGCTTCGTCTTACCGTTAACAAAGCGGAACGTTCCGCTGCCATCTGAACTCAAACCAATGTAGTACTTGCTAGCCCCGAGGACCTCGAAACCCTTCAGCATATCCACTATGTCTTGATTCATCTGTAACACGGACAATACGTGAGGCACGTCGTACATGTCTTATCTACATCTCAATGTCTTGTGACCTCAGACCCCCGTGACCTCAGACCCCGTGACCTCAGACCCATGACCTCAGGTCCGTGACCTCAGACCCATGACCTCAGACCCATGATCTCAGACCCATGACCTCAGGCCTGTGACCTCAGGCCTGTGACCTCAGGCCTGTGACCTCAGGCCTGTGACCTCAGGCCTGTGACCTCAGGCCTGTGACCTCAGGCCTGTGACCTCAGGCCTGTGACCTCAGGCCTGTGACCTCAGGCCTGTGACTCCAGGCCTCACTCAGCGCACCCGTTTGGAGTCGACGGTCAGCAGGTCACCGCCGTCTTGCTGACAGCTAGCCCGGGCGCCAGCCCAGCTGCGCTGCTCGACCGCGCCGCCCTCTGTCGGCCGCACCAGGCCGTCGCCCAGCGGGAAGTAGCCCTCGCGGATCCTCTGCTCGCACCGCGTGCCCAGCTCGTCCACATAGCACGGCTCTGCCGGGACGGCGGCGCATGAGAGGCCGTTCCCGGCGCCCATGACGGTCACGGCGCGCAGCGGGCGGCGGCTAGTCTTGGATACTGCTGAACATTGTGACATCTGGTGTTTAGCTGAAAGCCTGCCCTCTCGTGGGTCGATGGCTGTGTGGGAGCCATCACAGCCTTGCGCGATGCGTCACGCTCTAACCAGCAGCAGGTTAGGACAGGACAGTGGAGTGCCAGCAGGACAGTGGAGTGCTGGACACTGGACACACAACACAGCGCTCCATCCGAAATGAGAGGCCATCCACGGGAGTCTAGTCCCTGCTGTCCCTGCTCCTCAGAGCACGGACAGCGGGGACCAGGGCCAGCGAGGCCTTCACACCCCAATGGTGGGGGCATACAGAACAGTTCACGACATGCGGGCAGCGCTCGCCGGCACCGTGAAGCGGGAGACAAGCGGGACGGCCTGCCGTACCTGGGTAGTGGTTGGCATCCACAGCACAGCACAGCCTGGTTCTTCTGCTTTCATACAGCGGGCAACGCTGGCGCTACCTGCGCAGAAGGAGCGGCGCCATGGCGGTCGCATACGCAAGCGGAGGCACAGACGTACTGATCTCGCTCGACGCAACACTGATGCGGCTGGTCAGACTCCACAAACGCTGCCCCCTCTAGCGTCATATTTGTAACACATGCATGGTGAAAAGCGAAGGCCGGTTCCAAAATGAACATTTGGTTGGATTATACGGCCCTGTCGTCTGCACCTCCCCCATACGTTATCCTACAGCCCACTCCCTCATCTCGGTCGGTCCGAGCGCTTGTCTTCCAAACTACCCGTGGCGCTTTGGGTGGATGTGGAGTCGTTCGGTACTCGCTATTTGTCCCCGGCTCGGATGGCACGCGGCCGGTGGCAGCGGCCGCATCACCACGGTCAGGAGGCGAGGCCAGAAGACCGCTTGGGCCATGATAAGCATTGCGGCACGTTAAAGAATCTCGCGACCAGATGGGGCAGTCAGGGTTCACACGTCAAACGCTGCTTGGCGAGATCTGACCCCAGAAATCCATCCCATCAAAATGTTCAAGTCAATTCGAGTCGTTCAAGTTATAAACGTCTAATGGAGTGAAGAGAGACTTCGCCAAAATCAATTGCACGCTAATCAGATGACACCAGCCCAGCGGAAAATCCCAACCCTGGCAATAGTGCGTGTGCGTGGGCGGGGGGGGGGGGCGGAGCGAGGGGAGTAGAAGAGCACAGCACTTCCCAATATGCGTTGCGCCAGGCGAGATACCTCCTAGGTCAAAATAAATGCACTTCGGGACACTTGTATGCGGACCGTTAGAGGTAGGCCTAACTGACCCGTCTCGCAGACGTAGAAGGCCGTGGACTCGCAGCTGGCGCTCTCCAGCTGAGACAGCGAGTCGGTCCGAGACGTCGCCTTAAGGCATTGCTTCGACTTGGAGCCTGCCGAAGTGTTTGGGAGTAAATGGGACCGCGCATCGCCAATGCCTTCATCAGCCAGCGTTGGCGCTT
Source organism: Pollicipes pollicipes (assembly GCF_011947565.3). Taxonomy (NCBI): domain Eukaryota; kingdom Metazoa; phylum Arthropoda; class Thecostraca; order Pollicipedomorpha; family Pollicipedidae; genus Pollicipes; species Pollicipes pollicipes. The sequence continues at coordinate 38,032,001 of NW_023596136.1, forward strand.
CGTCACCGACTATAAACATCGATTACGCACGACTTGTTTGTACTCTTACACGGATGTATTGAACCTGCACTAAACTCGTATTCGTGCGGACATTTGTGTATTGCCGACCCATGATTTGGCGACGGTTTTGGACACGTAGGAGTAAAACTAACTCAGGATTGGAGGACTGCTGCAAGCAGGTGAGAGAAAGTACGTGGGATCTGCCACATAGTGAGTTTTAACAGCAGAAAAGAAGGATGCAGTGTGGAAAGTGTGTCAACACGAATACAGATTTCAGTCGTACACAACTGGACGTCAGCATTCGTGCTGCGATAGTATCCTCGTTCCTGCCTTACCATACCAGCTTTTAGCAGCACCTCCCATCCGCGGAAAATGAACGCGACGCAGAATGTCAAATCGGAGTGGGGTAGGGAATACTCGCCTTAAAGGAGCAAGTAAGGCGTGAGCTATGGAGCGGGGCAGCTACATACATTGCTGAACTGCATGCGATAACGACAAAGCCCGACGATACAACGCCAAATCCCCCGCCCAGTCAATCGACAGTCAATCGACAGTCAGTCAACAGTCAGTCAACAGTCAGTCAACAGTCAGTCAACAGTCAGTCAACAGTCAGTCAACAGTCAGTCAACAGTCAGTCAACAGTCAGTCAATCAACAGTCAATCAACAGTCAATCAACAGTCAACCAACAGTCAATCAACAGTCAATCAACAGTCAGTCAACAGTCAGTCAACAGTCAGTCAACAGTCAGTCAACAGTCAGTCAACAGTCAGCTGACCGGCGACGGCAATCACCGTCTGTAGGCGGCTGGAGGCCAAGCGTCTCGAAGTCGATCGGTTCGCCGGTGGTGGCCCAAAGCCAGAGGGCGCGGCCGTCGTCCCAGAGGGCCGTCCGTCCAGTGCGGCCCGAAGCGGGAGAGCACGGCCAGCTCCTCGGAGCTCTCCAGCACGGGCGGGTGGGCGCTGAGCGCGGCGCACTCGGCCACCGCCTCGTGCCGCGTCACAGGCAGCTCGGGCGACACCAGGTAACAGCTGGTCAGGTCCAGGGAAGTCCCAGCCGGGCCGGCACTGGCCTGCCGGGCGGACGGGCGCCGGTCACAGCCGAGGTCAGCACGGAGGTAGCGTGTCAAGCACGGGACGGTAGTCTGAGCCGTGGTCAACACGATGGGGGGGAGGGGGGTCTAGCGAGGGACGGAGCCGCGTTCGGAGCGAGGTCAACATGGGGGGGAGCAGCAGCAAGGCGTCCGTGTCTGGCGAGGGACGGTGGTCAGAGCCGCGTTCAGAGCGAGGGCAACATGGGTGGAGCAGCAGCAAGGCGTCCGTATGTGGCGGCAATGTTGCGTGCTGGCCGTGAACATCAGAACATAAGAGGTGATCGGGGCAATATCTAGCGTGTTCCTAGATGAGCTGAATGACATATTAAAATATATCATATCAAAACATATCCAAGTGGTTGCATACAAAAATCCAGCAAAGCCTTGAGTTTGTATCAAACGTATACACTATTGTTGCTCATAGGACGGCAGCAGAGCAGAGCAGAGCCCACCAGCTCCCTGGCCACACCATTCCCGCAAACGCTCACCCATCGTGTGAACGGCTCGACAGTGGAGGGGGTCGAGTGGGGTGGGGTGGGGTGCGGGGCGGGGCGGGGGTGTACTCACGGAACAGTCCTCGGGGTGCACGCACTTGGTGTCCGGCGGACACACCCCACCGTGGAACTGCTTCTGAGGCCGCGGCAGGTGCACCGGCGGCAGCGGCGGCAGCGGCGGCAGCGGCGGGAAGGGCGGCGGTGGCGGCACGAGCCCCACCGCTCCGGCCGCGCCCAGCGCCGCCACCAGCAGCCAGACTGGAACGGGCGCCCCCACCCGCCCGGCGTCACGGGGATGCGGGATGAGGGGTCGATGGCTACAGACTGCCGTGTCCGCACCGCGGGTAATGGCATACGGGTTCGTTGATCGTACACGTCTTCATGACTATCCATCGCAAGCTTTCCAGAGCTACCGCAGCTTCAGACAGACGCGATGCACCCCCGGCGGTGGAATCTCACGGTATGGGGCGGCGGGTATGCCAGCGCAAATTACTCCTTGGCCTACCGTGTATGATAATCAAGCTCACTTCGCCCGTCGCACGCCATTTACATTACGATAAGATGCTAACGCACAGCTCTGCATGGCGATTAAAACAAATGTATGGATGCAAGCCTTCAAGAAAAAGTCCAAGCATGATCAAAAGCAAATAACAAACATTCACAGACGCCATCACAATCTTACGGCGTATCATAGCGGCGCTCCGCTGAGCGAGTCCGTCCGCACCGGCGCTGCAGCACCTCCACTGGCACGGGTCGCGACCCCCAGACTGACCGCGGCCGGCGCCGAGGTCACAAGGTCACCGCCACCGCCCGGGGCGACCGCCGCGGGCCATCGAGCGGCGGCGCCCCCGAACGGCGGACGCTGAAAACTGCAGACGATTGCCCAACGAGCTGCATTGAGGTGGGAATAAAGACAGTGAGTAAATGTTTGCACTCTTCTTGAATGGTTCAAGCTCATCCAACTTCGAGCCGTTCCGTCAGGAAAACGGATATTGACAGGACATCATGAGCTATGCATTTTCGAGCCATGGACTTTCCCGGCATGAGTGTTTATGCAGCAAAATCGCTCTCGCTTCATCGTTGATTTCTTTCATTGGCGCGTCCACCAACGGAACGAAGCGTGTCGTTTCTTCCACTGGTCACGGCAGGCGCTACGTGGACACGTGTCGTGTCTGTGAGACCGCACGTACTCAACGTTAGTCGCCAGGAGCGACAAAAACATCGCAGAACTGCCCTAAAATGACGTTCCCGCTTTGGCTACACGGCCTTTGTCTACCGCGCTCTCGGTGCACGCATATATGAACTGCAAGACAGCTGGTTTCTTTGCACTGACGCGTCACGGGTTTTATGTGCATAAGCAATTGGCGCCAGTGGTACGGTGCACCTCTGGATTAACTCAGGACGCGCCGAAGCTTCGATTGCGAGTCAGCAAGACAGAAAGTCAGAAAATGCAGCTATTTTTCATTTCAAATGTGGCACCTTGGATAAAACATCGCCTGCTACAGCTGCGAGAAAAGTTGGTCAACATAGATGGCTACCGAGTGAACGATATGGTACCAGACACCAAGCTGAAGAAAACGTTCCACTGTACATATATTTAAGAAGCAAAATTAAATAAATCTACAACATTAACCATTGATGAACAAAATAAACATCGCCACCATGCAATGCAGTTAACAGTTGTGAACGCAAGGTTCCCGACAGTAACGATACAACTGAACTCCACGTGGTATAGGCGAAATGCCCCATATCTCACGATGACCCAGATCACCACAGGAGCCCACAACAAGCTCATCAACGAATCAGGGCGTCCTCAACCGACAGACAGCTGATAATCGGTACAGGCATTTAGGTGTAAGTGCGACAGTAACAGTGGACAAATCGCAGCACGCATACGTGAAATATGTATCACACAGGTATTTACACCGCAAGCGGTAGCTCCGCTCGCTGGACATGCCGAAACCCAGACATCTTTGCATCTCCATGTACAGATACGCGCCCAGGGATAAGGCAGGTCAGACGACTCGCACTCTCCACGCGGCAAACGTCATCACAGTGCGCACGAAACGGAAGGCATGTGCAGACCCGCACATGTACACACAGTAGAACTAAGACGGGCCGCTGCCCACCCGTGGGGCCCGACAAGACCGCCCGCCGGCCCGCATCACACTCCGCCAAGTCCAGAGTCCAGCCGCAACCGCCACCGCCGCGCCGACGTCGGCCACGCCGCCGCGCCCGGACGGCCCGCCGGCTCGCCGCGACGGCGCCGTCTCCAGCGCCGCCGGCGGGGGAGACGACGGGAAGACCCAGCGCGGGCCGAGACCCGCCCCCGCCCTGAACTGCCTGATCACGCCCCTGCTCGCCCGGGAGGCCGCGGCCGCGCCGGGTCACGAGCGCACCCGAGTCCCGACCCGGCTGGCGTCCGCCACAGCCGGACACGCCGGACACAGCCGGACACGCCGGACACGCCGGACACGCCGCCGCGCCACCGCCCAGCGGACCCGGCGGCGCTACTGCATCTTGCTGATCTCGAACTTGGCCTGCATCACCTCCTCGTCCGAGTCGACGACGGGCAGCGCCGTCTCGGACAGCGAGGCCGGGATGTTGTCCTCCACCCACCTGCCGGGGCCGGGCGGGGTCAGGCGAGCGCCACGGCGCCGGTACGTCACGCCGGCTCACGACACCGCGACGCACCCTCCACAGCGCGGCGGCTCCTCCAGCTCTGACTCGCCGGGAGAGGAGGAGGGATCAGCAGTCGGCCTGGCATCAGCCGGCCCGCCACCTGGTCATTCTCCTCCGCCGCTACCGCCGGCAGCAGTCGGAGCACAGGGTAGACTTTCCTCCGCCGCTACCGCCGGCAGCAGTCGGAGCACAGGGCAGACTCTCCTCCGCCGCTACCGCCGGCAGCAGTCGGAGCACAGGGCAGACTCTCCTCCGCCGCTACCGCCAGCAGCAGTCGGAGCACAGGCCAGACGGACGCGACATCTGACTACGCGCCCCGTCCCTTCCAAGCATGCTCACGCTATCACCAGCAGAGTGTGTGTGTGGGGGGGGGGGGGGGGGGAGCTCGGCCAGTCACCTCTGCGTCACAGTGCGACAAGAGCACAGGACCGCGCTGGGGAAGCATCACGAACACCGCGGCCTTCCCTGCACATCCCTGCCAGGGACGAATGCTCTCCCTCCCCAGCCGGTGGTGCACCGAACCAGACGGTGTGGGACTGACAGCCCGCACGGGAAGGCTCCGGACGGTGAGGCCACAGTCGTGACTCGGCACTGAGTCATAAGACTCGGTGCCAGCTGCCAGCCAGCAGAGCCGCCCTTCCCGTTCATGGTCATGACGGACAGCGGTATGCAATGGGGCTTGAGGGCCCTCCTCATTTGGGCGGTAAACAAATATTACAAAGTGGCCAGCAATGGGTCATTCCTGCTTCTTGTCTTACTAATATCAACAAGCATGAAAATTTCTGGTCAACATCTACAAAATCCAGGAAGCAAAGAGCGCTTCAAGAAAACTATTTTCATACCTCCTGACGCTGAAGTATTCTTTGTCACAGGAATACATAGCAGGAGGCATGCACTTAAGGCAGGAGGCGTGAGGCAATAACCTAGCCTAACCTCTCACATGACTGTTTCTTTGTAACTGACCTCGCGGTTGGATCGGTCCCAAAACAAAAATACTGACGCGTTTTTGCGCGTGTGCGTGCGCGTGCGAGAACATTTGCGCGTCCGTCAGTGAGCATTTTAGAACGTGCGCGCGCGCGTCCCTGCATCTGAAGGACGCCATCCGACTGCCCTGGTGCACTTTTTTAAGTGGCGACACTTCCAGGTCCCGCCATGTCCATACAGCTTGCTTGAAGCCCTCGGCAAGAGGGTCCTCACATCAGGCCATGAATAAAACCCAAAATGTTCAGCAGAAATGCGTATCAGATATTGAGGAAACAGAGCGCTGCTGGCGATGAGCTGGTGATGAGTACCCATTATCCAAATTTCTTGCCGCCATCTCTCATAAGAAACGTTCCAAGACCATTGCATGAAAAGCAAAATCCACTTGTCCGCTTGCAGAAAGCTGCGGCTGCAGCCATCTCATTGCCACCACCAAAGGAGAGGTGCGCCAGGTAGGAGGCGGCTTTGTGACTGCTCGGCCACCCGTCAGATTTAGCCGGACTCAACTCCACGCCCGACAAGAGCTGCTTCAAAACGGCTTTGGTTTTGCAAGGTGCGCTAGCAAATATAATGAGAGCGTGCAACCCATACCCGCGAAGGTATACGTGTATACGTCGTACAGCTTCGCGTACTGCACTACTGTTTATCGCGGTGCATCTGCGAAGACGTTCGCGGAACGTGTCCATCGCACACCTCCCCAAACGTGCTGCGGGCTCTCTGTATAACCGCCACCACACCTTTGAAAAGGAAACCTGCTAAGAAGCGCTTCTTGTTGGGTGGGCAGTTTGAGCCCCAGTTAGATTTGTGGGTGGTCGTGAAGCCACAGCTCCCTTTCCGACCTGGGTGCACAGCATACTCCCGGCTGGACCAGAACTGTTGCAACTGCAGCCAGCTGCAAGCGAACAACAAGCGAATTCGCCAGAACGCGTTACATGCGTTCATGCATTGGAATCGTTGCTACCAAGGATCGGCGACAAGGAAATTCTGACACCATATGCTCGTCAACAACTGACCGTCACCGACTTTCTGTCCCTTTCGTTAATCAAAACGCAGTTCCCGGAGCATAGGTTTCCCCCGGCTTGACGGGCCTTTCATCGCATTGGCGTGCATTGTGGGAGATCTGCTACCATGGATCAGCGAAGGCGTTGCCTGCTTGCTGGGGCTCAAGAGCATGGGATGGGTGGATATAAAGAGAAAATGGCATAATGACGGGTATGCTGAAAACGCGGATGTAAAAAACATACCTGATCGTCCCACATAGCTTTCCTTAATACATTTACAAGCAATCTATCCACGAAATGCTACCCTGCCACAGCAGTCAGACACGTGGGACACAATTACTATCGTCATCGTTACGTTGTCCCCACCACAGGACAACACAGGCAGGGGGCGGCACCAGCTGCGGGCCGGCACGCCTGCCCCGCTGCGGCCCGGCCCGCCTGGCCGGCAGCACCGACTCACTTGAGGTCCTCGTCCGAGTCGTTGCGCGAGCGGCGCGAGTTGGCGCGCGAGCCGCTGGGCGAGCTCTGGCCGCGCGAGCGCAGCTTCAGGTCGTGGTAGGCGTCCGAGCGGAACAGCTCGTCCTCTTCGTCCTCGTCGCCGGCGTCCAGCAGCGGTGTGAACGCGTACCTGACACCGGAGAGAGGTCAGACAGGGGTGCGGCAGCTGGACGGGGGGGGGGGGGGGGGGGTCAGATAAGGACACCACGGAGGAAGGTCAGGCAGGGGTGCGGCGGCGGGACTGAGGACGGGGGGGGGTCAGATAAGGACACCACGGAGGAAGGCCAGACAGGGGTGCGGCGGCGGGACTGGGGGGGGGGGGGTCAGGTAAGGACACGCCGGAGGAAGGTCAGACAGGGGTGCGGCGGCGGGACTGAGGGGGGGGGGGTCAGGTAAGGACACGCCGGAGGAAGGTCAGACAGGGGTGCGGCGGCGGGACGGGGGGGGGGGGGGGTCAGATAAGGACACCACGGAGGAAAGTCAGACAGGGGTGCGGCGGAGGGACTGAGAGCGGGGGGTCAGGTAAGAACACGACGGAGGAAGGTCAGATGGGCGTGAGGCGACGGCGGGATCGAGGGGGCCAGGATACCAGCGCAGCAGCAGATGGAGGGGTATGTCGGACTAGGCGCGGGGAGGCGTCAAGGGTTGCAGCAGCGGAAGCAGAGTTCACAACGGGCGGGAGGGACAGATTACAAGGGGAGCGCACGGGCGGGAAGAACGATCTCGGGTCAGCGGGGAGGACAGGTTATAACGGGGGCGTGCGGGCAGGAGGAACGGTCTCGTGTCGGCGGGGAGGACAGGTTATAACAGGGGCGCACGGGCGGGAGGAACGGTCTCGGGTCGGCGGGGAGGACATGTTATAACAGGGGCGCACGGGCGGGAGGAACGGTCTCGGGTCGGCGGGGAGGATAGGTTATAACTGAGACACGCAGGCGGGAGGAACGGTCTCGGGTCGGCGGGGAGGACAGGTTACAACAGGGGCGCACGGGCGGGAGGAACGGTCTCGTGTCGGCGGGGAGGACAGGTTATAACAGGAGCGCACGGGCGGGAGGAACGGTCTCGGGTCGGCGGTACGACAGCAGGAGGGAGGACTGTCGTCACCATAGCTGCGCAATGGTGACGTGGAGACATCGCTGGGAAGAAAAGGGAGAAAGGGAGGGGGAGCGAAAGGGGGGGGGGGGGGTGAACCTACGAATATCATATTTCCATGTTCGGCAATAGGTTACTAAAGGCTGAAAATATCAAAAGCCAGCTTTGATCGGTTAAACCACACCAACGCTAACCATGTACTAAGGACAGACAAGCCGTGTTGTTGCTGAATCTACACCAGCTGTTCGAGGATAGACCCCTTCTGGGTTGCGGCATGCGGCAGTACACACAAATAACAATCTAAGCGACAGTTTGATGGCAGCCGCGGACCCCCGCGTCGAAGTGCAGGCGCCGACGCACCTCTGGTTGTTGTTTGTTGGTCTCCAGAGCAGCATGATGACCAGCAGGATCATGGAGAAGAGGATTGTGCCAGCACGCCTCGTCCGCCCACAGGTTCTTCCACTGGCGCAGGCAGCCGACAGTCCGGTGGAACTTGACCGACCACACCATGAAGCCGACCGAGGCCAGCACGGACAGCATCAGCGTGTTGGTGAAGTGACGGTACAGCGTCAGCTTCACCTCGTTCCTGCGCAGGGGAAGCCAGCGGTGTGCGGACTGTGACGCAAAAGTGCTACGTGCAGCAGTGACACAGCAAAAGACGCAAAGCGTTATGTTACACGAAGCAGCTGCGAACTCAATCAAGCGTATAACAGCGGCCTTTTGCGACAGGTGCTCTGGTGTCGGGGGCTAATACCCTCCGCAAAGGCCCAGCCGAGCCTGGGTCACGACCTCCCGCCAAAACCGAGACCGAGTCCATCCGGAGCCCCGGCGTCCTCGAGCCCCCCCCCCCCCCCTCCCCCTCATCACCGTCAGCGGCGGCGCGCGCCGAGCCTGCTCACCTGCGGAGTCGGAGGGTGCGCGTTGTGCTGAGCAGCGCCGAGAACACCCACCAGCAGATGCCGGAAGTCGAGCAGCGCCAGCACCACCGAGGTGCCCAGCGTGCCGCCCGACATGTCGTTCTTGGGCCGCAGCGCGCGCGTGCAGCTCTCAATCGAGGCGAACATGAAGAAGATGAAGCCGACGGCCATGACGCGGTGCAGCAGCGGGCCGAGGCGCGGCCTACAGGGGGGCAGGGCGTCAGCAGACCGGCCGCGCCGCCACACTGCCACCCAGCGGCGTTGCAGTCGCGGGCGGCAAACACGGTGTGCGCCACAACATTGGAGGTAGCAGAGTGCGTGGAAATTCGCACAGTTTTTCAATGCAACAGCCGCCCTCAGGGAAGCCCTGGCACGTTCAGGCAACCCCTATGCCCATCCACACTACAATGCTACCTTGCCGCGGAACGAATCCTACTCATGTGATGCCAAGGATTTGCCAAATGCCGAATATAAGATCAGGGTCAGGTTATTTCTGTCAGCCCACAGGGAGACGCGTCGCGACAGCCCGCTGCCGCTCCGCCCTCACTTGGTGATGCCGAAGCCGAGCGAGACGATGATGACGAGCATACGCGCGAGAGCTCGCTTGGCGCACGAGACGATCTCGGCGAACACCACAGCGCCCCACACGCTGCGCCCGGTCCTGTTGACCGACTCGTACTCGGCCAGGAACACCGCCTGCGGGCACAGCGGCGCCAGGTCACGGCCGGGCTAACCGCAGTCGCCGGCGCGCCGCTGGCCGTCATGTCAGTGGCGAAACGGCAAACACGCGCGACAAGAACATGTGAGTCAACATGTAAGTCGCCGCGTGTGCGTGCATTCTGACATACAACCAACTTCTGAATGAGAAATAACCATGCGAGTGAGACAATGCCAGGAATAACTACACAAGCTAAGCTTCAAACCCTTTCATAATTTGTTGGACAACCAGCTTGATAAAACAAAACTACACCCGCACTATGACAAACAACCAGCTCGAAATACACGTCACACAAATACCTATAGCGATAACATGACAATCATCCGCGGCTCTGTCTTGAGGCAGCGCTGTTTCAGTGTGAAAGTCGCGCGGCAACGGGCGACCACGGTGCCGGCAGCTGGGTTATCACCTTCTCCAGCATGCCGATGGCGATGACGCCGCCGATCCAGAACTGGATGCGCAGCAGCTCGCGCCATTGTCGGGAGCACACCACCAGCCAGCCGAGTCCGTACAGCACGTACACGGCGCACATGACCGAGTAGAACTGCAGGCGCAGGCCACCGCGGGTCAACGCAGGTCAGGGTGAGCTCAGGGTCAGCTTGGGGTTAGTGTAAGGTCAGCCTAGGGTCAGTGTGAGATCGGTGTAAAGCTAATGTCAGATCAGTGTTAGATCAGTGTGAGACCAATGCAATATTAGTGTATGGTCGGTGCGATATCAGTATAAGGTCAGTATGAGATCAGTATGAAATCAGTGCAAGGTCCGTGGGAGGTCAGTGGATGGTCAATGCGTGACCAGCGTGAGGTCAGCCTCAGGTCGGCGTGAGATCAGCGTAATCAGCATAAAGTCAGCACGGGGTCAGAGTGGGTGCTGTAGGGACATTCGAAGTGTACCCCGCGGCACTTCCCACCTATCCTTGAGCAACCCACGCCAGTAACAATCGGTCCAGCCTGTCCCACCGCGCCAGTGCCCGCCTCTCTTGGCCCGCTACCTCCCCCCCACCGAGCCTCCCTCGGCCCTGCTCGGCCTCACTCCTCCGTGGCCGTCGCAGCCGGTGCCGCCCGCCGTCCACGCGCCGCCTGCCCGCTCCCCCACTGACCGGCAGGTACGGCCAGTCGGCGGCCGACAGGTAGCCGTGGGCGCCACGCATCTCCAGATGCACGGTCACGTTCAGCGGCCGCGGCGACGCCGCCTGGTCGCGGCCGGCCACGTGCACCACCAGCAGGAATATGCCATCGCCAGGGGCGCGGATCTGCCGATGGGGCGCCGTCGCCGCCGCCACCACCTGCTCCGCCCGCTGACGGCGAGAGGGGCCCGTCAGGAGGGGGGGACGGCGCGGTCGGCGGTGCAGCCGGACGGATCTGCCGATGGGGCGCCGTCGCCGCCGCCACCACCTGCTCCGCCCGCTGACGGCGAGAGGGGCCCGTCAGGAGAGGGGACGGCGGGGCCGGCGGTGCAGCCGGGCGGATCTGCCGATGGGGCGCCGTCGCCGCCGCCACCACCTGCTCCGCCGTTTGACGACGAGAGAAGCCCGTCAGGAGAGGGGCCGGCGGGGCCGGCGGTGCAGCCGGACGGCAGGGAGGTGAAGACGGCATGGGGGCAGCAGAGAGGAGGCGCAGCAGGAAACAGGGAGTAAAGGGGTCGGGGTGGGGGGTACCAGAGTGGAGCAGCAGGGGACAACGGCACAAGGTCAGTACAGGCAGCAGGAACAATGGAAACACCACGCAATAGCACAGGAGTACAGTGAAAAGGCAGCGAGGAGGACAATCTAATGGGACGGTGGGGAGGACAGCAGCGAAGTGGGGAATCGGGGAGGATGGCAGCAGAGCAGCACCCATGAAGGGCGCTGACCGGTTCGCGCAGAGGAGTGTGCAAAGTCCTTGACCCTGCTGCCAGCACAAGGGCAGAGGGAAAATAACAAGGTCAGAGTGTGTGAGAATGAGGAGAAAATAAACGCCCATAGCAGTACAAAACGGCAAGGCCGAGCCCCCACTGACGTCAGGATTGCGGGTGCTTTTCACGTGACACGGGCCCTCCCGACAGAAAGGCATTAGTCATGATACAAATATCACAAACATCTATGCAATATTATCACAAAATATACGCAGAGGTTAACCAAACCGCGTACAATATAGCCAAGTGGCGTTTCTTACGGTTTTTAGCGTCCACTGAGAAGTCCCCCGAAGATCGCGCGCCAGACCGACATACCGACCTGCACATCCCCCTCCCCCTCCCCGCACACACAGCCTGTCAGTCGTATACCATACCAAACCGTGTAGCCCGCTCCCACTGTCCCACCACTCCACACAATAGCCCTCCACATTCCACCGGCACGAGATCGGGTGGCACGGGGGCCGACGCCACGCCAACACGGCAGAATGCGGTCGCGCGCGCGGCCGCGGGCAGCAGCGGCGGCCGGAGCGGGCCGTACGCACGTACCGGACGGCGGACGAGCGGCAGCGGGGTCGGCAGCTCCTCCGGCGACGACTGGACCGCCTGTGGACGCCACGGGCCGTCCGGGTGAGCCGGGGGGAGCACGTGCAGCAGAGGGCGGGGTGGGCACAGCGACAGCAGGCGGATGTCGGGGTGGACAACGGGCCGCTCGTCACAGTGCGTGTTCACAAGGCTGGCTGCGTAATGGAGCTGTAACATGTACTTTTTGATCTGACGAAAATAAATCAAAACGAATGAACAGAAGATGGGAAAAATGTCAATGTGAGATTAATCAACAAATAGAAGCATTAAAAGAGACCAAAAATCGCTGGTCGCAATAATTCTTTTAGTTAACCTTTCATATTGCCCCAATTTTCAACTGCCGGCGGAGCTTGTTGCTTTAGTATAAATCTCAGTTCAAACCAAAATGGAAACTGGCCAAAGGACAACACACCAGCTGTGCTGGCCTAACGCGTGAGGCCGGGTTTCAGAGCCGCCAAATGCCAAGGTCATGTCATCAAGCTGTCGACGAAATACGCACTGCCGGCGCAGGCTCCGGCTCTGCAGGGGCGGACTTCGGCTCCGCAGGAGCGGACTTTCTGCTCCGCAGGGGCGGACGGGCGACTGCTGCTTGGCATCAGTGGTCGGCAGATTGACCTCAGGCTGAAATGAGAGTGCTACTGTTGAGGATGACAGCACAATGGCTGACATGCGGTCCAATACTAGCATTACGTATCAATTGTACATACATTCTGGAAGCTGTCAGCTGTCCATCATCATGTAACAGGCACTTTAAGGTGCATACAAAATTCATTGTCTACTCAGACACCAAGTCACCAGTGGGAGAATGTTCTCCATGTTCAAAAGACACTAGGCACTGATTCTGGCACTTACCAGCACAACCTTGTCACAGGTGAACTGATGCTCAGGCCAGGTGGTGTACCATGTCTCATTGTACAGCAGCTTGTTTGGCATGTAGGCAGGATTCTCATACCAAAATGACAGGTTGCTGTCAGGTGGAGCCTATGGATTGCAGAAAATAACAAACATTAGCCATCATAGCCATTTTACATTCTGGATTGTGCTCAAACCTGCAGTTTCAATGACAACAAGGATATAACTGAGTCCATCACAATGATATTTCTAGCAATACATCAGTGTTATATTCCCATTTGGATAAGCAAGCTTTTAACTAACTTATTCCCGGAAACTTTCAACTTATATGTTAAGAAATGGATGCATCAATACTAACATCATAACAACTAACAGATATGACCAATTCACTGACCTGACTTTCTAAGTAGATATACTCATTCCAGCATGGCGTCTCCCTCAGCATCCAGCCAACCGTCAGGTTCACGTCATGGTTTGCACAGGTCACCCGAATGATGATGTCACTGTCCTTGTATAAGCTCTTGGACACTCCAATGTACTCATTCGGCTGAAATAAAAATAAGAATGTGAACATATCAGCACTAGGAAACATATCCAGATGCAGCACTTTAGGTTGGATCAGACTGCAGGAACTTAAATCAAGCCAGGTAATGTTTTGGTTGGAAGTGGGAGTGGGCATTGGGGTGAGTTCAAATAGGAGTATGACCAAGGTTAAAAGTAGGGGCAGGGCTGGAAGTAGGGCACATGGCTGGAGAACAGAAAGCTAAATGAAGGCTTTGTTACATCATTATGAGGAGTGGGGTTACCAGCAGGAGCATGACAAGTATGAGCAGGGTTAAGAGTAGCAGCTGGGATAGGCATAGGAGCAGGCCTTTGGGCAGTCAAATCCACCATAATATTGTGATATATGCAGTGAAATGGAAATGGCAGAAAGTCAACTGCATCCACTTTACAGCAATTCAGCTTTCTCCTATCATTTAAGTCTAAAAGGATTAAGCACTCAAAACACATACATTGTCTTGACTAGGCACACATAAAGCTACCACAAAATTTCATGATTTTAGTAGCAAACTGTCATATTCACACCAGCAATTTTCCTTTTCAAAGGAATTCTTCAAACAATCATTCTACTCAGTTTTAGTCTCAGCATGGTTCTACTGCATTTGGGAGCATTATAATAATTTCATCACTTATTTGGTACTTTGAGCTAACAGATGCCTTTCAAACCTTAAAGTTTGTTATTAGACTACAGTTCTTGGCTCTTATTTGCAACAGTCAGTTAATACAGGTATTAGTACACATCAGACCCACAACAATGTCATAAGTAGCCTCATCCAACCAGAGAGAAACAAAGTTCATCATCCAGGACCTCACAGTGAAACTCACCTTACTGATTGTAAAGTCCCATTGGCCCTGATCAGGCAGACTCTCTACAAGCGACCACGTGAGCAATATGACAGAGATCAAAGAAATATGCATGGCTGGGGCGATAACAGCTTCTCAGATGAACCTGGAACAGACAGGCCTGATTCCAGTATCTGCACATAACGTTACTGTCCTGCTAAGTTAAAAAACACAGGCTCAAGTACCAAAATTATCGATTCAAGACGGTCATTGTGAACATCATCCCAATTGCATCTTTATGTCCTACATTCCCGCATGCCCAGGGCTAGAAGTCTTCCTTGCACATCCTTCCACGGCTTTCCACCAGGCCCATTGGCATATGTTTTGGTATAGGTATACCACAGCACTTCGATGTATATTGCCGATGAATATATCACACCGCCAATGCACGAATACCCCCTCCCAAATGCCACATAGCGTTACCCCGCGACTGCCACGACGACTTGACCTTTCGAGATGAATGAATGCTGCGGTGAATACGGCGCAGCTGCTCGTGGCGTGCGTCATGCCTAAACCATACTAGCTGTGATGACGTCAAGGATGAGACATCCTTACGCGTACATGACATTTTTATATTTAGAATGCACACGAAAGACTGTATTTGGAAACCATCTTATGCATCGGAATTGCTCATTTTTCTATAGGAGGCGGGTTGTGTCACGCGCTTTACTGGATACTTGTACCGCGGCTGGGGAGAACAAAGAAAGCCCCTGACTGGAACAACGGAACGCCCACATTGACCGTTCCAGGCCGGAACGGATGGGGACCGATGTGGGAGGAAAAAGAGCTGATGCGAGCTGTGAAGGAACGTACGGAACCAAACCAAGTCTGGCTGAATCGGGAAACTGGAAAAGGTAGTTTAAGTTAGAAGCCTCAGACCACATCAGACTGGGCCATACCGCACACGATATGATATCATACTGGCGGATTAATGTTAATGGACCTAATAGCTAGCTTGATTTCGATCTGTTTCACACAGGTTATGACCAGCTGGAGCTTTTGTTGCCTTTAGTTAGTATGCATATAAGTTTGATTTTATTTAGTGCAATCCGGTCTTTCAGGACTCGGGTCCGCTATACGGTCCACTGCAGTCTATTTTAAGCCTAGTGCGACCTGATAATTCGCTCAATTTTCGTTCGATCCAGTTCGATCTGTATCGGTCACAATCCGATACGAGCCAATCAAGTCGAATTCCATTCTAGCCAAGAAGGCAATTTAGACCGGTCCGATACGGAGACCAAACTCTCCCTGACTTTTTTATTTGCAGGTTGACCAGGTATGTCCGTGAAGTATTCTGTTACGGTCCGGTCGCACTTTCCATGTCATTTTCGGCTCTAACTCCATTTGGTCAGTGCTGCAGCCTCCGTTTTACTATCTGGTAAACGTTTCTCCCAGCCTCGGTGCCCATCCGACCACAATAAGTCCGGCAACTTTCTCATTCCTTGGCAATCCGTGACATCCGCTTTACACCTGAGACAACTCATTACTTGAAAATGTAGAAACTTGGAGAAGTGGTACTTTTCCAAGCTGATTGGAACTAAACTAACAGAAAATCGATCGATCTTACTTGATTGGCAGCCCAGTGGCGTCATCACACGATCATTTATAAAGGTGAAGAAACGCGTCATTTAAAGTGACGTCATCATCAGCTGACAGGTTTACGCACGAGTAACGCCCGCGTACTGGAGGTTGACATCATTTCTCAACTGGGAAGGCGCGCGGGGCGGGGGGGCGGGGGCGAGTGGAGGTGACGTTTAATGTATATGGGGGGACCTGCGATGAAACTGGCATCGTTTTTCTAAAAACAAGCGCCACAAAGTTATCGTTACTTACATTTTCCAAGAAAATCGGTCAATTGTCACAGAAGAACATGGTTGCTAATATCTGACTTAAAGTTGCTTGGGAAACATTTACATGAAACTTCATGTCCATCGCTCAAAAACCAATCTCTAGACGCAATGCTTGGCTCATCTTTCTGAGGTATTTCGGCATGCCTTGGACAATATGCTCTTCACCTATGCTGAGCTAGTGTGGAAAGGCAGAAAGACTTGAGGGTGTCTTACTTGAAACTTTTTTAATGCTACAACTACTCTGAAGTTCTAGGATGTGACTATCAGACCTCCTTGGTTTGGGTTTAGGTTTTATCCTCTAATTGTCACCATCTCATGTCCAGAATTTTTAGATAGATCACCCAAAAGAGTTGAGGTATGACATATACCTAAAAAGATCTTGGGATAATGATGCTCCAGGCTATCACCTTGATAGTTCAATGGATATTGGCACTGATGATGTGAATTATGGTTAGTACTATGGAACCAACATGGAGAGTTCCAGGCTTTGAACAACAGCCACATCAATTCATGCACTGGTATTTTTTTGCAGGACAAGACAAGTGACATGCACTAACATGAATCCAGACCAAGAGGAAGAAGATCATCCAGTTTTCAGAAATGATCCACTTGAGTTAAAGCAGACAACTGTATACATGTGTGGCTCTGTCATGTTCAGACGGCTCCACCCACAATGGCCGAGTGATTGCAGTTGACCCTGTGTCAGAGAGGTATGTTGCTTCTTGCCAACCCAATGTGTGACCCTCACTATGCCACTATGCATTAATTTTGACAATTTGTGTACAGTGGAAACAGTTCTGTAGTCCTGTGATGGCTTAGGCCATTGACTGGGATAAATTTTCTGAATTTCACCTTTGTTGTCATTTCTGCTATCCATTCAGGGAAATAGCCCATGCCGTACTTTTTTGGGCTCCAAATCATGTTGGGGATGTGAACAAGTGTGTGATGACATGCCAGGTGTAAATGAGGCAGTGTGCATTGATTGGCATTCCTGAAAACTGCCTTCACTTGTGAAACTGATCGACTTAGTTCTGCATACCACATGTGTTGGTTTTGTACACCACACTGGTCCATCCTGCACACCATGTGGGTTGCAGTGACCGAAAGGCCGCCTCATTGGCCCACGCCAGTGGCCTGTCACACATAGTTGGATGGCCTATGTGAGGCATGGGCTCAAAATTCACCGACCTACGGCCTACCCATAACTTCGTCAGATCTTTGCGCGGGTAGTTTCTATGGCTGGTTGTGGTTAAGTACACGGCCAGTCGGGCTGGAGGGTTGGCGCCAGGTGAGCTGGGGGTGATTGCCGCTATTTACGGCAAATTTTGTGAAATGAAAGTCTCCTGAGCTGTCCACCTCCTGGTCGGCAGGCAGTTTGCCGCAAGTTGAGATTACAACGTGACGACGGAAATCTGCGCTCGCTTTGCATCCCTCTTTCCGATGTGTTCCAGTCGCATTTTAGTGAGCGACGTGCACTCCGCGGCTCCAGTGGTAGAGGTGGTGTTCGGCTACAGCGTGAGCTCCTCTCGCACCACCGACACCCGAGTGCGGCGACCCCACGCGCCAGGCCGTTGACTCACTGCTCCGGCGCCAGAGGGTACGACGCTGGCCGGCGCCAGCGACGCTGTGTCGGCGATTCAGGGGCGACCAGCGCTACTTATTTGGAATGTTCTGTGTGTGGGCATAAGCACTGGGAGAGGTGCGCTGTTCAGATGTGGCTCCGTCATAATGTTGCGGCGCCACGTTGGTCCGCTTGTGACCAGCTGCAAGGCTGAGTTAACCATTTTCGCCGATAGATGGCAGCGCATGTCACGCGCGTGTTGCCGCCGTTCATCCGGAAACGATTACGTGACGGACCACATGTGGTAGGCCCTTTGGCCCACGTGTTTGAGCACCCATTGCTGCAAATGTTGACGGCCTGCTGTCAGTTGGTTGAGGCCGGTGGGTGCGTCCGATGTTTGTCTGTCTGCCTGTCTCAGCGGGTCACTCCGCGCCATCTCGTCACACGTTGGCCCGCCTCCGACAGACGGAGCCCGCCCTCTCGCCGGCCGAGCTGCTGGCCCGACGCGACCACGTGGTCTCCTGGCTGCGGCGCCACCGGCTGCCGGTGGAGGTGGGCGAGGGTCACGTGACCGTGGCTGGGGTCGCCACCGTGCGCGCACCCTACAGTGCCGAACAGTGCGTGTGCGCCAACGAGCTGGTGCTGCAGCGGCTGGACGCGCTGCTGAAGAGCATGCCGCCGCTGGAGGGCACGGCGGCCGGCGGGGATGGCTGAGACCAGGATGTGCCAGTCGGTGGGGACGTCAGGCTCTTGTGATAGTGGGCAGATGCTGCGCTCTGATGGTTCCGCTGTGGTTATTGTCAGTGTGTGCGGCGATGTTGTGCCATTTGAAGGAAGTGCGCGGTGATGACTCCCGGATCGCAGAACATTGACCGTTAGCGGAGCCTAAGAATATGACACCGTGGCATGCGGCTTTGTTCGTCCGCTATTATTTTAATCGTCTTGTACGGAGTGCCGGGTGCAGCTGCTGCATATTGTAAGTATTTATTTTGAAAACCGAAGGATCATTGCTTGAAGCAGACACATGGAACATAACTGAAGCAGCACCACCTGACGGATTTTGTCACTTGTGCTACATAAATACTTTTCGAATGTCCAGCGTTTTCCACTGTCGCACGCCTTCCAACGTTTCGGCCCGGTGCCCAGCTCGTGCGCTTTTGTACACAAGTCACACGCCAGTCCGGGCTGTCGGGCTCCCCGAGCACGCGGGCGACCCGCACATCCGCCGCACGGCTCGTCCAGTCGGCGGGCACCGTGTATCACGAAGACACTCACGCGCGCGCACACAGATACATACAGGCACACAGGCACACTAACGCCGCGGGCGTCCGCAAGTGCCCGGGTCCGGGTCTGTCCCTCCGCCGCCAGCGCGCCGGGTCTGTCCTCTACGCCGCCAGCGCGCCGGGTCTGTCTCCGCCGCCAGCGCGCCAGGTCTCCTCTCCGCCGCAGCGCGCCGGGCCTGTCATTACGCCGTCAGCGCGCCGGGTCTGTCTCCGCCGCTAGCACGCCGGGTCAGTCTTCGCCGCCAGCGCGCCGGGTCTGTCTTCTCCGCTGCCAGCGCGCCGGGTCTGTCTCCACCTCCAGTGCGCCTCGCCACAGAGCCCGGCCGGCGCGGCGCCGGCTTCCGTCGGCGGCCGACGGTCGACGGGGCGGCTCCAGCGTCTGCTGGTGAGCCCGGACGGTGCCGGGCGGGCGGCTCTCGTCTCACTGGCGGCAGGCACGCGTGTCGGGTCCGACGCTGTTCGCCTCGTGGTGAACGCGGCCGCGGGCGGCGCGAGGCGGCCGCTGCGCACATCGAGTAGCTGCAAGCGTCGCGCTTGAGGTTCGGTTCAGATAGGTCGTGTCCTGCTGGCGCGCGGTCCTCTCCGGGGGCGGGCCCGACTGGCCGGTTCCCGCGGGGACTAGTCGGCTCTGGCTCTGGAGACTCGAGGTCTTCAGTCCGCCGCAGCCAGCCAGGAGGACCCGAAAAAGCCGAGGCCCATTCTGCTGCCACGAATTTGCGCAATCATTCTGGCGTGCGCGAGCAAAGTGAAAAACATAACCTGCAAAGGAGATGGCGATCAACCGCGTTGGTCGTGCGACGGGTTGTTCAATTAATCACCGGTGGCCTGTAAACTCTGTGGTGGAGTCCCCAAAGCGTGGAGTCATTGTCTACAAAACTAACTGTATGGCCAAAAGTGATATGTCAAAGTCATTTGGGTGTTGGGTCGGCCCAACTGGGGGGTACCCGCAAAATCTTGCACGAGCCGACGTCAGAAAGAAATGCGCACAGCTGAGAAGACAATTAAAAAGCTGTTAGATGCCTGCTATTCACAAATATTTTGAATGGCACACTCAATGCACGCAACCATCCAAGACATGTCAGAAGAAACCGCATACAACCTGGATAACAAGCACGGTGCCCTCCCCTGGCCAGTCTGAACTCGGCCGCGCCGCGGTACGCACCTAAAACAGTGACCTCGCCGGCTCACAAGACGACCAACAGGGCGCAGAGGGCCGCCAGCGACGAGAGCAGGCCGCCGCGGAGCGTGCTGGCGCCGTTCGGGTCCTTGGAGCCGAGCGCCTCTGCAAACAGGCCGGGCGGCGAGGTCAGAACAGGCGGCCGCCTGGCGGCCCGCGGCACGCCCCTCCCACGCGGGGAGCGGCCGGCGCGCGAACGGACGTCGATCGAGGCTGCCGCTGAGGGTTTGTCGGGCGTCTAGGCCGCATATTCCAATGGCAACGTGCCTGCCCGAGGTGCTATGCATGATGTCACAAGTGGCTTCGTCACATACAGGCGACTGCCATCCAAGCTGCAGGAACTGTTGCGGAAGCACTTACCTATGACGTTAAAGGTTGCAACTTGTGGAACGGTGTTACTTAAGTAGTTGGGAATGCGGTACTGGTCCGCGTTCACCAGGGCGGATCCAAACGAAGGGTAATGAGCACTGGCCCCCTCATTGCCGGTGGAACGAAAGAAATTGGCGCTCATTTGCGCGATTTTCATATGGGTAACACAAATGTGGCATTCGCCGCGCTCCGGTGCGGATACACCGCTCCTGTCTGGCGTCCGGAGCATGACGCTGAGGAACTCGGAGCATCGGTTCGACATTCTGGAGCCAGATGGTCTGGTCTCTGTGACGAGGGGATCTCTCGACCTTGTAACGCGAAAATAATAAAACGGTGCGGCCTGCTGCACCTTGCGGGTCCTCACAGCACACGACAGCACAGCACACCCCGAGCCACCGAGAACCGGTACCACCAGCTCCCATGCAGGCAACGTGACGTCACTGAACCCGTGGTCTGGACATGCTTGTCAATGTGAGGGCACACGGCCATGTAAACCCTCAGATCTTAGAGAGATCCGTTTAGGAGTGATAAAAGCATCCGCGATGATCGCGGGACACCGGCTCCGAAGCGGC
This sequence comes from Pollicipes pollicipes, assembly GCF_011947565.3. NCBI lineage: Eukaryota > Metazoa > Arthropoda > Thecostraca > Pollicipedomorpha > Pollicipedidae > Pollicipes > Pollicipes pollicipes. Next base: position 38,053,013 of record NW_023596136.1, read on the forward strand.
CTTGAACCGGCAGGCAGGGAACAGGGGCAACAGACGCTCGACCAAACCGGGTAATCTGCCATCCTGTCAGGCAGCTATCGAGGTTTAAAGCGGGGCTAGGATGTCCTCGAATTGCGCGGCGGGTGGCAGGATGGCTGGGTCACCAATAAGATGCGCGATTACGACGGTTTAACCTGAGGAGTTAGCACTCGCGATAAAATGTGACGACACATGTAGGTTAGTTAGCGTACTCATGCAACCTTAATCTAGACACGCATTGTCAGAACAGAAAAATACGTGTTAAGTGCGGTGGAAAATTACCCCAAACTCCGCGATTTCCCCAACTGACCAGACATTTCACACGCTCTGACAGCCGTTCCAGCTCCGCTCCAGCCCGCTCTAACCTTGTTCTAGCGCTATTTTAGCCCCCGTTGTAGCCCCGTCATAGCCCGTCCTAGCCGTATCATGTATAGCAGCATCGAAGTTTATAGCAACACTTGAACGTCGAAGTTCAGCACCGTAAGCTTTGCGAAGTCCGCAACCAGCGCATCTGAAAGCCGATGTCCCATGACAAGCTCCAGAGACGTCGCCTCGACCGTTCCGCTAGTAGCTGGCCGGGATCACGGCTTCTGTGTCGTACGTCAGCACGTCCAGCAGGTCCGGCGTACCCACCCCCTGCGGCCCCCGAGCCCGAGCGAAGCTGCACGCACACACACCCGCTCCAGCCGCATGCAACGCCGGCCAGGCCTTACCTCCTCCCGTCAGGTCTGCCGCAGGACCGTCTGAAACGCCGTGAGCGTGCCAGTCACGTGCGTTCTGACGGAGCGACGCGGTACGACGACAGCCAGCGGACAGCGGGTGCATCCCGGGTGAAGGGAGGTGATCGGATGCGAGAGGACAAAGTGCTTTGTTCAACGGCGCCCGCGTAGACGCGGGAACGGTGATGAGAGGGATGGGGCATGTGTGTCGTAGCCCCCAGTGTTCGATAACACTGAATACTGAACATGAGCCCTAAGGCGACGCTTGAAAAGAATCATTTCGAAGTCGGGTTTGGTGCCTCCACTTTTTGGGACGTTCCTCCACCTATCGTTGCTTTAGTCCAGCCTTCACGCTTCGTTTTTCACACGCGCGTAAGAAACTTTGCCGGCTGCTAATGCTGCGCGGGTTTACCCGGATTTCGTCTCACCAATGTGAGACGTCAATATGGTCTGTATGGGCCATATCTCAGCTCACAGCGAGGTAGCTGAAGGCACCGCATCGTACGGCAGTTTAGCTCAGTCCGAAACGGTAGTGTCATTAGTATCGCGCTCTGAAATACCGAATGAGAGTGTGGTTGAGTCAATGTGTTTGTGATATATGCAAATTCAGAAAAAAGGTGTGAGATAGTGACAATGTTTTAATTAACTAACTAGACTAGTGCGATGAGTCAGAAGCATTAACTAGGTGCTTTGCATCCATGCATCATCTCGGTTTGGTTGCGCAAAAAGAGAAACCACCTGTAGACGAACTAGTTAGAAATGAAAACCTGCAAGATGGCATGGATGGCCCAGTAAGACACAAGACAGGCCTGCGAGTGCCTATGGCTGCTGTTGTCCGCGCGGCCCCATCAGTGCTTTCGTCGATGACCCAGGGGAACTCGCGTGCGGGCGTCCCTTGGGACTGAGAAACCACCTCAAAGTGAAACCCTATGTATGACCGTTCATGTCTGACCAAATTAGCTTTACTTGCTGACTGCTGGCACGGTGTATAATCAAGGCAGCATAAGGTCATAGTGGTCGTTCGTAAGCAAAAGAGTGCATACGAAACAACACTGCTCTGCTCACCTAACATTTACATTCCACCTTGCAGCGCGGGGGGAGGTCGCAGCTGGCTGGCAACTGCAAAACTACCGGGGACAACCAGCCAATCCGCTGGCTCCGACCGCGTCTCACAACTGAGAACTGCACCGCTCTGAGCGGCGGCGGCAGCAGCGCCAGCCATCTCCGACCGACCTCGCTGGCATGCGGTCAGCCCCAGCGGGCGCCAGGCTCCTGCGTGACGCCACGATCCCGTGTGCAACTCACGTGCTCCGAGTGTGGAGAACCGGAACGGCTCGGTGGGCTCGCGGCTCCAGCCGTACTTGTTGCGCGCCGTCACGACTCCTTCGTACACGCTGGCGGGCTGCAGGTCGCGCAGCGCGTAGGTGTACTTGTATAGGACGCTGTTAGCGCCATCTGTCCGCGGCGCAGCAACTATTACTTGTTCCCACTGCTGCTGCACTTCGGGGTTGGTTCCGTTCACCTGAAATGATTAAGCATGCGCTTTGTCGGAGCGGTTTGCCTCCACAGTTTCGTCGGCCTTACAATATCGTTAGTCATGCCGCTCATCCAGCGGCAAGCATATCATTTATGAACGAGGTCGGATGGGCTGGGGCCACTCATTAATTAGGAGAACGGTGTAAATCGAAATCATGTCATGGTTGATCACCAGTGAGATCATGCCATCGGAGCCAATATGGAAAGCTGTTTTGAGACTTTGGATGTCATGAGTCCGCACATTGTGAGTTTTAAAACAGGCTCGCTTTGACTCGTCGCTGATTTTGTTTCCGAACAGAAAGGCATGAAGACAAATCTATTGCAAACTAGAAATCTGTGATCAATAATACGAAATTCAAAGTCACCGAAAACGTAGTGCAATCATTCGGTTTTGCCATTAGATATCGGCATGCTTTCCGTGTTGCCGCACAAACAAACTTGGAGAACGGCACCCGGTGGGGCATGTCGATCGATTACCTTGGCATGAGCCTCTGCATCATACATCTCCCTAACATTATCC